>NC_057736.1:39482317-39522759 GCF_004010195.1 Chiloscyllium plagiosum | reverse complement strand
TCCACAGTCTGGGACGCCCCTCCCAGTGACCGTCTCCAGTCTGGGACTCCCCGCTATGTGACAGTCTCCAGTCTGGGAATACCCTCCCAGTGACAGCCTCCAGTCTGGGACTCGCCTACCTGTGACAGTCTCCACTCTTGGACTCCCCTCCCTGTGACAGTCTCCAGTCTGGGGCACCCCTCCGAGTGACAGTCTCCAGTCTGGGACTCCCCTCAGAGGGACAGCCTCCAGAGTGGGGCTCCCCTCCACAGTGACAGTCCCCAGTCTAGGACTCCCCTCCCAGTGACCATCTCCAGTCTGGGACTCCCCTCCCAGTGACCGTCTCCAGTCTGGGACTCCCCTCCCAGTGACCGTCTCCAGTCTGGGACTCCCCTCCCAGTGACCGTCTCCAGTCTGGGACTCCCCTCCCAGTGACCGTCTCCAGTCTGGGACTCTTCGCCCTGTGACAGTCTCCAGTCTGGAAATACCCTCCCCACGACAGTCTCCAGTCTGGGACTCCCCTCCCAGTGACAGCCCCCAGTCTGGGACTCCCGTCCCAGTGACAGTCCACAGTCTGTGACGCCCCTCCCAGTGACCGTCTCCAGTCTGGGACTCCCCTCCCTGTGACAGTCTCCTGTCTTGGGCTAACCTCCCAGTGACCGTCTCCATTCTGGGACTTCCCTCCCTGTGACACTCTCCAGTCTGGGACTCCCCTCCCAGTGACAGTCTCCAGTCTGGGACTCCCCTCGCAGTGACAGTCTCCAGTCTGGGACACCCTCCCAGTGACCGTCTCTAGTCTGGGACTTCCCGCCCTGTGACAGTCTCCAGTCTGTGACTACCCTGCCCACGACAGTCTCCTCTCCGTGCATCCCCTCCCAGTGACTGTCTCCACACTGTTCTCCCCTCCCTGTGACAATCTTCAGTCTGGGACTCCCGTCCCAGTGACAGCCCCCAGTCTGGGAGTCCCCTCACAATGACAGTCCCCAGTCGAGGACTCCCCTCCCAATGACACTCTCCAGTCTGGACTCCCCTCCCAGAGATAGTCCCCAGTCTGGGATGAACCCTCCCTGTGACAGCCCCCAGTCTGGCACTCCCCTCCCTGTGACGGTCTCCAGTCTAGGACTCCCCTCCCAGTGACCGTCTCCAGTCTGGGACTCCCCGCTATGTGACAGTCTCCAGTGTGGGAATACCCTCCCTGTGACAGCCCCCAGTCTGGGACTCCCCGACCAGTGACATCCCCCAGTCTGCTACTCCCCGACCAGTGACAGCCACCAGTCTGGGACTCCCCTCCCAGTGACAGCCCCCAATCTGGGACTCCCCTCCCAGTGACAGTCTCCAGTCTAGTGACCGTCTCCAGTCTGGGACTCCCCGCTATGTGACAGTCTCCAGTCTGGGAATACCCTCCCTGTGACATCCCCCAATCTGGGACTCCCCTCCCAGTGACAGTCTCCAGTCTGGAACTCCCTTCCCATAACAACATTGAGTCTGGGACTCCCTCCCCACAACAGTCTCCAGTCTGAGACTCCCCTCCCAGTGACAGCCCCAGTCTGGAACTCCCCTCCCAGTGACAGTCTCCAGTCTGGAACTCCCTTCCCATAACAGCATTGAGTCTGGGACTCCCTCCCCAGTGACAGCCCCCAATCTGTGACTACCCTCCCAGTGACAGCCCCCAGTCTGGAACTCCCCTCCCAGTGACAGTTCCCAGTCTAGGACTCCCCTCCCAGTGACCGTCTCCAGTCTGGGACTCCCCGCTATGTGACAGTCTCCAGTCTGGGACTCCCCTCCGAGTGACAGTCCCCAGTCTGGGACTCTCCTCCCAGTGACAGTCCCCAGTCTGGCACTCCACTCCCAGGACAGCCTCCAGAAAGGGGCCCCCCTCCACAGTGACAGTCCCCAGTCTAGGACTCCCCTCCCAGTGACCGTCTCCAGTCTGGGACTCTTCGCCCTGTGACAGTCTCCAGTCTGTGACTACCCTCCCCACGACAGTCTCCAGTCCGGGAGTCCCCACCCTGTGACAGTCCCCACTCTGGGACTTCCCGACCTGTGACAGTCTCCAGTCTGTGACTACCTGCCCACGATTGTCTCCTCTCTGTGCATCCCCTCCCAGTGACAGTCTCCACACTTTTCTCCCCTCCCTGTGACATTCTCCAGTCTGGGACTCCCCACCCAGTGACAGCCCCCAGTCTGGGACTCCCCTCCCAATGACAGTCCCCAGTCGAGGACTCTCATCCCAGTGACACTCCCCAGTCTAGGACACCCCTCCCTGTGACAGTCTCCAGTCTGGGATTACCCTCCCCATGACAGTCTCCAGTCCGGGACTCCCCACCCTGTGACAGTCCCCACTCTGGGACTTCCCGACCTGTGACAGCCCCCAATGTGTGACTCCCCAACCAGTGACATCCCCCAGTCTGTGACTCCCCGACCAGTGACAGCCACCAGTCTGGGACTCCCCTCCCAGTGACAGTCTCCAGTCTGGGACTCCCCTCTCAGTGACAGCCCCAGTCTGGAACTCCCCTCCCAGTGACAGTCTCCAGTCTGGAACTCCCCTCTCAGTGACAGCCCCAGTCTGGAACTCCCCTCCCAGTGACAGTCTCCAGTCTGGGACACCCCTCTCACTGACAGCCCCAGTCTGGAAATCCCCTCCCAGTGACAGCCCCCAATCTGGGACTCCCCTCCCAGTGACAGTCTCCAGTCTGGAACTCCCTTCCCATAACAGCATTGAGTCTGGGACTCCCTCCCCAGTGACAGCCCCCAATCTGTGACTCCCCTCCCAGTGACAGCCCCCAGTCTGGAACTCCCCTCCCAGTGACAGTTCCCAGTGTAGGACTCCCCTCCCAGTGACCGTCTCCAGTCTGGGACTCCCCGCTATGTGACAGTCTCCAGTCTGGGACTCCCCTCCCAGTGACAGCCCCTAGTCTGGCACTCCCCTCCCAGTGACAGTTCCCAGTCTAGGACTCCCCTTCCCGTGACCGTCTCCAGTCTGGAACTCCCCGCTATGTGACAGTCTCCAGTCTGGGAATACCCTCCCTGTGACAGCCCCCAGTCTGGGACTCGCCTACCTGTGACAGTCTCCACTCTTGGACTCCCCTCCCTGTGACAGTCTCCCGTCTGGGGCACCCCTCCGAGTGACATTCTCCAGTCTGGGACTCCCCTCCCAGGGACAGCCTCCAGAGTGGGGCTCCCCTCCACAGTGACAGTCCCCAGTCTAGGACTCCCCTCCCAGTCCCTGTGACAGTCTCCCGTCTGGGGCACCCCTCCGAGTGACATTCTCCAGTCTGGGACTCCCCTCCCAGTGACCGTCTCCAGTCTGGGACTCCCCTCCCTGTGACAGTCTCCTGTCTTGGGCTACCCTCCCAGTGACCGTCTCCATTCTGGGACTCCCCTCTCTGTGACACTCTCCAGTCTGTGACTACCCTCCCAGTGACAGTCTCCAGTCTGGGACACCCTCCCAGTGACCTTCTCTAGTCTGGGACTTCCCGCCCTGTGACAGTCTCCAGTCTGTGACTACCTGCCCACGACAGTCTCCTCTCTGTGCATCCCCTCCCAGTGACTGTCTCCACACTGTTCTCCCCTCCCTGTGACAATCTCCAGTCTGGGACTCCCGTCCCAGTGACAGCCCCCAGTCTGGGACTCCCTCACAATGAACGTCCCCAGTCGAGGACTCCCCTCCCAATGACAGTCTCCAGTCTGGACTCCCCTCCCAGAGATAGTCCCCAGTCTGGGATGAACCCTCCCTGTGACAGCCCCCAGTCTGGCACTCCCCTCCCTGTGACGGTCTCCAGTCTAGGACTCCCCTCCCTGTGATGGTCTCCAGTCTGGGACACCACGCTATGTGACAGTCTCCAGTCTGGGAATACCCTCCTTGTGACAGCCCCCAGTCTGGGACTCCCCGACCAGTGACATCCCCCAGTCTGGGACCCCCCGACCAGTGACAGCCACCAGTCTGGGACTTCCCTCCCAGTGACAGCCCCCAATCTGGGACTCCCCTCCCAGTGACAGTCTCCAGTCTGGAACTCCCTTCCCATAACAGCATTGAGTCTGGGACTCCCTCCCCACAACAGTCTCCAGTCTGAGACTCCCCTCCCAGTGACAGCCCCGGCCTGGAACTCCCCTCCCAGTGACAGTCTCCAGTCTGGAACTCCCTTCCCATAACAACATTGAGTCTGGGACTCCCTCCCCAGTGACAGCCCCCAATCTGTGACTCCCCTCCCAGTGACAGCCCCCAGTCTGGAACTCCCCTCCCAGTGACAGTTCCCAGTCTAGGACTCCCCTCCCAGTGACCGTCTCCAGTCTGGGACTCCCCACTATGTGACAGTCTCCAGTCTGGGACTCCCCTCCGAGTGACATTCTCCAGTCTGGGACTCCCCTCCGAGTGACAGTCCCCAGTCTGGCACTCCCCTCCCAGGGACAGCCTCCAGAAAGGGGCCCCCCTCCACAGTGACAGTCCCCAGTCTAGGACTCCCCTCCCAGTGACCGTCTCCAGTCTGGGACTCCCCTCCCAGTGATCGTCTCCAGTCTGGGACTCTTCGCCCTGTGACAGTCTCCAGTCTGTGACTACCCTGCCCACGACAGTCTCCTCTCTGTCCATCACCTCCCAGTGACAGTCTCCCGACAGTTCTCCCCACCCTGTGACACTCTCCAATCTGGGACTCCCCTCCCAGTGACCTTCTCCAGTCAAGGACTCCCCGCCCAGTGACAGCCCCCAGTCTGTGACTACCCTGCCCACGACAGTCTCCTCTCTGTGCATCCCCTCCCAGTGACAGTCCCCAGTCTAGAACTCCCCTCCCAATGACAGTCTCCAGTCTGGGATTCCATGCCCTGTGACAGTCCCCAGTCTGGGACTCCCCTCCCTGTGACAGTTTCCAGTCTGGGACTCCCGTCCCATGACAGCCCCCAGTCTGGGACTCCCCTCCCAGTGACATTCTCCAGTCTGTGACTCCCCTCCAGTGACAGTCTCCAGTCTGTGACTCCCTTCCCATGACAGCCTTGAGTCTGGGACTCCCAGTGACAGTCAACAGTCTGGGACTCCCCTCCCAGTGACAGCCTCCAGTCTGGGACTCCCCTCCCAGTGAGATTCTCTACACTGGGACCGCCCTCCCAGTGACAGCCTCAAGTCTGGTACTCCCCACGCCACAACAGTCTCCACTGTGGGACTCCCCTCCCCACAACGGTCTCCAGTCTGGGACTCCTCTCCCCACAATAGCCCACAGTCTGGGACTTCCTTCCTCTGACAGCCCCCAGTTTGGGAGTCCCCTACCAATGACAGTCTCCAGTCTGGGACTCCCCTCCCTGTGACAGCCCCCAGTCTGGGACTCCCCTCTCAGTGACAGTCCCCAGTCTGAGACTCCCCTCCCCACAACAGTCTCCAGTGTGGGACTCTCCTCCCCACAACAGCCCCCAGTCTGGGACTTCCTCCCTGTGGCAGCCCCCAGTTTGGTAGTCCCCTACCAGTCACCGTCTCCAGTCTGGGACTCCCCTCCCAGTGACAGCCCCCAGTCTGGGACTCCCCTCCCAGTGACAGCCCCCAGTCTGGAACTCCCCTCCCTGTGACAGCCACCAGTCTTGGACTCTCCTCCCAGTCACAGCCCACCGTCTGGGACTCCCCTCCCAGTGACCGTCTCCAGTCTGGAACTCCCCTCCCTGTGACAGCCACCAGTCTTGGACTCTCCTCCCAGTCACAGCCCACCGTCTGGGACTCCCCTCCCAGTGACCGTCTCCAGTCTGGGACTCCCCGCCCTGTGACAGTCTCCTATCTTGGACTACCCCCCCCCCACGTCAGTCTCCATTCTGGGACACCTCTCCCTGTGACAGTCTCCAGTCTGGGACTCCCCGCCCTGTGACAGCCTCCAGTCTGGGACTCCCCTCCCTGTGACAGTCTCCAGTCTGGCACTCCTCTCCCAATGACGATCTCCCGTCTGGGACTCCCCTCCCAGTGACAGCGTCTAGTCTAGGACTCCCCTCCCCAGTGACGAATTCCAGTCTGGGACTCCCTTCCCAGTGACAGCCTCCAATCTGGGACTCCGCTCCCCAGTGACAGCCTCCTGTCTTGTATTCCCCTTCCTATGACAGTCTCCAGTCTGGGACTCCCCTCCTCAGTGACAGTCTCCAATCTACATCTCCCCTCCCCATGACAGCATTCAGTTTCTGAGCCGATCTCTCCTTCCTGCCAAAACTTTTAAAAATCGTTCATGATGCTCCTTCATAACGTTAGGTTTAGTCATTCCTTGTTTATTTTCTCTCACTCCTTATTGTCTTAGATGGAATGTTTACATTTGCCGCTCTCCGTCTGTAAGAACTGCTCCCGAGTCTGGAGAATTTAGGAAGATGACCATATCTCCAGGGCCAAACTTGTGGTCCAAACCCACTCTGTGTTATAATCACCCCAAAAGGAGAAGGTGCTCTGCCCTAGGAATTCTGCTGATTCCAGCTCCTGATAGAGCTATTCTTCAACTTTGAGGAGAAAGTGAGGTCTGCAGATGCTGGAGATCAGAGCTGAAAATGTGTTGCTGGAAAAGCACAGCAGGTCAGGCAGCATCCAGGGAACAGGAGAATCAACGTTTCGGGATTCCTGAAGAAGGGCTTATGCCCGAAAAGTCGATTCTCCTGTTCCCTGGATGCTGCCTGACCTGCTGTGCTTTTCCAGCAACACATTTTCAGCGCTATTCTTCAACTTCCCTACTGGAGCACAATATTGAATCTGAACCATACTAACTGGCCCTGATTGAGTTGAGAGGTGGATGGAGTGAACATGTTCCAATTGTGGGTATGGTTTTACCACTTAAAGTAACAGGTTCCTTACCATGAAACCTCTACCTTGCTTAAGCATTTCCTCTGAACTTTTGCCCTGCCAGGCATTTTTATTTTTCTTTAGTGATCCTTGTCTTTTCATGGAAGTGATGTCACTACGAAATCCCATAATTATCACAGCCATTTTTGATTGGGCAGAGAGAGCAAATGCAATGGGCTGTCCCCAATGGCATGAGGGTCAATAGTGTCAGCCGCTGGTCAACCACTGCCCACCTCATGTCGGGCAGGCTCCAATGGTATGTTTGGTAATGGTAACCCACCATGCTCTACCTGCATCAATGGGTGCTTTGGAGAGGGATTTAAAAGATGACTGATTTCGGCAACACAAATCAATCTTTATTCAGAGCTCCTTACCAACACAGCCTGGAGGAGGTCACTGGAGCCAGACTCCAAGACACATCCCCTACGTTGGTAAGGAGCTCTGAATAAAGATCGATTAGTGCTGCTGATCACAAGACTAAAGACTCCTCTTTAAAGCCCCTCTCTCACTGGGTGCTTGGAGTTTTGAACCTCTGCTTCACAAGTGGAATCAAATCCAGAACTCCAGGCAAACATATAAAATAAATTCAAAGGTAGAAGATGTGTGTGAGTCAGGCCACTTTTGGAATCCCACATTCAGTTCTGGCCCCCCTGCTATAGGAAACGTTTTGTTAATTTTCAAAAAGGTGCAAAAAACATTTATAAAAATGTTGGTGGGGTTAGAGAAGGTTTAGCTGTAGGGAGAGGTTGATTAGACCAGGGCTAATTTCCCTGGAGTGTTGGAGGTTGGCCTTATAGAGATTTATAAAATCATGAGGGGCATGGATAGGGTGAGTAGCCAAGATCTTTTTCCCAGGGTAAGGGAGAGCATAGGTTTAAGCTGAGAGGGGAATGATTTAAAAGGGACCTAAGGGGCAATCTTTCCATGCAGAGAGTGGTGCATGTATGGAATGAGCTGCCAGAAGAGGTACAATTACAACATTTAAAAGGCATCTGGATGGAGACATAAACAGGATGGGAATAGAGGAGTATGGGCTAAATCCTGGTGAATGGGACTAAATTAATTAGGATATCTGGTTGATATGGACAAGTTGGACTGAAGGATCTGTTTCTGTGCTGCACAACTCTATGGCTCTACGTCACTTCTTTGCTTAGCAATCTGGAACGTCTGGGCCACGTGTACGGGATTGAAAACTGTTTTTTCAGCTGGTATACTATCTGCACCAATTTTGGTGTGATCTCCAGATGTTACCCATCGTGAACTTTACATTGATGCTTTGGCATGCTGTTTGTAACTCAATTGTGAATAGCACAAATATTTGTATAGCTGTAAATGATAAGGCAAATCATTTTAGGAATAATATAACAAATGAGTTCAGGCTTGAGTTTCTGATGCTGTTAATGGTTAACAAACCTTCTGGTACTGATGATAGAGGACCATACTCAGCAGGATATAAAAGGTCTGCCACAATCTATTCACCACACAACTATCTGAGGTTGCTCATTGTTAGTTCCAATTGTGCAAGCAAAGTTGCATTTGCAATGCTACCATCAAATGGATGATATATGGGGAGCACATCAATATTGTGATGCATTTCTCTCCACCTCTGCTTGGATTTCATGGTTCAACTTTGAGACAGCTTTTGACAGCATTTATCTCAAAGCCCATATGATTCAAATACACTCCTGTTGTTCTGACTATTTTATGAGGCTGTTATTGTGTTCATCAAAATATTCATGAGAGCCTACAAAACTTTCAGCTGTACATATCAGCAATGTTATGGAATGTTTTCTTTGAAATTTCATGTAAATCTGTTTATTGCATTTTCATGGAAGACTGTGAATTGGATGCTTCAATTATGAATGCCGATAAATTGGAAAGATGTCCTTTGATAATTCTCTCTGTAAAAGATTGAGTAAACACTGTTTAGTACATGGTAGTGAGATGAATTTACGTGGTTAAAAAGTGTCCAATTATATTCAGAAAAACTTATGTAATTCTGATTTCGAGATGCCGGTGTTGGACTGGGGTGTACAAAGTTAAAAATCACACAACATCAGGTTATGGTCCAACAGGTTTATTTGGAAGCACTAGCATTTGGAGTGCTGCTCCTTTACCTGATGAAGGAGCAGTGCTCCGAAAGCTAGTGTTTCCAAATGAATCTGTTGGACGATAGCCTGGTGGTGTGTGATTTTTAACATTATATAGTTCCTTCTGGAACTCCAAAGCAGGTTCCAGCTCATGAAATTCTCTTGAAGAATAGGCTCTGTTATAAGATAGAGTTCCACAAAGCAAGATCCCATGAACGGAAAGTATTATCTGTGTTTTTTAAGAACATTGCTTGGTGAATAAATATTGGGCTGGACTTCCCTGTTCCTCTTCAAATCAGTAATGTGGATCCTTCATGTTTATTGATGGAGGTCGACAGAGCCTTGGTTTAAGATTGTATATGAAATAATATCAGCATCTCGAACAATGCAGCAATACTTCCTCACTGTTGCTTTGAGCTGTCAACCGAGATTATGTGATCAGATCATTGACGTTAGATTTAAATTTACAATCTTCTGACTCAAAGGCAAAGCTATCAATTGCTGAACGACAGCTGACGATCTTTGTTAGTCTTAGCATCTCCCATTCTTTTACAGGGTTTTAGTATTATTTGAGAAAAAGGGCAACTGACTGAGACAACAGAGTTAGAAGAAGGGCTGCCAAATGGAAATATTGATGATTTGTCCAAACTCTTTAGATTTGAGGAGAAACAAAAGTCAGGAGTTCAGTGGAAATCAAAGACTGTCAAAGAGAACGGTCCTTGCAGAAGGCAGAGACGGGTGGAGAGGGGATGATGTTCTTGGTGGTGGGGTCTAGTTGGAGTTGGCAGAAGTGTTTGAGAATGATGCATTGGATGAGGAGACTAGTGGGGTGGTGGGTGAGGACTCTGCTTTTGCCACTCTTCCAACCAACCCACCCAAACCCCCAAGTACCTTCCCCTGCAACCGGAAAAGACGTAAAGCCTGCTGATACACCACTCCCCTCGCCTCCATCCAAGGCCCAAACACTCCTTCCAGTTGAGACAGAGGTTCACCTGC
The DNA here is from genome assembly GCF_004010195.1 of Chiloscyllium plagiosum. Lineage (NCBI taxonomy): Eukaryota > Metazoa > Chordata > Chondrichthyes > Orectolobiformes > Hemiscylliidae > Chiloscyllium > Chiloscyllium plagiosum. The sequence goes on along the minus strand of NC_057736.1, from coordinate 39,512,907 downwards.
CTCTCCTTCAACCTAGTTTACTGCATGAAATGCAGTTGGGAAGGATGTCCTTTGATGTCACACTGAATGTAAACATAGGGAATGGTTCATCAAGCATCTCAGCCAGGCCCGACCAGACCTCTTAGTCACCACCCATTTCTGACATGACCATCCTTGGCCTCCTCCATTGCCACAATGAACCACACCGCGAATTGGAGGAACAACACCTCATCTTTTGCCTGGGCAGCCTACAGCCCGGAGGACTCAACATTGAGTTCTCCAATTTCAAATTACCTCCCTTCTCATTCCCTGACTCCCTTCCCAGCCCCTTGAATCCTTTCCACTGCTCCCTGCCACCAACCGGATTCATTCCTCCCACTGACCAACCAGGTCGTACCCTCTGTCTGTCTTCACCTATCCTCACCGCATCACACTGCCCCCCCCCAGCTCCTTTATCTGCAGCTCCCCTTACACCCACCCCCAGTCCTGAAGAATGGTTACACCCAAACTATCAACTTCTTCACCTCCAGATGCTGCCTGGCCTGCTGTGTTCTTCCAGCTTCCTGCCTGTCTTTTACTAATTATGAAGAGCAGGCTTCTTTCCCAAATCCCAGCTTTAATACTTGCTCCTTACTCTTAGAACCTCCTGAGTTCTGAATGCACTACACTATCTGATGGCTCTTGAATTCTCACTAAGTTTCAACCACACAGTTGCAGTTTAGTTTAGTTTAGTTGCGTTTTCAGCAGTTTGGCCAAGTAGTTCTTTTCTGCATACAGAATGTCTCTGCCTCTTTCAGGCTCTGACATCAACTAATTTTTTTTTTTAGATTAGATTAGATTACAGTGTGGAAACAGGCCCTTCGGCCCAACAAGTCCACACCGACCCGCCGAAGCGAAACCCACCCAAACCCCTACATTTACCCCTTACCTAACACTACGGGCAATTTAGTATAGCCAATTCACCTGACCCTGCACATCTTTTGGATGGTGGGAGGAAACCCACGCAGACACGGGGAGAACGTGCAAACTCCACACAGTCAGTCGCCTGAGGCGGGAATTGAACTCGGGTCTCTGGCGCTGTGAGGCAGCAGTGCTAACCACTGTGCCACCGTGCCGCCCACAATTCACAGCACAGATTGTGACCATGAATTTGTTACTTAGTGACCCCTGAGCCGCTGGAGTTACCCATTGAACACCTTGCAACAGCCCCACTCCTCCTGTTAAGCAGACCAAAATGCAGCAATGGGACCCAAAAGAAGCATTGGCTTTGCATGTGTCTGTTTCCTGAACATTACAATGTTTATTGGGTCCTGGCTCCTCCAGCACAAATTTCACACAATGAAAAGGAGGTCATCACAGTTACAAAAATTCCTCTTTGACACATGAGAGAATGTAATTCAGAGGAGCAACAAGAGGTGGGATAAACAGGAGGAGGTAGAGTAGAGCTCGGTAATGTTGAGCGTGTGTTGCTGGAAAAGCGCAGCAGGTCAGGCAGCATCTGAGGCACAGCCTGACCTGCTGTGCTTTTCCAGTAACACGCTCTCAACTCTCAACTCTAATCTCCAGCATCTGCAGACCTCACTGTCTACTAGAGTTCTCCTGAAAAAGGCTTATGCCCGAAACGTAGATTCTCCTGCTCCTCGGATGCAGCCTGGCCTGCTGTGTTTTTCCAGCACCACATTTTTCAACTCTGGTCTCCAGCATCTGCAGTCCTAACTTTCTCCTAATCCTTCTCTAATGTTCAATGCAATATTACTAAAACAAAAAACCAGAAAGGCTATGTGGACGCATAAAGGTTGAAACTCGGATGTAAAAGACGGATCAACCATTCAACAAAGGCAAGCTGGCTCAGTGGTTAGCACAGCATCATGGACCTGGGTTTGATTCCACACTCGGGTGACTGTCTGTGTGGAGTTTGCACATTCTTACCTTGTCTGCATGGGTTTCCTCCAGGTGTTCCAGTTCTCTTCCACAGCCCAAAGATGTGCAGGTCAGGTGGATTGGCCATGCCAAATTGCCCCATAGTGTTCAGGGATGTGCAGGCTAGGTGGGTTAGCCGTGGAAAATGCAGGGTTACAGGATAAGAGGTGGGTCTGGGTGAGATGCTGTTTGGACGATCGGTGTGGACTTGATGGGTCAAATGGCCTGCTTCCACACTGTCGGGATTGTGTGTTATTTTGTGGATCTTGACCAGGCATGATTTGTTTGTCTAAAACTGGATATGCAGCCTTCACTTCTATATCCACAAAGTAAAATCCTTGAAGTTAACTGTTAATCCGCTCTTGATATTTCGCTCACAAGAGAAAAGCTTGTGTAAACAGCAAACTCCGTGGGGTTCCAGCAGTGAGATTGGAATAGTCTTGTAATCATAGTAGCATGATGATTCTCCTATTGTGTTACCGGAATGAGATGCAAAACTCATTAATGCTTCCACAGTTAATACCTGAAAAGAGGGATCAATTCTTGGCTCTTCCGATTAGATTTGTCATACTGAGAATATTTTAATATTTTCTTTAATATTATCTCACTGTGGACAGTGGAGTTAAAACAAATCCGTAACTGATGGCTTATTTGGGATGGATAAAGATACTCTTGCAGCCTGCAAGCCTTCTTTTATTTTGCATTGGATATTTCAGATCATATTGCGTCTAACCAAACAATATACTTTGTCACTATGACCTTGATTCAGCAAATCTACAACAGCAGAATTTGAGTCGACATAGTGGGATTTTTAATAACTGACAATCATATTTGCTTGCTCAGGTCCACCGTGATTCAACCCTCAGGCTTTCTGCAAATAATTTCTCTGACTGTGCAGGAGATTACACTCACTGCTACAAAGTGGATGTTACAGCAGAGGTTCTCATCGGCTGGCTGTGTCCCTTTTCCACATTATATCATCACAGAAGTGTGCGTTAATAAAGGAAGTGACAATGATTTCGTCTACAGTTATGCAAATGCTGTAAAATATTCCTCAAAATTGGTGCATACGTTCAGCACAGACCACAGGCTAACAGACTGAAAACACTGAACATATTTATAAGTAAATTTTATTATTAAAAGAGATCTTGCATTCATATAGCACCTTTCATGACTTCAAGACTCGAAAATGCTTTACACCCAAGGGAGTATCTGGTCAATATATTAAATGTGGGAGCTAAACTGTGCACCGTAATCTCCCACAAACAGCAATGTGACAATGACCATTTAACTACTTTAACTGACTTAGTCGGGGCATAAATATTAGCTCAATAAACAACACATCAATATAATTCAATTAAAACAGGAATGTTTGAAATGGTCAACTTCCTCTCATAAGGATGGTTTTGAGTTGAGACTGAGAACATCATTAGATTTAATAATAATATTCTTTCCATAATAAAATCAGCCTAAGTTTGCCTCCTTGCAAACTTCAGATTTGCCCAGATTGTCAATCAGGGAGTGAATGCTGAGGGACAGTGTTTTTTGCTGAATATCACAGTCTCACTAATATTTCGAAATAATGGATGAGTGCTAAGGTCCTACCCTCTCCAGAAACAAATTGGGCCAAGTCTCCAGCGAGCCAGCTTGCCTCAGCACTCGAGTGACTGTACTCGTACTGTCAGGATTTGGGATCGATGGGCTTGATTTCACGCTGTACTGCTCCTGCACCTCTCCCCAGCTGCACACACTCTGTCCCTTCCCCCACTCCCACCCACATTCCATCCTCCCCCTCCCAGAGTGAGGTGCTCACAGTCTGGGCTACTATTTACTGAGATGGGCGCAGCAAGTTGGGTAAGTTCCCAGTTTGAGCTACCCACCTGGGTACCTAAATCTGACCTTCTGATACGGTATCACCTTATAGAACCAACAGTTCTTCACAATCTATCCACTAAACCTTACAATCTATGGCTAAGAACAGGGTGCATTGAAAACTTTGCAGAGCTTTCACTGTGAAGTCTAGAGGGATTTCTCACACTATCTTAGCAAACTTGCCGTATTAATTATCTACCATGTCTCTATATCATCTCTCACATCCTACATATGATGTGAATGTGCCTGTGTTGGACAGGGGAGGTGGACAAAGTTAAAAATCACACAACACAATACCTGTTGGATTAGGACGCTGGTTCTGGGTGACTGTCTGTATGGAGTTTGCACATTGTCTCCGTGAGTTTCCTTTGGGTGCTCCAGTTTCCTCCCACAGCCCAAGATGTGTAGGTTTGGGTGGATTGTCCATAGTGTCCATGGTTGTGCATGCGAGGCGCGCTAGCCATGGGGAATGTGGGGTTTCAGGAATAGGGTAGGGAGATAGGTCTGGTGGGATGCTCTTTGGCATGTTGGTGGGCCGAATAGCCTGCTTCCGCACTGTTTGGATTCTATTTACACTACATCTTATCACACAATATTTGCAGGACATCACATCAATCAGTGGATATTCATCAAAACGCTGGCATTCCCTGTGCCCATGCCATCTTCAAAAGGTTGCTGTGCAACTGGATGAGCACTGGCATTCTGAATCTGCCCTGCTCTTTAACAGAAATAATCTGAACAAGTCAAAAGAAGGGAAGATGGTCCTGTGATTCTCCAATAAGGATCTGCAACTCCTCAGGGATGAGAATGTCCAGGGGAGTGGTAGTCCATTCTCGGAGTGTCACCAGAACCTGCCAGTGTGGTTTGAGGTCACCACCTGAATCAGTGCCATCTCCAGGGTGTGGGGGATCAGCCAGAGAAAAGGTCAATGAGCTTCTCCACTCTATCCCTCTCTTCTCTCTCTTCCCTCATACTTCCTCGGTCACTGTTACCGTACCCATCTCTGATCAAGACTCATGCTCCACCACTCTCACTGTTACATGCAACATATTCCTTCACTCATTCTTATTCCTCCCTCTCAGCCTCCCATACCATTAACCCTGCGCCCCATCTCTGCTGCCTCCATGGACCCGCAGAACATCTCAGCTCCTTTCCCCACATACACTAGCGAAAAAAAACTTAAACCTCACCCATCAGCCCCGTTTTGCTCATTGAAGGAGAAGACAGCCCGTAACGTTTTCTGACAATTATATCCTTACCTCCTACGAGCAAAGAATCCTGGCCCTTGCAGAAGAAGACTGGGATTATTCCTGCAGGAATGCAGAAACCTCAATGTCCTGCCAAATACGCAAGTTCCACTCTTCATTCTACTGCAACTCTCACAATAATTACACAATCAAGGATATTCATTGTACACCACTTCTAACCACTGACTATAATAACGTTTCTCTCTCTCTCTCACTAATCTTACAGGCTCGGCCAACATGGCCATGAAATTTACAACAAAGCACCCAGCTCCCAGATACATCATCTTCAATGTCTGAGGATGAAGGGACAGAGGCTGCTGTATCCCCACCAGTCCAGGTCCAGGCACCTCAATGGGAACTGTAGTCAGAGAGCGTTTGGGGACACATTCTGGTGAGCAGCACCATAGCTGGCTGAGGAAGGAACACCCCAGGCTGCTGGAACTCAGAGGACTTCTAGAGACCAGGCACCTACTCAGGGCCAAGCAGGAGAGAATCCCATGATGCCAGCAATAAGAGCTTCATCCAAATGAACAGAGAGTAACAGCAGTAGAACAACATGCAAAGAACAGTATAGTACAGGAATAGGCCTTCAAGACTACACTGACACACAATGCCTTTCAAAACTGAAAACCTTTTGGCTCCACACTGTCTGTATCCCTTTATTCCCTGTCTATTCAAAAATCTGTCAAGACTCCTTCTCAATGTTGTTATTATATTTGTCTCCACCACCACCTGCAGTGCACTCCAGGGACTGCTCACCCTCTGTGTAAAGAAACCTGTCCCTCACATCTCCTTTAAACTTACCCGCTTTTATCTTTAACCTATGTCCCCTGAAAATTGACATATTTGCCCTCGGAAAAAAACTCCGACTATCCATTCTACTCATGCCTCTTAAAGTTATGTATGCTTCTATCAGTCCTCCCTTCATCCTTCGATTTTCAAGTGAAAACAATCAAAATTTGTAAAATCTCTCCTTATAGCCAATGCCCTCCACACTAGGCCACGTCCTGATAAACCACTTCTGTACCCTCTCCAAAGCCTCCACATTCTTCTGGTCGAGTGGTGACCAGAAATATACACAATATTCCAAATGTGACCTCACGGAGTTCTGTACAGCTGCAACATGACTTGTCAATATTTATATTCTGTGCTTTAACTGATGAAAGGAAACATGTTGTCTACCTTCTTCACTACTTAGGCACTTGATTTGCCACTTTCAGGGAACTGTGGACCTGTGCGCCTGGATCCCTCTGTGTGTTGATGCTAAGGAGGGTTCTGCCTTTTTCTGAACACATCTCTCTTGTATTTGATCTTCTAAAATGCATCACCTCATATTTGTCCGGATCTGCCATATATCTGTCCAAGTCACTAACCTATATATATAAAAATTTTGTTGTATCCTCTGGTAGTATTCCTCATTATCTGCAGCTCCCCCAGTTTTTGTGCTGTGCACAAACTTACTGATCAGACCACCCACTTTCTCCTCTAAATCCTCTATATATTACAAACAACAGGGGTCCCAGCACTGATGTCTGTGGAACACCACAGGTCACAGATCTCCAGTCTTACACACTTCTACCGCTATTCTCTGTTTTCTACTGCTAAGCCAGTTCTGTAACCATCTTGCCAGCTCACTGAGGATCCCATGTGACTTCATCTTTTATATCAGCCTGCCATGAGGGACCTTGTCAAAGGCCTCGCTAATGTCCATGTTGATGACATCTACCTCCCTTCCCTTATCAATCCGATGACAAACATTGAGATATATTGACCCTTAGTGTCTCAAAGTTGCACCAATTCATTGAGTTGTGCAACTGTCTCACTCTCATGGAGAGCCAGGCCTAGCATCCTCAGGTTCTGCTGCTGAGTCGCACCCATCTGCACTCCGCTGGTCCTCAGGATTGAAGGTAAAGCAATAGGCAAGATTTTTTTACCCTAATCCAGTTCCCCCCTCCTTACAAGGAGACATGGTGGTGCCAGGAGGCACTTAGCCAGTGGTGAAACCACATACAGGCCCATTGCACTTCCCACTTAGGAAATTTCAGAGGAGGCCAGGCCGTCCACCTCCACTCTGTCCACTCCCCTCTGACCCTTAGAAGTTCAAGCTGAAGACAGTCAACTTGCCGATGGGACAGAAACCCTCAGCGGGTCTGGCCCTTCGAGACTCAAGCACCTTGAGGGTTACACGATTAAATGTCCACAGACCCCACTTCAGAGCAGGCTCTTTCCTGATCTCCAGTGCTACATGCAGGATGACACTACGTTGTCATGGGAAAGAAAAGAATCAGAAATACTATTGAGTGCATTGTGGTGACATGGGTGATAAAGTTTCGTACGTCACCATCAGTTCCTGCATAACCGTTCCTGATGTTTGTGAATCTTTCTGTGTAAGCACTAAATACGCCTCCACAGTTCATGGTCACTGATGATTCTCCATAGATTGAGGTCAGTACTGAAAACTTACAACACCATCTGGGAACAGGAGCAACAGTGCGTACACGTGGAATTTGACAATGACTGTACATTGCATTGTGAGCTATTGTATATTTTTAGGATATGTTACTCACGAGGGGTTAAAACTCTTCTGAATTGCAACATCCACAAAGCTATAGGCTATTGCTGCATTGCAATTGTGTCAAATTATTCTGTGATACCTTTTTAGATGAAGATGAAACCGTGGTAGGATTATTGTTTGAAAGATCAAGGGGATCTTAGATCCACGATGAGTCATCCACTGATGATCATTACTAATGACTACACGGTTAATTACAAGAGCCATTAGGAACATCTCGATAATCAGTCTTTGGAACAAGCCTTCAAGGAATAAATAGCCTTGCTGTCAACAACAAACTTGCATTTGCAAATAATTATGTTATTGAAGAAAGCATTAATATTCTAACTGAATTTCTTCTTACGGATTTTTTTCTAATTAAATAAAATGCTTGTAACTGCATACTTAAAGGAAGATGAAAGGGTTCCGAAAAGTTGATATTTCATTCAATATTCAAATACAAAATTGAGAAATAGAAATGTCTAATGGCAGGAACATTAAATAAATAGAACATACCTTTTGGTAAGAGAATCTGAAATATTTTGTTGTGCTTTGTGCTCAATTTTGTCGGCAAACACCTTAAGAGATTTTACTGCATTAAAAATGCCAAAGAGTCATTGGAATTGTAGTGATTGTAATGAGGTCAATTAAATGGACAAAATAGAATATGAGTTCACTGATTGGGGTTTTTAACCTGGTCCTATCAAGGAGCCTTGGCTGACAGGTATAAACAGAAATGCCCACAAACATCCTTGAGCTGTTCAGGGAGAGATGGGTGCCGCAGAGAGTGGAGTGCATTATTTCCCCCTCCAACTCTATTTTGATTTGATCCCTGCCCTCCCCTTCACTGTTTGATCACACAGCATTGCCCTTTGATGTGAAGGGCACTGCTTGTCACTGGCCACTCGGGTGTTTCATTTCTTCCTGGTGGTGGAACATAAATAAAGATTTACACACTTGTTGTTCTTCACTGGGTCTTACACCTGCACACGCATGACATGGGTGCTCGAGAAAAATAAGCATTACTGCTGTTAGGCGGTAGTGTGGGGGAAAATTTTTTAAAAAGTGTAGGAGTGTCAAGCAAAAAAAACCAGGAATGTCAGGGATTCTGCTCACTCTGGGAGCTGGCTCTGAGGAAGTTGGATCAATTGTCAAGGATTCTCCATTTTGTGTCAAGGAGGGGACTGACTCTGAGCTAGCTTCCCACATCCAGTGTGTACTGCTACTAAAAAAAAGAAGAAAAATGAAAACAAATAGCAAACAGAAATGCCAGAGGTCCTGCCCACGCTAACAGCTGGCTCTGAAGAAGCCAGTCTAGGCTAGAGTGGTGCTGGAAAAGCACAGCAGGTCAGGGAGCATCTGAGGAGCAGGAAAATCGACGTTTCGGGCAAAAGCCCTTCATCCACAGTAGTTTTTAAATTAAATATAAATTGTTGTTCAAAGAACCATGTTTCAGCTTTTTTGGCATCATAGATTGACATCTGTTGTCCACTAAACATGGTTAATGAAGTTATAATGACCCGATAATCTATTCTACAATTTTGATTGAGGGATAGACAAGGGCCAAATGCAAAGGAATAACTTCCCATGATATTCTTCAAAAGGTTATCACTGGATCTTTTACATCCTCATGAATTCATCAGTTTAACACCTTACCTGAAAGACAGCACCTTCGACAGTACATTGCTCCACACATACTGTGCTGGAATATCAGCCTAGATTTAGAGATAGACAGAACGGATACAGACCCTTCGGTCCAACCCCGTCCATGCTGACCAGATTTCCTAACCTAATCTAGTCAGCACTTGGCCCATATCCCTTCAAACCCTTCCTATTCATATACCCATCCAGATGCCTTTTAAACATTACAATTGTACCAGCCTCCACCACTTCCTCTGGCAGCTCATTCCATACACGTACCACCCTCTGCATGAAAAAGTTGCCTCTTAAGTCCCTTTTCTTTCTTTCCCCTCTCACCCTAAACCTTGACTCCTGAACTCCCCCACCCCGGGGAAAGACTTTGTCTATTTATCCTTTCCATGTCCCTTGTGATTTTATCAGATGTTAAACGCGATTGACAAGACGGAGAGAGGATATTTCCCCACGTGGAGGCAATCTAGAATGAGAGATCTTAGTTTTAGGCTTAAAACAGAGGTGGGGAAGAATTACTTCTCTCAAAGGGGTTGTGAATCTCTGGAATTCATTACCCCAGAATGTGGTAGTCTCTGAATAATTTTAAGAAGGAGAAGACAGGTTTTTAAAGAGTTTTGTGGAGTGGGCAGGAAACTGTAGTTGAGGCTGAGATGAGATCAGCCATAATTGAATTAAACAGGCCTGAGGGGTTGAATTGCCAACTCCTGTTCCCATTCCTTATGTTCTTATGTTCGATATGGTGCCACTCAAGCAAGCTTCTTCTTTTCTCCAGTGAATGTCAAGCTTATTGAATGATGATGTATTTGCACTCATCCAGGCAGGTGGGAAATATTCTCACACTCCCTATTCTTGCAGAGTCAGATGCTGAGTTACCCACACAGAATTCCTAGCCTCTGACCTGATCTTGTAGCATCGATGTGGCTGGTCCAGTTCAGTTTCTGGTCAATAATAACTCCTAGATGGTGACATTAGGAAACAGAGAGATGGTAATGCCAATAAATGCCATGGGGCAAAGAATGTATTCTGTTTCATTGATGATAGCTACTGACTGGCACTTGGGTGTTCACTATCTCATTGAATACCTCAGGCGGGCATCCAGTGTCTTGTGCCGATGAATATGAGGGTCAGAAAATTCCCTGGAACTCCTCTCCCAGTGCTATATCAATGAATCAGTAAAATCTTCACCTGAACCTACCAACAGCACTTCTACTGGTGAAGAGGGGACAGTTTCCAAGACTTCCATCAGCAGGACAGCAATTATGACTAACTTTGTAGGAATTGCAATTGTTACAACTGAGTGACTTGTTGGGCCATTTCAGAGGGCAGTTGAGAGTCAACCACATTCTGTGGCTCTGGAGTCACCAATAGGCCAGACCAGATAAGGATAGCAGAGTTCCTTCCCTAAAGGACATTAGTAAACCAAGTGGGTTTTCCCAACAATTGACAATGGTTCCATAGTCATTACCTGAACCTTAACTTCAGACTTTTTCATTGAATTCAAATTCCACCATCTGCCGTGGCAGGATTCAAACCCAGGCCCCAGAACATTATTCTGAAGTTTTGGATGGATTGTCAAGTAATAATACCACTAGGCCATCACGTCCCCATGGAGTTCTTGACATCAACTCTGGACCCCATGCTGTCTCATGGCTTCAGATTAAACATGGGCAAGGAAACCTCTTACTGGTTACCATGTACCATCCTCCTTCAGCTGATGAATCAGTACTCCTCCATGTTGAACAACACTTGGAGGAAGTGCTGAGGGTGGCAAGCACGCAAAATATACTCTGGGTGGGGGGATTTCAATGTCCACCATGAAGAGTGGCTCAACAGCAGCACTACTGATTGAGCTGGTCAGATCCTAAAGGATATAACTGATAGACTGGCTCTGGAGCAGGTGGTGAAGGAACCAACAAGAGGAAAAAACATACTTGACTTATCCTCACTAATCTGCCAGCTGCAGAAAATCTGTCCATGACAGTATAGGTAAAAGTGACCTCCTCACTGTCCTTGTGGAGATGAAGTCCCGCCTTTACATTGAGAATAACCTCCATCATGTTGTGTGGTAAATGGGACAGACTTCAAACTGATCTAGCAGCTCAAGATAGGCATCCATGAGGCACTGTGGGCCATCAACAGCAGCAGAACTGTACTCTAGCACAATCTGTAACCTCATGGCCTGGCACATCACCCACTCAACCATTACCGTCAAAGCCAGGGGATCAACCCTGGTTCAATAGAGACTGTAGGAGGACATGCCAGGAGGAACACCAGTCATACCTAAACATGACGTGTCAACCTGATGAAGCTACCAAACAGAACTACTTGCATGCCAAATGGCATAAACAGCAAGTGATGAGCTAAGTGATCCCACAACCAACAGATCAGATTTAAGCTCTGCAGTTCTTTTACATCCAGTCGTGAATAGTGGTGGACAATTAAACAGCTCACTGGAGGAGGAGGTTCCACAAATATCCCCATCCTCAATAATGGAGGAGCCCAACACATCAGTGCAAAAGATAAGGTTGATGCATTCGCAACAATCTTCAGTCAGAAGTGCTGAGTGGATGATCCATCTCGGGCTCCTCAGTGGTCCACAGCATCATAGATACCAGTATCCAGGCAGTTCAGTTCACTCCACGTGATATCAAGAAACGGCTGGAGGCACTGGATATTGCAAAGGCAATGGGCCCTGATAACATTCCAGCAATAGTACTGAAGGCTTGTGCTCCAGAACTTGCCGATCCCCTAGCTAAACCCTTCCAGTACAGTTGCAATACTGGCATCTACTCGACTAAGTGGAAAACTGCCCACGTGTATCCTGTACACAAAAAGCAGGATAAATCCCACCCAACCAATTACCACCCAATCAGTCTACTCTCCATCATCAGTAAAGTAATGGAAGGGCTCATCAACTGTACTATCAAGCAGCACCTGCTCAGCAACAACCTGCTCAGTGACGCCCAGTTTGGGTTCCACAAGGGCCACTCAACTCCTGATCTCATTACAGCCTTGGTTCAAATATGGACAAAAAAGCTAAATTCCAAAGGTGAGGTAAGAGTGACAGCCCTTGACATCTAGGTCTCCTTTGACCGAGTATGGCATCAAGGAGCCCTCGCAAAACTGGAATCAATGGGTATCAGGAGGCAAACACTCCTATAGTTAGAGTCATATCTGGCACAAAGGAAGGTGGTTGTGATTGTGGTGTGTCAGTCATCTCAGCTCCAGGACATCTCTGCAGGAGTCCCTCACTGTAGCGTCCTCAGCCCAACATTCTTCAACTGCTTCATCAATGACCTTCCCTCTGTCATAAGGTCAGAAGTGGGGCTGTTCGTCGATGCACAGTGTTCAGCACCATTCACAACTCCTCAGATACTGACACAGTCATGCTCAAATGCAACTAAATCTGGATAATATACAGGCTTGGGCCAACAAGTGGCAAGTAATATTCACGCCACACAAAGGCCAGACAATTACCATCACCAATAAGAGGCACTTTAACCACCACCCCTTGACACTCAACGGTATTACCATCACTGAACACCCCACTGTCAACATCCTTGAGGTTACCATTGACCCAGAAACTCAACTGGACTCACCACATAAACACAGCAGCTACAAGGGCAGGTCAGAGACTAAGGACACTGCAGCGAGTAACTCACCTCCTGACACCCCAAAGTCGATCCACTATCTACAAGGCACAAGTCAGGAGTCTGATGGAATATTCCCCACTTGCCTGGATGGGTGCAGCCCCAACAACACTCAAGAAGCTTGACACCATCCAGGACAAAGCAACCGCTTGATTGTCACCACATCTACCAACGTTCAATCCCTCTACCACTAGCGGTCAATTGCAGCAGTGTGTACTGTCTATAAGATGCACTGCAGAAATTCATCAAAAATCCTGAGACAGCACCTTCATAACCCATGACCACTTCCATCTAGAAGGACAAGGGCAGCAGGCACTTGGGAACACCACCACTTGTAAGTTCCCCTCCAAGTCACTCACCACCCTGACTTGGAAATAAATCACCGTCCTGTCACAATCATTGGGGCAATATGCTGGAATTCCCTCCCTACCGGCATTTTGGGTCAACCCACAGCAAGTGGACTGCAGCAATTCAAGAAGACAGCTCACCACCACCTTCACAAGGGCAAATAGTGATGGGCTACTCATACTGGCCAGCCAGAGACGCCCAATTTGCACTGGATCATGTGCAACACTGATTTTACATTCATCTGATTTTGATTTCTGTTCAAACCAATGGATAATAATATTGCATTAAGCATAAAACTGATGTTCTATTCAATCCCAGAAGTCAAATCACAATTAAATCCCCTCTCTGTATCAAAGGCAAACTATCTCAAGCTGATGTTTCGGTAATTTTGGACATTTTCCTTTCTTGTAATATTATATCGTGTTGCACAAATGGGTAGGTTTTGCAGTACAGTTCCTGAAGAAGGGCCTGTGCCCGAAACGTCGAATCTCCTGTTCCCTGGATGCTGCCTGACCTGCTGTGCTGTTCCAGCAATAAAGTTTCAACTTTGCAGTACAGTTTGCATTATCTTACTCCAGGCGGAGCCAAGTGGAATTTCCCACCAATGGAAATCACTGAGAAACCCAGACTCTAACTTCAAATGGCTGTTGTGTACTATAATAACAAGTTTTTCTTTAATTCATTCACTGGATGTGCTGACCAGGCCAGCACTTATCACCCATTGGACAGTTGAGAGTGACATTGTTGTGATTCAGGAGTTATACATAGGCCAGACCAGGTAAGGGTGGCAGTTTCCTTCCCTAAATAACAGGATTCAAACCCATGTCCTGCAGAATATTACCCACTTCTCTGAATTAAAATCTCTAAAGATAATACCACTATTAGGGCTACCACTTTCCTTGTATGTAACATGACAACCTTTCTCAATGTAATTTTCTCCTTTTCAAGAGCTGTATCCCAACAGACCAGTCATATAATTTAGAACAATGAATCATGAAAACACTGTTCATTTGATTAGCTAAAACAATTAAACTATCAGTGACTTCCTGAGGCCACAATGGCATGTTTGTAGTTTTACAGTATAATTGTAGCAGCTCAGTACAATTTTAACTCCTTCAAGATATCATCCAGCTTACTACACTCTAAGCACAAAAGTATAATATTGCAGGGTATTCCTTTTATTAACCAGCACTTTTTTTTAACCACCCCTACCCATTTCTAATACATGCTGAACAACATGGGTTAAACCGTATCTGAATTCAGAAAATGTTTCTAATTTCTTTGAACATGCAGCACTCAATTCTCTCAGGTCCAAACCTAATGTCCTCCTTAAAGCTGAGCTCCTGAGTAAAACCAGGAATGCAATAGGTTCTGAGAAAGGAAAGGGGTGAGACACGTGGTTGTTGGGGAAAAGAAAAGCCTAAGGGAAGGTCATCTGAAAACAAAAAGAAATTACAGAAACAACAGACAGGAACAGATACCAAATAAACGGGACAAAGTTTGCTAAGTAAAATCATTTAACTCAGTATTGGGTCTAGGAGGCTGTAAAATGCCTAGTCAGAAGATGGGAGCAGTGTTTAACATCTTGAAAGTGCAATCTTCATTTTGTTCACTTAAAGGAGAGACACTGAAAGCAGGAAGCTACGGGCCAGTTAGCTTAACATCTGAAATCTACGACTAAGGAGGTTGTAATGGGGCACTTAAACAAAATTCAATACCATCAGGCATTGCAACATGGTTTTGTGAAAGCGAAATTATGTCTGATTAATTCATTGCAGTTCTTTGAGGAAGTAGTGAGCAATGTGGACAAAGGGAATCTGTGAGTGTACTTAGATTTAACTTAATTAGACAAGACCCCATATCATGGGTTATTATGGAAAGTAAGAGCTCATGATGCAGGGAATGTGTTTGCATGGACAGCGCATTGCTTAGCTAACAGGAAGCACAGAGTGGGCATAAATAGGCCATTTGTGGTTTCACAAGATGAAGTGAGTGGTGTGAGACAGGTTATCAGTGCTGGCACCTCAACTGTTTGCAATCTATGTCAATGACTTGGTCAAACAATCGCAACCAAGAGTCAGGCATTGGGGGGAAGGATAACTTTAGGAAGGGGCTCATTTATCTGCAAAGTGATAGGGACTTGCCCAACAGCAGGCATGACATTTGGTGATGTGGAAGCCAATTTGATTCACTCCACGTGATATCAAGAAATGGTTGGAGACACTGAATACTGTAAAGGCTGTGGACTCTAACAAAGTTCTGGCAAATGTACTTTAGACCTGTGCTTTGAATTTGCCACACTCCTCGCCAAGCTCTTCTAGTACAATTACATTACTGGCATCTACCTGACGGTGTGCAAAATTGCCCAGGTATGTCCCATACACAAAAAGCAGGATAATCCAACCTGGCCAGTTACCGCCCCATCATTCTGTTCTTAATCATCAGTAAAGTGATGGAAGCTGTCATCAACAGTGCTATCAAATAGCACCTGCTCAGCAATAATGTGCTCAGTGATGCCCATTAATCCCTGACCTCATTACAGCCTTGGTTCAAACATGGACAAAAGAGCTGAATTTCAGAGGGGAGGGGAGAGTGACAGCTCTTGACAAGACTGTAGGTTGACTCATAAACCTTATGGAAGGAATTCCAGGATTTTGACCCAGCGGCGATGAAGGAACAGTGATATATTTCCATATCAGGATGGTACTTGGAGGGGAACTTGTGGCTCCTTATTGCCACGAGTGTGGCAATAAGGAGCCCTAGCAAAACTGGAATCAATGGGTATTGGGCTGAAAACTTCCTGGTGGTTAGAGTCATACCTGATACATAGGTAGATGGTTGTGGTTGTTGGAGGTCAGTCATCTCAGCTCCAGGACATCTCTGCAGGAGTTCCTCAGCATAGTGTCCATGGCCCAACTATTTTCAGCTCCTTCTCTCCATCATAACGTCAGAAGTGAGGATGTTAGCTCATGATTGCAGTGTTCAGCACAATTCCCCAAAAACTGTCCACCATCTATAAGGTACAAGTACAAGTGTAATGGAATACTCTCCACTTGCCTGAATGGGTGCAGCTCCAACAACACTCAAAAAGTTTGACATCATCCAGTACAGAGCAGCCTGTTTGATTGGCATCACATCCACAAACATTCAATCTCTCCACCACCGACTCAGTAGCAAATTGTACAAGATGCACTGTAGAAATTTGCCTTAGACAGATCCTTAGACAGCACCTTCCAAACTCACAAACACTTCATCTGGAAGGATGAGGGCAACAGATACAAGGGAATACCACCACCTTCAAGTTCCCCTCCAAGTACCATCCTGATATGGAAATATATCACTGTTCCTTCATCGCCGCTGGGTCAAAATCCTGGAATTCCTTCCATAAGGTTTATGAGTCAACCTACAGCAATGGACTACAGTCACTCAACAAGACAGATCACGACCACTTTTGGCAGGGCAATTAGAGAAGAGAAATAAATGCTGGCTAGCCAGCAATACCTACATCCCAGAAATGAATAAAAAATAATCTAGAAGGACAAGATTCCACCAGCAAGTTCCCTTCCAAAAAGCTCACCATTCTGACTTGGAAACATGCTGCTGTTCCTTCAGTGTTGCTGGGCACAATCCTAGAACTCCCTTCCATACAGGATTGTGGGTCCACCAACACCAAATGGACTGTGGCAGTTCAAGAAGGTAGCTCACTATCACCCTCTCCAGGGCAACTAAGGATGGACAATAAATGCTGGCCCAGCCAATGATGCTCACATCTCATGAGTGAATTAAAAAACAACATCCATGACTACCTATAGAAACCTGTGGACTGAGATTTCATACAGAAGTCATCAAGCTTCTACACCTCTCCCTGCAGTCCTCATGGAGTAGAAAACCAGAAACGAGATTCTGTGTCGATTACCAGGCTCTGGGCACAATGAGTCGAGAGTGTGGTGCTGGAAGTTGCTCGCTTGTCTCTAAATTTGAGGAAGAATTACAAGTTCTCAAAGGTAGAAAGTAATTCTGCAGCCTCAATTTGGTCTAGAGCTAAATTTAGCTATCCATCACTGAACAAGACTTTGAAAAAAATGACATTCTGAACAGGATTTTATGACTATACGAGACCGCTATTTATGGTCTGCAATGCTTCTGCCACCTGATATGTGCAATGGAAAAAGCTTTTAGCAACAATAATTTTTGCCATGGAAACAGTGCAGCAATAACCTCCAAGGGGTAGGTTGAAACAGAAGAATTAAGCATTCCCTGTCCCCACACTAGCATGGACATTCCCCCCCCCCCCCCCCCATTGCCAACAAGATATTGGGGGGAATTGGAGAAACCTTGTCAATGCCCAGCAATTGGCCAGGCTCGAGGGTGGGTAAGCCACCTTCTCTGTCCCCAGCTCGGGGCCAGGCTACAATATTGGGGAAAGACTCCCCCCTGGATCTCGCTGCCCCCCCCTGCAGATATTGCCTGAGCTGCTGAGTAAGTGCTGGCAGAGGTGGTGGAGGTAGTGATTGTTGTGAGACTTAACAAGAAGGAAATGTGAAGATGAACTTTTCTGCTTTACTTTCTGAATTTAAATTCCGTGTCTTGCTTTATGTTTCAAGAAGGTGCCGGACTGTGATGACACTAAACAACACTTTTCACTGTATTTGTAATACACTTGACAATAAATAAATCTAAGCTAATCTAATTCAGCATTTTTGATTACCTTAATTTCACATTTCCAGCATCTTTAGCATTTCGCTGTTGATCTCATTCAATTGATGTTGGTCAGCCTTTTTCTCATTCTAATATGTTACTTAGGAAATTCAGCTTAATATTTGCCTTTCATTCTTTTTTTGGTAGCAGCATTAACTAATTTTATAGACAAAAAGTATTTTTTTGACATTATGATCATGATTGTCCTTCTTGGTGACAAACTGGTAATCATGTTGAATTTAAAATCTGATGGGCAAAATATAAGAGTCTATGATTGTTTACTGGGTCAAACGAGGTTTTCACTTTGTCATCTTTTCTCATCTCCACAGCCCATTTATCTGAAATGTTCGCTGTTTCTAATATGACAACAGCCCGAGGATAATAAAGATCTAATTTAATGAAGCCAGCATGCATTAGCGACCAATTGCATTAGGAGAGCAAAATGGAATTAAAACACTTCTGAGGACAAATGTCACCCTGTACAGAGGACAGTGATATTAAGATGTTGACACGCCACTAATGAAAACAAATGATCTGCTTAAAATATACATTGTGATCAATATTTGGTTCCATAATTCTACCTTCATTGGGCCTGGGATTCAGACCAAACTCTTTTTTGCATATTTTAGTACAAGCAGAGCGAAACTGGACCTTTTATTTCGTAATAATTCCTTGTCTCAGGTAAACATGAGGAAATTCCACTCAGGAAATTGTGCTCGACTGTATACAAACTGGAATCTAAGCTAAAAAATAAGAATAAGTTCAGAATCCTTGATTTCTCAACCTGTAAACAATATCCCTGACTTGTTTCGGAATTTCCCCAGGGGTTCTTTTCAATCCACCCTTCCTCTCTTCCTACAACCTCTGTCCACCAACATTTGTCAGGCAATCAGTCAACATTTTGACAGTCTGGGCTGAATCTCATGTTTTTTTGTTAACTAACTCAACTTGCATCAAATTATTTGGAGGGATTCTTGCATATTTTCGCTCTGTAACATTCCAAACCCGTTTATTAGTTACCTACCCCATCCCCTTGGCAACTACTCATTTGACTCCATGTCCATTTTACCACACGCGATTACTGGAACAACTTCCCTCTCCACTGAAAGACCAGCATGTTTTCTCCCAGTGCCATCGTTAACTGAACCATCATGCATGGTGACACAGTGGTTAGCCCTGCTGCCTCACAGTGCCAGGGACCTGGGTTCGAGTCCACCCTACCACCCTCTGTGTGGAGTTTGCACGTCCTCCCTGTGTCCGCGTGGGTTTCCGCCGGGTGCTTTGGTTTCCTCCCACAGACCAAAGATTAGCCATGCTAATGGGAAGTGTAGGGTCAGAGGGAATGGGTCTGGGTGGGATACTCTTCAGAGGGTTGATGTGGACGTCTTCGGCCAAGTGGCCTATTTGCACACTGATTCTATTCTATTCTATGCACCTGGACAAACACAATCAGTTCAGAGCTGCTGTGTGTAGTTCCTGACATTTGCCTGCATAAGGCAGACAGGGAAACTGGTGCCCCATTTTGTGGGCACGGACCTGGAGATTCTGCTGGATGGAGTGGTGAAGAGGTGAATTCCCCCATGACCAACTGTGGAACCCAGGACATCAGATCATGCCAACCTGGTTTACACCAAGCTTGGTGCAGTCTCAATCATTTGGAACAATGCCAAGCAGTTTAGGAAGCACTCCACTGACACAGTACCATACCTCATACTCACTCTCTCTGTACTACTGTCCCCACCTCCAGGGTAGGATGTTAGAACGGAATGAAATGTTGTCAGAGTATCCATTGTGACAAAATGTTCAAGCTTTGTGGTTGCGTAGGGAGCAACTGAAGGAGGGAGTTAGTGAGTGAATGAGGCTGTATATTATTGAGTGTTAAAATTCACTGGCGACTTCTCCTGTACCTGGAGTAATCCGAATGGAAAGGGAGTTACCTCAGCAATTAGGCATTTCTCAACTTCCTTTAAATGTTCACTTTTCCTAAATACCTGGCAAACCCATTTACACATTTTTAAATTAAAGCTAGTTACTGATAACTGAGACAGAATCTAATATATGTAATATTTCATGTATCATATCACGGTGAACACAATATAATAATTAGAATCATAGTGTCATACAGAAATACAGTCTTTGGTGCAACTTATCCACGCTGACCAGATACCTTAAACTGACCTAGTCCCATTTGCCAGCTCTTGGCCCATATCTTCTAAACTTTTCCTATTCATATACTTAACCAAATGCCGTTTCAGTGATGTAATTGTACCAGCCTCCACCACGTCCTCTGGCAGCTTATTCCACACACCCTCAACATGAAAATGTTGTCCCTTAGGTCACTTTTAAATCTATCCCCTCTCACCCTAGACCTATCTAGTTCTGGACTTCCCCACCCCAGGGAAAAGACTTTGTTTATTTACTTGTCTCTCCATGCCCCTCATGATTTTACAAACCTCTTTAAGGTCACCCCTCAGCCTCCGATGCTCCAGGGAAAACAGCCCCACCCTATTCAGTCTCTGCCTATAGCTCAAACTATCCAATCCTGGCAACATCCTTGTAAATCTTTTCTGAACCCTTTCAAGTTTCGCAGCATCCTTCCAATAGAAAGGAAACTAGGATTTTTGCAATATTCCAAAAGTGGCATAACCAATGTCAAGTACAGCCTATATTGTGAGAGCAGGATAGATTGTCTACCCCTCTGTTTGTCTCCTATAAAATTTGAAGGAAATTTGTTAGGTTTTGGTTGTGTAAAAGAATAGATTCCAGACTGGATGGTGTACCTTTAAGACAGTAACATGGGTCCAAAGGAGGTTTACAAGAATGATCCCAGGAATGAATGGTTTATGGTGAGAGGAGCAGTTGAGGACTCTGGGTCTGTACTTTATGGAGTTTAGAAGGATGGGTGGGTATCTCATTTGTTGTGAAGTTGGTGGCATGTACTGTACCTTTAAGAGAGAGTGAATACTGTTTTGCACTGAGAGCTTACAAGCCCCTGTTATATGACTAGCTAGCAGTCTCAGAGTGTACTGGAATATTGAAAATACCTAACATTTGGCAGTCAAATAGATACCAGAGTTGGTTGCTGTTTTGACAACAATTCAAGTTGAACTAATCAGTTTAAATTATGCCCCAGGTTACTAGAACCCAATTGAGTTTGAATTTTTTGTTTGCCACCATCGAACCAATGAAGTGACCTGATGTTGGGGAAATAAGCATTTTGAAAGTCAGACAGAGTAACTGCCATTGAGAGAGTAAATACCATCAAGAGGGAGAGAGACCCAAACGATTGAAACACCCTCTGTCAAAGGTACATTTTCATATGAAACATCTTCGCAGTAAAAAAAAGATGACCCAGGGAGATCTTCAGCCGAAAGAAGAAAGACACCGGAGACAACAGCTGCTCTATGGTTTTGAAATTAAGTTGATGTAACTTTAATATTGTTATATTGTTATATTGCATATTGTTATAGAGTTGGAGGCAGGTAATGAGCAGTTAAGAGAGAAGGGTGCTTAGTGTTGTGAATAGTTGTTGTTTAATGTTCACTTTTACAGTTAAAGAATAAATTGATATAATTTTCTTTAATTAGTAGAATTTGTGAGTTCTCTGTCACTCATGTTTTAACAGATCATGAGGCGAAATGAGCTTTTCAAGGTGTCTGGTTTAACTAACGGAGGGGTTCACCCCCATGTCTGAGACATTGAAACTTACAGAATACTGAGAGGCCTGGATAGAGTAGACATCGTGAAGTTTTTTTTCCACAAGTAGAAGAAATTGGGACCCAAAGGCACAGTCTCAGAGTGAAGAGACGACCGTTTAGGATTTCTTCAGCCAGAGGGTGGTGAATCTGTGGAACTCATTGCCACAGAGGGCTGTGGAGATCATTGAGAGTATTCAAGACAGAGTTAGATAGATTCTTGATTGGTAAGTAGATCAAGGGTTACTGAGAGATGATCAGCCATTAGCCATGATCAAATGGTGCAGCAGACTTGATGGGCAAATGGCCTAATTCTGCTCTTACATCTTATGGTCTATCTTATGATATCATAATGTTGCAATATAACCATCTTACCTTAAATTAATCTATCAGTGCAGTATATACCATCAGACAATTATGTGCTTATAACGTACAGGCATATCAGTAAACATAGAGCTCGGATAATGTATATGCCCATGATCTAACAGTTAGTGTTAATTAATGTCAAAATATCTGTCTCAACAAAAAGTCTTTATGATATAGGTTGCATGAGCTAACATATCAGACAGCACACAATGACTGGCTGTGACCCAAACTATTGTGCAACTTGTTAGTAGCAGCTAATTAGTATTAAAAATGATAGCAGCAGTGGCAATTATGAGTAATTCTTTTATTAACAGTCACTTTTCTTCATCTACCTGAGGTCAGAGCTTATGGTAACAACCAAGACTGTGCTGTTACTTGAAGCACAGTAACTTAAATGATCAAGAAACATTGTGAGTACCCTCTCTCTCTTTCTGATTAAAAAATGAACTGGGTTGATCTGACTTAAACATTGAAGGACAGCTCCAATCTAACAAAGTGGTGCTCGAACAAAGTATGAGAGAAAATACTGAAAATAAAGATTTTCTGTATCGATAAGGCTTACCTGCATCCAGATATCAGTCTATTCTACCATCTTACTTTTCAGAAATGGCAAAAAACCAGAATAATGCATTTATGATATCAATACTCTTTTCTTTAGTTGTGAATGCTACCTTTGAGGTCAAGACTTCAAGACAAAGAAAAACAAACAAAAGTTAAAAAAGAAAAAAGTACAAAGATAGAATGTAAATATCTGAGCATGGATTGCACTTCAGTGATAATCAGTTGTTATGTCTTGGATCAGCAAATAGTTAATAAAGAAAACAGGCAGTCAACATTGCTATTGTTTTAGTAATAAAAGCACATGGATGATGAAGGGGTAGCACTTTGAAAGCTTGTGATTTCAAATGTTCACTGTGTGTTGTGTCAATTCACAAATGATCTGTATGCCACTTCTTCTGAATCTGTAAAGTGCCTAGGCTATCTCTCAATACCCTGGAAAAACTAAATATCCTTTTGAAAAAAGATCATCAAATAAACTGATTGGACTATAATCTGTCATGTGACTTCTGCTTTGGTAATAAAAGATTAAGAACAGTCAAGTACTTTCTGTTTTTTTTTAATGATGATCACAAAACTCCTGACATTTTTTCAGGTTTTAGGAGAACATGTTTGAATCAACTTCAACACATACAGGTTTGAGTTCATGTTATATCAACAACAGCCAGATGAAGCAATCAACCATTTTACAAGTAGGTGTCAATGCTAAGTTATAAAGAACAATACAGCACAGGCACAGGCCCTTCAGCCCATCAAACCCACGCCAATCCTCTCCTAATTTAGACCCACTACTTTTGCCCATATGCAGTTTCTATCTCTCTGTTCGTCTCCCATTCATATTTCTGTCAAGATATGCCTTAAACGTTGCTATGTGCCTGCTCCCACCACCCCCAATGGCAGTGTATTCCAGGCTCCCACCACCCTCTGTGCGAAAAAACCTCAGCACACTTCTCCCCTAAACTTTCCCACCTCACCTTGAACCTATGCCCTCTTGTATTTGAACTTTCCATCCCAGGAAAACACCTCTGACTATCCACCGTGTCTATGCCTCTCATAGTTTAGAAGACCTTTACCAGGCTGACTCCCAGCCTTTATCTTTCCAGTGGAAACTATTTAAGTTTATCCAACCTCTCCTCATAACTAAAACCATCCAGAACAGGCAACATCCTGGTAAGCATTCTCTGCAACTTCTCCAAAGCATCCATGTCCTTCTGGTAGTGTGTTGACTAGAACTGCTTGCAATATTCCAAATGAGGCCTGAATAAAGTTTTGTAGAGTTGTAACATAACTTGCCAACTTTTATATTCGATGCCCTAGCTGATGAAGCCAAGTGTGCTGCATGCCTTCTTGACCACCTAATCCATACAACGTGACTTCATCAAAGCTGAATTAACTGAAAAGCTTCTTGAATCTGTTAAACTCTTCAGAGTGGCACTTATGCACAAATCCAAGAACATACCAAGGAATTACTGCTGGAAGAAGGATGCATGATCAAATCAATTATCACAGGCCAGCAACATCTCCAGGCACTTGCTTCTACAATGACTTTTGCAGGTTCAGCAAAACAGCAACATTTTTTATGCAGTTGTTTCACTCATCAAAACAATATCTAGCATTTCGTTTTCTTTTACAAGATATGCTCTATAAGAGGTCACTGGGCTTAAAATGTGTGGGAAATCCAGTTACCCAGGGAATCCCAAGTCCCTCACAATGCTCCACATCAGCATGCAAAGAATACCATCCACATAACACTATCACAAATGATTCCAAAATGGTACCTATGGCGCACAATCATGTCAGTTGAAGTTCAAAAGGTACAACACCACAGTGAGACAATTTTACACACCATATAGACACCATCCTAAAAGCTGAACCATTTACCTCCATCTGAGTGATATACAATTGAAGGAATGGACAATATGTACTAAATGTCAAGATTGACACTGGTGCAATTGCAACTATCATTTTTTAATGAATCTAGCAATAAATGTACTCAGAAAAACAGGTACAGTGTGGTGCAATCCACCCGAAGAAGCCAACTGCTTACAAACGGGCTTGAGATCCAATACTTTGGCATTATCCATCTTCGACATCAATACAGCTCATCAGAATGGGCACATGAAAAGTTTGACATCATTGATACTGAAGGACCTTCTATTATTGGTCTTTCAGCATGCACAATCTACACAAGTTATTACAAACCACAAGTTAACAAACCAACTATTCCAAACTATGACATTTCTCTTAAATGTTTTGGTCACAAGTGCACAAAGCAAAGTCAGCAAATTATTTTAGGTGATAATATAACACATCAGAAAGCTTATCATTAGTGGATGGCATGTAAGCATCCAATTGATCCCAGAAACAATACATTCTTCCTGGTGATTCAGAGATGAACGAGAACTGTCTCAGAATATAATGATTAAAAGTGGGTGATAATTCTGCAAGGTCTATATCAAGATATGTGGCACCATATTCACTTGGGACCCGTAGGCATGTATTTAAAAAATCAAGAGAATCCACTCACACAAAGCGTAAAATTTGCTTCAATTTTAATAATCAGAAGACTCTTGCCTTCTACATGAGATTCCACCTGAGTTGTAGGTCAAGACTGTTACCGATCTTTTCCATTTCCAAGGACACAATTTCATTCATGCCACATGATGGTCCAACCCTGTCTGAAAAATAATGATCCTTTCTGATGCACCCATACCAATATGAAATTTTCTTTTCCCATTTGCAACCTTAACTTTTATTGAACACTATGAAATGTTTAAACAGATCAGACCATTAAGTTGCAATTGCCGTTGGGATTTTACAGGGAGACACTGGCCTCAGCGACATCAAAACATTTACAGTGAGTGAAAGATGACTTCACACATTCCGTTCTATTGACTGAGATCCACCAAGAGATCCTGCCTGTGTTACTTTGTGCTTCTGTGCTGTGGGATGTGGAGAGTGCTGTTCCATGTGAAGAATGGCCTCATATTCTTACTGACACAATTCTGTTTTATTCTCACAGCTCCTCATCATCCATTACATAGCCTCAGTGTGATATCCAGTATCCAAAGCAGAGATTACAAAGATGAAGTAGCTTGCTCTGCCGTACAAGTATCGAGGAGGCTCTAAATCAAATCAGCAGGGTGATGGGAAGCTATGCAAAATGTTAGAAGAACGGGAATCATGGACAAGAACAAGTCAGAAAGGGGAATAAGAAAAATGATAGATGGAGGCACCCAAGGCCACAGTTAAAAATAGTGAGAATGGGATAAGAAACATTAAAAAGATAAATCTTAAGGCCTTGTGCTTGAAAGCGCAGAGCTTTCAAAATATAGTGAATGAATTAATTATGTAAATAGATGTAAATGGGTATGATCTAGAGGCATGGCTGAAGGTTGACCAGGGATGGGAATTGACCATCCAGGGGTATTCTAGACTTAGGAAGGACAGGCAGAAAGGAAAGTGTACTGGAATTGTATTATTGGTTAAAGGCAAAATACAGTATAGAGGAAAGATATTAGCTCAGACAATGTAGAAGCTGTGAGGGTAGAAGTGAGAAATACCATCAGGCAAATAACATTAGTGGGGGTGTTATATAGACAATTAAACTGTACTGGCAATGTTAGAAATGGCATAAACAGGAAATCAATGGGAAAGCAACAGCTGTAATTGTGGGTGACTTTAATCTGTATATAGATTGAGCCAATCAAATTAGCCATAATATCAAAGAGGAGGAATTCCTAGAGTGTATATGGAATAGTTTTCTGGAGCAATATTTGGTGAACCAACGAGAGAACAGGCCATTTTAGATTGGGTATTATGCAACGAGGAAGAAATAATTGGCTTTTTTGTAGTTGTGAGAGACCTGTTGGGGATGAGTGATTAAAACGTGATAGAATTCGCCATCAAGATGGAGTGAGGTAGTTGTTTCTGAGGTTAGGGTCTTAATGAGGGAAACTATGATGGTATAAGGCATGATTGATTGGGAAATGTTGTTGGAAGGAATGACAGTGGATAGACAATGGTAAACATTCAAAGAGTGAATGGATGAACGATAAAAATTGTTTATTCCTGTCTGATGCAAGAGTGCAAAAATAAATGGTTCAACCCTGGCTTATGATGGAGGTTAGGGATAATATAGATGCAAAACAAAGGCATACAAATTGGCAACAGGATTGGGAACAGTTTAGAAGCCGACAAAGGAGGGCCAAGAGATTGAATAAGAAGGAAAAAATAGAATATGACAGTAAGCCTGTGAGGAACATTATTACTGACTGTAAAGTTTCTATTGGTATGTTAAGAGGTAAAAAAGGTAAAAACTAATGTAGATCTTACAATCTGAAATAGGGGTATCTATAATGTGGAATAAAATGGCTGTCCAACTAAATTGATACTTTATTTCTGTCTTCACAAAGGGGAATATGAATAACACACCAGAAATGATATGGAACGCAAGGTTTAGTGAGACGGAGGAACTGAAGAAAATTTAGATTCGTAGAGAAATAGTGCTCGAGACATTGATGGAATTGAAGGCTGATAAATCTCCAGGGCCTGATAATCTACATCTCAGAGGACTTAAGGATCCTAGAAATAGGGAATGCATTGATGATCATCTTCTGACATTCACTTCAAAACGATGGAAAAGTTTCTACAGATTGGAGGATAGCTAATATAACTCCATGATTTTAAAAGGGAGGTAGAGGAAAAACAGACCAGTGAGTCTGCTGTTAATAGTGGGGATGGTGCCAAAGTTTGTTATCAAGAATTTTATAGCAAAGCATTTAGAAAACAAATGGGAGAATCATTCATAGTCAGCAGGGTATTTACAAAAGGGAACCTGTACCTGACAAATAAATTGGAATTCTTTGAGGATGCAACTCGTAGAGTTAATTGGGGGAGCCAGTGAATATGGCTTTTTTTGGATTTTCAGACAATTTCAACAAAGTGCCACATAAGAGATTAATATGTAAAATTAACGTGTATGGGATTCGGGGCAGTACATTGGTTAGCAGACAGGTAAGTAAGAGCAGAAATAAACGAGTTTTGTTCTGAATGGGAAGCAGTGATTCTTGGTATTAAGGCCTCATCTATTCACAATAAATATTAATAATTTGGATGAGGGCACTAAATGTAATATCTCCACATTTGCAGATGACACAAAGCTTGGTGGAAGGGTGAGCTCTGAGGATGCAGAAATATTGCAGTATGATTTGGACCAATTGAGTGAATGAGCAAATGCATTGCAGATGCAACAAAATGTGGATAAATGTGAGATTACTTTGGTAGCAAAATAGGAAGGCAAATTATTATTTTAATGGTTGCAAATTGAGAGAAGGGAATGTTCGATGAGACTTGGGTGCCCTTGTATACTATTTCATGAAACTAACCACACAGGTGCAGCAGGCAATGAAGAAGGACAACAAAATGTCAGCCTTCATACTGAGAGGATTTGAGGATAGGAACAAGGATTTCTTGCTGCAATTATACAGGGTTTTGGTGGGGCCACAGCTTGGTCTCTATCTGAGGAAGATGTTCTTACTATGGAGTGTATGCAGCAAAGCTTTGTCAAAATGGTTCCAGACTACTGACTGACCTTGTATAGCTCCCTGACTGACTTACAAGTGATCTCTGGAATAGTTGAACTGGACCTGCAGTAGATAAAGTGGTTCACTTGCCTGGCTGTAATGATAATGAAAACCTAGCCCTTGAAGCTCCAAACTGCCCACTGACCATGTCCAAGCTCCTTGATGGATAGCAGACAATGTCCTTGACTTAGTCTGCCAGTATCCCTGACTAAAGACAGTCCTGTAGACTTGACTGAGCAGTACTCAAAGAACAAAGAACGAAGAAAATTTACAGCCCAGGAACAGACCCTTTGGCCCTCCAAGCCTGAGCTGATCCAAATCTACTATCTAAACCTGTTGGTCAATTCCTAAGCATCTGTATCCCTCTGCTCCCCACCACCAATGCATCTGTCCAGATGCATCTTAAATGAATCTACTGTGCCTGCCTCTACCACTTCTGTTGGCAATGCGCTCCAAACTCTCACCTCCCTCTGTGTAAAGTACTTACACGTTTATCCCCCTTAAACTTTCCACCTCTCACCTTGAAAGCGTAACCTCTCGTTATTGAATCCTTCACCCTGGGAAAAAGCTTGTCTCTATCCACCCTGTCTATACCCTACATGATTTTGTAAACCTCAATCAGATCCCCCCTCAATCTCCTTTTTTCTAATGAAAATAAACATAACTTACTCAATCTTTCTTCATAGCTAGTTAGTACCTTCCATACCTCATAAACCGCAACATCCTCATAAACCTTCTCTGCACCCTCTCCAAAGCGTCCACATTCTTTTGGTAATGTGGCGACCAGAACTGTACACAGTATTCTAAATGCGGCCGAACCAATGTCTTGTACAATCTTAACATGACTTGCCAGCTCTTACACTCAATACCCCGTCCAATGAAGGCAAGCACACTATATGCCTTCTTAACCACATATGCCTTCTTGACCACTCTATCCACCTGTGCAGCAACTTTCAGGGTACAATGGACCTGCACTCCCAGATCTCTCTGCCCATCAACTTTTCCCAAGGCTCTTCCGACCATTGTATAATTTGCTCTAGAATTAGTCTTGCCTAAATGCATCACCTCACATTTGCCTAGATTCAAAACCATCTGCCACTTTTCCGCCCAACTCTCCAGTCTATCTATATCCTCCTGTATTCTCTGACAGTCCCTTATGCTTTCTGCTACTCCACCAATCTTCATGTCATCTGCAAACTTGTTGATCACACCAACAGTGCCCTCTTCTAGATCATTTATGTATATTACAAACAACAGTGCCCCAACACTGACCCCTGCGGAACACCACTGGTCACCTTTCTCCATTTCAAGAAACTCCCTTCAACTACTACTCTCTGTCTCCTGTTGTTCAACCAGTTCTTTAGCTACCTAGATAGAACACCCTGCACACCATGTGACTTCATTTTCTCCATTAGTCTACCATGGGGAACCTTATCAAATGCCTTACTAAAATCCATGCATATGAGATCAACAGCCCTTCCTTCATCTATCAACTTGGTCACTTCCTCGAAGAACTCTATTAAATTGCTAAGGCACGATCTCCTCAGCACAAAACCATGTTGAGAGGTGGAAAGTTTAAGGGGATACACGCGTAAGTACTTTACACAGAGGGAGGTAGGAGTTTGGAGCACATTGCCAACAGAGGTGGTAGAGGCAGGCACAGTAGATTCATTTAAGATGCATCTGGATAGATGCATTGGTGGTGGGGAGCAGAGGGATACAGATGCTTAGGAATTGACCAACAGGTTTAGATAGTAGATTTGGATCAGCTCAGGCTTGGAGGGCCAAAGGGCCCTCATAACCTTATCACCTCAGGGGATCTCCCATCCACCGCCTCCAACCTCATAGTCCCACAACCCCGCACCGCCCGTTTCTACCTCCTGCCCAAAATCCACAAACCTGACTGCCCCGGCTGACCCATTGTCTCAGCCTGCTCCTGCCCCACCGAACTCATCTCTGCATACCTCGACATGGTCCTGTCCCCCTTAGTCCAAGAACTCCCCACCTACGTTCGGGACACCACCCACGCCCTCCACCTCCTCCATGATTTTCGCTTCCCCGGTCCCCAACGCCTTATCTTCACCATGGACATCCAGTCCCTGTACACCTCCATTCCCAATCACGAAGGACTTAAAGCCCTCTGCTTCTTCTTTTCCCGCCGTACCAACCAGTACCCTTCCACCGACACCCTCCTTCGACTGACTGAACTGGTCCTCACCCTGAACAACTTCTCTTTCCAATCCTCCCACTTCCTCTAAACCAAAGGAGTAGCCATGGGCACCCGCATGGGCCCCAGCTATGCCAGCCTCTTCGCAGGATATGTGGAACAGTCCATCTTCCGCAGCTACACTGGCACCAACCCCACCTTTTCCTCCGCTACATCGATGACTGAATCGGCACTGCCTCGTGCTCCCACGAGGAGGTTGAACAGTTCATCCACTTTACCAACACCTTCCACCCCGACCTCA
>NC_057736.1:39476421-39481603 GCF_004010195.1 Chiloscyllium plagiosum | reverse complement strand
CCACCTTGTCTCAATCAAATCCCTCGAACTCAGCACCGCCTTCCTAACCTGCAATCTTCTTCCTGACCTCTCCGCCCCCACCCCACACCGGCCTATCACCCTCACCTTGACCTCCCTCCACCTATCGCAATTCCAAACCCCCGTCCCCCAAGTCCCTCCTCCCTACCTTTTATCTTAGCCTGCTGGACACACTTTCCTCATTCCTGAAGAAGGGCTTGTGCCCGAAACGTCGATTCTCCTGTTCCTTGGATGCTGCGTGACATGCTGCGCTTTTCCAGCAACACATTTACAGCTCTGATCTCCAGCATCTGCAGTCCTCACTTTCTCCTCGCCTATCACTGATAGGCCCATTCTTTTCTAAATATAAATAGATCCTATCCCTCAGTACCTTCTCCAGCAACTTTCCCACCACCGATGTCAGGCTCACTGGTCTGTAGTTACCGGGAATATCCCTACTACCCTTCTTGTACAGGGAGACAACATGAGGAACCCTCCAGTCCTCCGGCACCTCCCCTGTATTTAAGGATGCCACAAAGATATCCGTCAGGGCCCCAGCTATTTCCTCTCTCGCCCCCCCTCAGCAACCTGGGATCGATCCCATCTGCTCCTGGGGATTTGTCCACCTTAATAACCTCTAGTCTACCCAATACATCTTCCCTACTTATGTCAATGTGATCCAGACTAATCAAACTTCTATCTCTAATCTCAGCATTCATCATGTTCCTCTCCTCAGTGAACACTAATGGAAAGTAATCATTCAGAATCTCACGCATTCTCTCAGGTTCGACATACAGCCTTCCTTTGTTATCCTTTAGTGGAGCAATTCTTTCTCTAGTTACCCACTTGCTTCTTATATAAGAATAAAATGCTTTGGGATTCTCCTTAATTCTGCTCACTAAAGCTATTTCATGACTCCTTTTAGCCCGCTTGATTCCTCGTTTAAGATTTGTCCTACTCTTCTGATATTCTTCCAGGGCCCGTTCTGTTCTGAGCTGCCTAGACCTTATGTATGCTTCCCTTTTCCTCTTGGCTAGTCGTACAATTTCTCCTGTCATCCACGGTTCACGAATCTTGCCCTTCCTATCCTTTACCTTCAACAGGCATGCCTATCCTGCACTATCTTTAACCTATCTTTGAAAACCTCCCACATATCAAATGTGGATGTCCCTTCACTCCTGTTAGACCTTGAGACATGGCCATTAGGTTGAAGGATATACAGAGTGTTTGCCACATAAGCTGCTGGTACATGCTACAGGTGGGACATTGGCATAGTTGAATGCAACACAGTAAAATGTACTCTCCCTTGACTGATCACTGTTACCAAGCAATCTGGCTTTGTGACTGCAGTAAAAGGACTATGAACCTACAACTTATGAATGATGGCAAAGTGCAAAAGACAAGTCAAGGCCTGGCAGTATTTCTATAACATCCAGGTAGGCACAAGGTAAGTGAGTACCGTGAGAGCCAGCGTGGAGCACTGTGATGCACATTGCTCCAATCCATGATATATATGTGCTTGTCCCTGCATAGAAAGTAGCCTGGCAGCAGCATTAATATTACCAGCTATCTGCTCTGACTTTCATGTCTGCAATTGTTCTCTCCACTGTTGAGAGAATAAGAAATGGGGTGACATGGTGCCTCAATGGTTAACATTGCTGCATCACAGCGCCAGAGACCTGAGTTCAATTCCACCCTCGGGCAACTGTCTTTGTGGAATTTGCACATCCCTCCCATGGATTTCCCGGGCATTCCCATTCCAATGTCTAAAGATGTGCAGGTTAGGTGGATTACCTGTGCTAAATTGTTCATAGTATCCAGGGATGTGCAGGCTGTGTGGATTAGTCATGGAAAATGCAGGATTAGAGACATGGAGTAGTGGGTGGGTCTGTGTTGGGTGCTGTTTGGAGGGTCGGTCTGGATTCAATGAGCTGAATGGCCTACCTCTATGCTGTCGGGATTGTATAACAATGAGGACCATGGGAACAGAAGCAGGTCATTCAGCCCCTCAAGCCTATTCTACCATTCAATGAGATCATGGCTGATCTGTGGCCTAACTCTTTACACCTACCTTTGGCCCAAATCCCTTAATATCTTTGTTTAATAAAAAAATTGTCTTTCTCATTTTAACCACTGATGCAGCATCCATTGCCGTTTGTGGAAGACAGTTTCGATCACCTCCCTCCCTTTGTGTATAGAAGTGCTTCCTAACATCTCTCCTGAACAGTCTGGCCCTAATTCTCAGACTATGCCCTTTAATTCAAGAATCATAACTAGCGGAAGCTGTTTATCTTTATCCACCCTGACCTTTCCTGTTACTATTTGAAGACTTTGATCAGATCACGTCTTAGCCTTCTAAATTCTAGAGAAAACTGGTCTAATTTGTATATTCTCTCCTCATAACTTAACCCTTGAAGTCCAGGTATTATTCATGTAAACATATGTTATACTCCCTCCAAAGCCAATATTTCCTTCCGAAGGTATGGTGCTCAGATCTTGCATATAAGTGATACTAGATTAGGTGAGGCACTAAGTGAATGGAAACAGGCCTCTCACAGCTCAGCAAATCAATGTGGACACCATCACTTGCAGCTTCCCCTTTAAACCCCTCTCCACCCTAACTTGGAAATATTGTGTTTCAGGTCGAAATCCCTAGTAGCAGTGTAAGTATATCTACACCAAATGAACTAGTGAAAGGCAGCTCCACACCACATTCTCAAGGATAGCTAGGGATAGCCCAGTCACCAAAGTCTGTATCCCATTAATGAATTAAAAAAACATAGTTCCTAGTGCTTATGGCAATATTTAAATTTTAATCATCTCAGACCCATTTACAACATCTCTCTCCAAGGCTTATTTCACATTAATATTATCATTATACAGAATGAGATACACAGTCAAAGAGAAAGTGAGGACTGCAGATGCTGGAGATCAGAGTCGAGAGTGTGTTGCTGGAAAAGCGCAGCAGGTCAGGCAGCATCCAAGGAGCAGGAGAATCAACACTTTGGGCATAAGCCCTTCATCAAGAATTCCTGATGAAGGGTTTATGCCTGAATGTCGATACTTCTGCTCCTCGGATGCTGCTTGACCTGCCGTGCTTTTTAGATACATAGTCTGTGTGAATAGTGGAATCTTTGGTTGCAATTTTCCAAAAGTTCTTGGATTCTGGAGAAGTACCAGAGGATTTAAAAACTGCCAATGTGAAACCCTTTTTCATAAAAGGAGAGAGCCTAAAAGAGGTAACTGAGATCTATTGTTGCAAGGAAGTTAAAATCATCATCTAATCAAGCAAAGTCAGCATAGCTTCATGAAAGAAAAATCATGTCTGACTAATTTATTAAAGATTTCCAAGGAAGCCTCAACCAGAGTGGATAGAGGAGCAGTAGATGTGTAGTATTTGGATTTCCAGAAGGTGTTCAACAAGGTCGCTTGTTAGGTAAGGTAAAACCCATGGTGTTGGAGATAGTATATTGTTGGAGACAGTATATTGGCATGAATAGCTAATGGGTAGGAAACAGTGAGTGAGATAAGGGGCCCGTTTTCAATTTGGTGACCCAGGACCGGTGGGTTTCCACAAGGATCAGTGCTTGAACCACAACTGTTCACAAAATATATTAACGACTTGGAGAAAGGACGTGAATGAACTATAGCCAAATTTACAGATGACGCAAAAATAGGTGGAAAGATAGGTTGCGAGAGGGATACAAACAGCTTACAGAGAGATATTGATAAAATAAGCAAGTGTGCAAAAAGTTGGCAAATGGAATATAATATGCAAAACTGTAAAGTTGTTCATTTTGTAAAGGAGAACAAAAGATCAAAGTATTATATAAATGGAGAAAAGCTGCAGAATGCTGCAACATAAAAAGGGAGTCAGGAAGGTCACTTATACATGAAAAATTGAGCGTTGGGTGCAGCAGGTAATCAAGAAGGCTCATGGAATCTAGGGCTTATTTCAAGGTGGTTGGAGTAGGAAAGTCTTATTGCAACTGTACAAGGTGTTGGTGAGACCACACAACTCATAGAGACATACAGCACAGAAACAGACCCTTGGGTCCAACCAGTCCATGCCAAACATAATCCTAAACTAAATTAGTCCCACCTGCCTGCTCCTGACCCATATCCATCCAAACCTTTCCTATTCATGTACTTATCCAAATGCTTTTTAAACTTATAATTGCACCCACACCCACCACTTAATCTGTAGTATTCTGAATAGCTTGGTCCTGTTATTTAAGGAAAGATATCAGAGATGGAGTTCAGAGAAGGTTCATTTAGATGATCCCTGTAATGGAGGGACTATACTCACTGGAGTTTAGAAGAATGAGTGATGATTTCATTGAAACATTTAGGATTTTTAAGGGGCTTGAGAGGGTAAATACTGAGAGGATGCTTTCCCTCATGGGAGAGTCTAGGACCAGAGAACAGAGTCTCAGAATAATGGGCTGCCAATTTAAGACTGAGATAAGGAAGAATTTCTTGATTACATTCCCTACAGTGTGGAAACAGGCCCTTCAGCCCAACAAGTCCACACCGACTCTCCAAAGGGTAACCCACCCAATCCCATTTCCCTCTGATTAATGCACCTAACACTATAGGCAATTTACAACAGAGAATATAGAACAGTACAGCACAGCACAAGCCCTTCAGCCCACAATGTTGTGCCGACCATTGATCCTCATGTAAGGTAAACCTAATGTACTAACCCTAAAATGTCTTTGACCATATGCATGTCCAGCAGTCTCTTAAGTATCACCAATGACCTCACTTCCACAACTGCTGCTGGCAATGCATTCCATGCTCTCACAACTCTCTCAGCATAAAGAACCCACCTCTGACATCCCCTCTATACTTTCTGCCAAACAGCTTAAAACTATGACCCCTCGTGTTAACAATTTCTGCCCTGGGAAAAAGTCTCTGGCTATCAACTCTATCTATGCCTCTCATTATCTTGTACACCTCAATTAGGTCCCCTCTCTTCCTTCTTTTTTCCAATGAAAAAAGTCCGAGCTCAGTCAACCTTTCTTTGTAAGATAAGCCCTCCATTCCAGGCAGCATCCTGGTAAACCTCCTCTGAACCCTCTCCAAAGCAATCACATCTTTCCTATAATAGGGCAACCAGAACTGGACACAGTATTCCAAGTGCGGTCTAACCAAAGTTTTACAGAGCTGCAACAAGATCTCA
>NC_057736.1:39469207-39476227 GCF_004010195.1 Chiloscyllium plagiosum | reverse complement strand
AAATGGGTTCATTTTAAAGTTTGTGCGAAGATTTTTAGCTCGGGTGCTCGTTGTTGTGGTTGTGTTCGCCGAGCTGGGAGTTTTTGTTGCAAATGTTTCGTCCCCTGGCTAGGCGACATCATCAGTGTTTGGGAGCCTCCTGCGAAGCGCTTCTTTGGTGTTTCCTCCGGTGTTTATAGTGGTCTGTCCCTGCCGCTTCCGGTTGTCAATTTCAGGTGTCCGCTGTAGTGGTTGGTATATTTCTGGGAACAGAAAACAGGACTCTGAACCTATCAACAAAGATGGCATACTTAAACTACTGGACTTGTGCCTCACAACACACTTCACATTCAACAACCAGATACCACTATAAACACCGGAGGAAACATCAAAGAAGCGCTTCGCAGGAGGCTCCCAAGCACTGATGATGTCGCCTAGCCAGGGGACGAAACGTTTGCAACAAAAACGTCCAGCTCGGCAAACAGAACCACAACAACGAGCACCCGAGCTACAAATCTTCGCACAAACTTTGAACACTTTAACCGATCCCTTGGTTCTTTCGCGGGAAATTCCTTCCCATTGGCTGCGCTACCTCTTGCTATTGCCTCATCTCCATCAACTCTCACCACCGGTATATAGCTCAGGTTCCCACCCCCCTGCCATACTAGTTTAAACCCTTCTGAATCACTCGAGCAAACCTTCCACCCAGGACATTGGTCCCCTTCCAGTTCAGGTGCAACGCGTCCTTCATGTACAAGACCCACCTTCCCCAGAAGGCATCCCAGTTATCTACACATCTGAAGCCCTCCCTCCTACACCAGCTGCACAGCCACGTGTTAAGCTGTGCCCGCTCCCTGTTCCTCGCCTCACTATCTCGTGGCACCGGTAGTAAACCCGAGAACACTATTCTGTTCGTCCTGCTCTGCAGCTTCCACCCTAACTCCCTGAAATCACTTTTTATATCCTCGATCCTTTTCCTGGTTATATCATTGGTGCCAATATGTAATACGATTTCTGGCTGTTCACCCTCCCCTTTCAGAATCTTATACACCCGATCGGAGATGTCCCGGACCCTGGCACCAGGGAGGCAACATACCTTCCGGGAATCCCGATCCTGACCACAAAATCTCCTGTTAATTCTCCTAAGAATCGAGTCTCCTACCACTAGTGCTTTTCTATTCTTCCCCCTTCCCTTCTGGGTCAGTGTCAGGCTCAGTGCCAAAGAATTGACCACTATGGCTTTCCTCTGGTAGGTCATTTCCCCCCAGCTGTATCCAAAACGATATACTTATTGCTGAGGGGAATGTCCACAGGGGATCTCTGCACTGTCTGTCTGTCCCCTTTCCTCCCCCTCACTGTAACACATCTATCCTTATCCTGAGCCTCAGGAGTGACCAACTGCTGGTAACTTCTCTCAATTACCCCCTCAGCCTCCCGAATGATCCGCAGTTCATCTAGCTCCAGCTCCAATTCCCTAACACGGTTTTCAAGGAGCTGGAGTTGGGTGCACTTCTCGCAGATGTAGCCAAGAGGGTTGTGAGTTTTTGGAACTCTTCGTGACTGTGGGGGCAGAGTCTTAGCATGTATTTAAAGCTGAGAAAATGTTTTGCTCAGTTGGGGCATCAAGGGTTACAGGGAAATGTCAGGAAAGTGGACTTGAGGAATGGTGGATCAGCCATGATTCCTATTGAATGAT
Source organism: Chiloscyllium plagiosum (assembly GCF_004010195.1). NCBI lineage: Eukaryota > Metazoa > Chordata > Chondrichthyes > Orectolobiformes > Hemiscylliidae > Chiloscyllium > Chiloscyllium plagiosum. The sequence continues at coordinate 39,474,552 of NC_057736.1, read as the reverse complement.
GAAGTTAGCATGAGGGGCTGAATGACCTGGTGCTGATACTATTTCTCATGGTCTTACGGTATATTTAATTATATTTACCAGCTCCAACCTTCCCTCCAGCTCTTTGACTTTACAAATAATAATAATCTGACAATCTGACCTTTCCCCATTGACCTAAATATGTTCTCTTTGGACTGGAGGAATAGGGGATTTGAGTAAAACATCTTGGACTGTTTTCTGAGATCCACAGTTCTCTCTGAACTGAAAATCATTTAATCCCTTCTTATGTTTTTTTTGCAGAGAATGCCATCCTTTCTAAGACAGGCATTTTTTTGTTTAAATATTCTGAATCTTTGGACGTAGCTGATCTTTTTTGCTCGTGGCTTTTATGAAGTTGCATGCACCACATCTTTAATCTGTCAGTGAGTGATTGTCCTCAGCCTGTTGTCGACCTGTGCTGAAGTAGGTAGAGCAATTATTTCAATTTGTTGATTGGTTTGAACTACTCATTTGCCCCCGAGTGATTGAATGATTGATGAAAGCAGATTGTTCATTTCCTCAATTGTATTCCTTGATGATTCCTTTTTTGGTTCGAACCCTATTATTATTATGGAGCATCGGCAAGTCAGATGTTCCATTTGAGTTTGTCACCTCTATGTCATCTTGCCATTTAGTATCAGCTTTGAGTCTGTTGGAACTGGGTGTTCACTGTGCTATCTGACTCAATTCATTTTCAGTTCAGCTATTGCCTCTTTGCTTGCATTTCTTCTTGCATCTTGTTGGTTAGAATCTGATCTCTGTTTCATGTTAATAGCAGTACAAAACACTTTTGCCTGGTCTGTATAGTCACATCTTTTCATCTGATTCTTATTAATTTCTTATTCTGACATAATTAACCTGAAGGGATTCTGCACTTTCTTTAGATTCCTGCATAAGTTTATCGGGCACACTACAAAATTATCAACTAGTTTTTCTTTGTCTGGCTGATCGTTGAAAAGTTGGAGTTGAATCTTTTCAGCATTTTGAATAAGATTGAAGTCAATGTATACTTTTCTACTCAGAAGATTGAATTCTTGATCATGAAGTATACAGATTTTTCTTTTCACTATTTGGTGCTCCCAATGTTAGAGAGACACTTCTGACAGTGAGTACTATGCCCCACAGCACCAATCTCTCTAAACTGTACATGTGCACATCTACTCCAAGATTCCACACATAGCAATCAGTGTCTGGACACCGATCACAGTATTGACTTCTAGTTCTGCACATTGCAGCTTCGTACAGATCTTAGAGACTCATATATCCAGAAAAAAGGGGTATTACTACCCCTTGGGTTACCTAGTTGTGCTTCTGTTAACTGCCAGGGCTTTCCTGATTGGCCCAGGCTAACTCCCCCAATCAAGGATCTTGTAGCCAACAAGATCCACCTGGTTGCAATCACTACAAAAACAAATTCTCAGCTTCTCTAAATCTGAAGTCTAACTAGTGATTTTTGATGGTTGAGTATAATGTCTTTTTTGTTTAACTGTCCTGAATATAAAAGGTGAAAGGAAGATCTAATTGCAGTATTTAAGATGATTGCTGGAGTTGATAGATAAAGCAAAATGATTCACACTGATGGAGGACAGCCGAAAAGTTTGCAGTAGGCTACTCAGTGGATGATGTAGGAAATGCTTTTTCACACAACTTGTGTGGCAACCTAAACTTGCATCCTAAAAGAATCAACAGCATGCCAATGGAAAATTTAAAAATTGAGGCTTCGCTTTTGTTTAAGAGATAATAAGACAATAGGGGTGGGCAGGTGGATTTAAGGTAAAAATCATTCATAATTTAAACAAATGTTTGATTAAGCTCAAGGGAAATGTACTTTGTCTTTCCTTATTAAGCCAAGGGTTCCATATGCTTTTTATTGCAGCTCCATCAACCTGTTGTGCCACCTTGTAAGATTTGTGCAGAAACAGAGGGTTAAATACACTTCCTCCAGAGAGTGTGTTGCTTGAAAAATAAACACATCATAGTGGGTGAAAAATGTGAAAGTTGTGCCTATCCTTCTTAATTTATGTGGAAGTGAAATTTTGTGTTAATGAAAGTGAGGAATGTTTGAGCTGGGGTGTCGAGTGAACCAGATGGCAAGAAACTCACAAGATGTTTCAGTTTTTTGTAAAGCTTCATATGTCCAAAGTTCTCCAAACCTGGTTAAGCGTTACACTCAGATCTGAATATTAATCCTTGACATCTGTTCTATTACTCATTATGTGAATTTGCATACTCGCACTTTGAACAGATCAGAGTCTGGGCTTTATTCTACGAAAGTACAGTATTCTGACCTACTCTCCTTTGTATAAACATTCTATTGACCACACAAAATGTCTTATAAATGTTTTCAGCCAACTGGTCATTTTTGGGTGTTGAACTATAACTACCCCAGAGGGCTCATTTATCTCTGCTTTCTGAAGGATGTAGACTGACATTATTTTATTTTCTGTTCCATTTTCTACTGTCAGTTCTGCTTCTATGTTCTTCACTTTATCTGCCTGCTTTATTTCAATTTTTTTGCAACCTAGACAGCAGTGGTCTGTTGATCTCGATGACTGGCTGCATTTTCTTGTTGGGCCGTGACCTAAGCATTTAGGCCTTCAGTGAGATATGTCCATTTTCTACATGTGCCACTCAGTCAGTGTGATTGTCACCAAATATACTGAATACTGAGTATAGTATTGGCGTGTGTAAACATTGTTGAAACTTTATTGCTGGAACAGCACAGCAGGTCAGGCAGCATCCAGGGAACAGGAGATTCGACGTTTCGGGCACAGGCCCTTCTTCAGGATTCCTGAAGAAGGGCCTGTGCCCGAAACGTCGAATCTCCTGTTCCCTGGATGCTGCCTGACCTGCTGTGCTGTTCCAGCAATAAAGTTTCAACTTTGATCTCCAGCATCTGCAGACTCACTTTCTCCAGTGTGTAAACATTGTCCATGCTGATGATCTCCTCACTTGATTATTTTAATGCTCTCCTGAATGACATCCCACCTGCTGCCCTGTATCATCTGAGGCAAAGTGAGGACTGGAGATCAGAGTCAAGAGTGCGGTGGTGGAAAAGTGCAGCAGTCGAGGCACCTTGGATGCTTCCTGACCTACTGTGTTTTCTAGCACTGCACTCTTGCCTGCATAATCGTGCGTTCATCCAAAATCCTTCAGCCTAAATCCTTTGTCCATCACTGTCTGTGCTTTCTGATCTGCATTGGTTCCCAGTTAAGTTCCACAGCGATACAAAAAATTGTCCTCTTTGTGAAAAAGTACCTCCTTGCTCTTTCTAATTCTGGAAGCAACCTAAACCCTACAATTCTCAAAGGCCTCTGTGTCTGTCCAATACTTGCCTTTTGTGTATCATCCAACACTGGCAGCAATTCTCTCTCAGCTCAAATGTCTCTGCTCCTCCACTTCTCTCTCCTCTTTTGAATCACACAGAGAGGAGGGTGGAGTGGATAGATTGAACCCCAGGGCATCAATGTGGACTTCACCAATTTCCTCATTTCCCCTCCCCCACCTTATCCCAGTTCCAACCTTCCAGCCCAGCACTGTCCCCATGGCCTGTCCTACCTGCCAATCCCCCTTCCCACCTATCCACTCCACCCTCCCCTCTGACCTATCACCTCCATCCCCACCCCCATTCACCTATTGTACTCTTGGATACCTTCTCCCCAGCCCTACCCCACCCTCCCATTTATCTCTCTACCCTGGAGGCTTCCTGCCTCATTCCTGATGAAGAGCTTTTGCCCGAAACATCGATTTTCCTGCTCCTCGGATGCTGCCTGACCTGCTGTGCTTTTCTAGCACCACTCTAATCTAGACTCTGATCTAGGCCAATTTATGTTCAGACTCATTCAGTTAACTTCGTCAGTCCAGCCTGATCGCAAGCCTGGTTTCCAGCGTTTTAAATGTTCCTGTTATAATTCACTAAGCCATCTTATTTCCACATAGCTTCCTTTTTAAGCATAGACACAGAAGAAAAAAATACTGTTTAGAGTAAGTATTGATTTGAATGGAGGTGTCAGATGTGTTTAGTGGTAACACACTGATCAATACATTAGAATTTTGTGGTTCATGTCCAGGTTCAGACCTTGAGAATGCAATCTCAGTTGATAGACCAATGCAGTGCTGAAGGTATGCTGTCTTCTCTCAGTGTGAACTCAGACCTTTTTGCCTTCCTAGAGGAGGGGTCATTTTCCATGATTTATGACTCCATGACTATTACCACAGTAGAAGGAAACCTACATTTATACTGTATGAGAGGATTACGCTAACTTCCCAGCCAATCTATCAAATCCCCTTGCAACTTTCTCTCATTCTCCTAACTTGTGTTTGCATTGTCTTTAAAGTCATTGCACCGCTCCTAAAGAACAGTGCACAATATTCCTGTGGTTAAATAAACATTCATCATAACCTCCTTACTTTTGTATCCTATATATAATAGTTTCTGTTTATTAAGGCTGGTATCCTGTACAATTTTTAAACATTTACTCAATTTATTTTTCCAGTTTTAATAAGTTGTGCACATAAATGCTCTCTCTTCCTGCATCTTTTTAGAACTGTACTTTTTAAAAAATATCTCTCCTTATCAGAAGAAATAATTTCCCAATTTGCTGCATTAAATCTGATCCACTGTTGCAACCAATGACTTGAGATCTTATTGAAGATATCACCATCTTTCTGATACTTCAAATAACGTCCACATTTTGGATTGACTGTAAATGTTGTATAGCACCTGGTACACCCAAGTCAAGATTGTTAACTGATCAAGAATAGCAGCAGATCTAATTCCGTCCTTTTCACTTTCCCCCAGACTGATAAACAACCATTTCCCCATTATACTCTGGCTACAATTCTACACCTTTGCAAACATAGAAACATGGAAAGTAGGTCCAGGACTAGGCCATTTGAAGCTTCAAACCTGCTCTACCATTCATTATGAACATGCAATCTCAGCATCCCACCCCCACTTTCTCCCCATACCCCTTTACCCCCTCTTCATCTAAACCTTTAACACTATATACACTACTGTTAAAGGTTTAGATGGAGAGGAATTTCTTAAGTGTGTACAAGACAATTTTCTGCTTCAGTATGTGGATGTACCTACTAGAGAAGGAGCAAAACTTGACCTACTCTTGGGAAATAAGGCAGGGCAGGTGACTGAGGAGTCAGTGGGGGAGCACTTTGGGGCCAGTGACTATAATTCTATTCGTTTTAAAATAGTGATGGAAAAGGATAGACCAGATCTAAAAGTTGAAGTTCTAAATTGGAGAAAGGCCAATTTTGACGGTATTAGGCAAGAACTTTCGAAAGCTGATTGGAGGCAGATGTTCGCAGGT
>NC_057736.1:39413869-39468917 GCF_004010195.1 Chiloscyllium plagiosum | reverse complement strand
ATAAATCCCCAGGACCTGATCAGGTGTACCTGAGAACTCTGTGGGAAGCTAGAGTAGTGATTGCTGGGCCTCTTGCTGAGATATTTGTATCATCGATAGTCACAGGTGAGGTGCCGGAAGACTGGAGGTTGGCAAACGTGGTGCCACTGTTTAAGAAGGGTGGTAAGGACAAGCCAGGGAACTGTAGACTGGTGAGCCTGACCTCGGTGGTGGGCATGTTGTTGGAGGGAATCCTGAGGGACAGGTTGTACATGTATTTGGAAAGGCAAGGACTGATTCGGGATAGTCAACATGGCTTTGTGCATGGGAAATCATGTCTCACAAACTTGACTGAGTTTTTTGAAGAAGCAACAAAGAAGATTGATGAGGGAAGAGCAATAGATGTGATCTATATGGACCTCACTAAGGCATTCGACAAGGTTTCCCATGGGAGACTGATTAGCAAAGTTAGATCTCATGGAATACAGGGAGAACTAGTCATTTGGATACAGAACTGGGTCAAAGGTAGAAGACAGAGGGTGGTGGTGGAGGTTGTTTTTCAGACTGGAGACCTGTGACCAGTGGAGTCCCACAAAGATCGGCGCTGGGCCCTCTACTTTTTGTCATTTACATAAATGATTTGGATGCGAGGATAAGAGGTACAGTTAGTAAGTTTGCAGATGACACCAAAATTGGAGGTGTAGTGGACAGCGAAGAGGGTTACCTCAGATTACAACAGGATCAGGACCAGGTGGGCCAATGGACTGAGAAGTGGCAGTTGGAGTTTAATTCAGATAAATGCGATGTGCTGCATTTTGGGAAAGCAAATCTTAGCAGGACTTATACATTTAAAGGTAAGTTCCTAGAGAGTGTTGCTGAACAAAGAGACCTTGGACTGCAGAAAGTGGAGTCGCAGGTAGATAGGATAGTGAAGAAGGCGTTTGGTATGTTTTCCTTTATTGGTCAGAGTATTGAGTACAGGAGTTGGGAGGTCATGTTGCAGCTGTACAAGATATTGGTTAGGCCACTGTTGGAATATTGCGTGCAATTCTGGTTTCCTTCCTATCGGAAAGATGTTGTGAAACTTGAAAGGGTTCAGAAAAGATTTACAAGGATGTTGCCATGGTTGGAGGATCTAAACTACAGGGAGAGGCTGAACAGGCTGGGGCTGTTTTCCCTGGAGAGTCAGAGGCTGAGGGGTGACCTCATAATTTACAAAATTATGAGGGGCATGGATAAGATAAATAGACAAAGTCTTTTCCCTGGGGTCAGGGAGTCCAGAACTAGAGGGCATAGATTTAGGGTGAGAGGGGAAAGATATAAAAGAGACCTAAGGGGCAACTTTTTCACGCAGAGGGTGTTAAGTTTATGAAATGAGCTGCCAAAGGATGTGGTGGAGGCTGTTACAATTGCAGCATTTAAGAGGCATTTCGATGGGTAAATGAATAGGATGGGTTTGGAGGGATTTGGGCCGGATGCTGGCAGGTGGGACTAGATTGGGTTGGGATATCTGGTCAGCATGGAGGGGTTGGACCGAAGGGTCTGTTTCCATGCTATACATCTCTATGACTATGACTCTATCTCCTTAGCTGCAAGGACCACATCCAGCTCCTTCTTGATTTGATCTAGTTAGAAATCACACAACACCGGTTATAGTCCAACATGTTTATTTGGAAGCACCTGCTTTTAGCAGCACTGTTCCGTCATCAAGTAGCTGTGGAGCAGAAACATAAGACACAGAATTTTGTGTCTTAAGGTCTTATGATCCTGCTCCACAGCTACCTGGTGAAGTAACAGCGCTCCAAAAGCTAGGTCCTTCCAAATAAATCTGTTGGACTATAACCTGGTGTTAGATTAGATTAGATTACATTACAGTGTGGAAACAGGCCCTTCAGCCCAACAAGTCCACACCGACCCGCCGAAGCGTAACCCACCCATACCCCTACATTTACCCCTTACCTAACACTACGGGCAATTTAGCATGACCAATTCACCTGACCTGCACATCTTTGGACTGTGGGAGGAAACCAGAGCACCCGGAGGAAACCCACGCAGACACGGGGAGAGCATGCAAACTCCACACAGTCAGTCGCCTGAGGCGGGAATTGAACCCGGGTCTCTGGCGCTGTGAGGCAGCAGTGCTAACCACTGTGCCACCGTGGTCCACCCCAGTCCAACACTGGCTCCTCCACATCTTGGATATATCTGATGAACTGGCCCCAATAGCTTTCTGTGGGAGAGAATCCCACTGGATCACAACTCTCTGAGTGAAGAAATTCTTCACTCATCTCAGTCCTGAATGGCTTACTCCTTAATCTTATACTGTGACCCCCTAGTTCTCGACTTTCTCCAACATCAGGAACATTCCTTCCACACCTAACCTGTCTCATGCCACCAGGATTCTATAAGATTCCCCCTCCCCCTCCCATTCTTCTAAATTCCAGCGAGTCCCATCCCCTACCCACAGCAGGCTGGAAGGAACAAATGACAAGGCTGTACCCATGTGTTCTCTTACGGGCTGCTGATTTGTGCATTAACCACTTCCTCTCCACTTTCCTCACAAATGAAGTTCAAGCTTCCATGAGCAACTATCTAGTCATTATTCACAGTAATGTTCACCAAAGCTACATTTGTCCAATGGATTCCACAGGCTCATCTTGCCTTATCAAAGGGTCATTGTCACCCTTTAAGACAATTGCAAGAGGATGCTGTGGTTGATGCGATCCAGGCAGATGGATCACTTCAGTAACTTGATTATATTAATGTACGACAACTATTTTTTAACTTGAAATGCTGCAGTAAGTAAAATGCATATTGAGTTAGCAATTGGATATATCATTGACTGGGTGTTAATGGTAATGGAACACACAAAGATACTTTGAATAAGGTGTGTCTTTTGATTCTAATAACTGTCAGTGACATTGTCTGGTGTCCTTTACTATTGACCCTCCGAGATCTTTTTAATTACCTACCGTCATGTTGTAAACAGAACAAATGCAAGCTTTACTTTCTGACTGTAAACCATCTGTCCTCCTTAGCCTAAGGTTAAGGCTTTGAACAGTCAGGCACAGTTGTGATTGGTGATAGATGAAGCAGTTCTATATTTATGTCGTAAACAAAGAGCCTTGCATCAATATGCATGTTGTGCGAAGTCTGACAACTGCTCGCTATCCTCAGTGTCAACAAAGTCAGTTGAGCAGATGGGGTACATGTGAGCCTTCTGACGACATAAGTCACTAAGCTGTTTCTGTGGCTGATACATATCTTCAGCCTCTTGTTCCAATTAGGACACATCCGTGTGGGATAGCACTGTGACTCAGTCCTGCTGGTGCACAGGGGATGTATGTGTTCAGACGCATTTAATTACAGACCCATTTCATTTACACCCATTCCTTCAAATAGAATGAAGAAATAGGAATACTGGATAGTTACAAGTTAAACTTCTGACTGTATTTCAAGTAGTTCCACTTTGTAGTTTTCCCCATTAACTTAGCTGTAACGGAAGGCTTTCTGTAGAGTTAAGACATTTCATTTTGGATTACAAACTGAAACAAATAACCTATGTTTGCCTAATTTAATTTTATTTTAAATATTCTATTTAGGCATTTAGGTATTTCTCCATACTTCCCAATATTCATTGGAATTTGTGTCTCTGGATTTACATGTATCTTTCATAGTCCTGATTTCCTTCATTCCATCACAGGTTGCCATTTCCCGAGTGACCTCAGTTATCAAGGCCATTCCTGTCCCGGGTATCTAGGCCGTTCCTGTCTAGGCTGTATAATAAGACGATCCCTACCTAAATCTTTCCTCCTCTCCACTTCTCTCTTTTCCTTTAAGTCACTCTTTAGAAACTAACTCTTTGACCAAGCTTGTTTGTCACTTGTTCTGTCAGGTCTTAATGGGGACCAATGTCAAATTTAATTTGTTGATGCACCTGTGTATTAACTTGGAATATTTTATTGCCCTAAAAGCAAGTTACTTGTTGCTTGTTACTTGGTCCTGCCTTCTGTCCATGTTCTCCGTCCAGGCAGTGGGACTAAATTTGGTAAGGTTCCAGCCTCAACATGAAAATCTAAATCCAGATGACATAGTTGGTGTTACTGGTTTAAAATGCACTGATAAGATATTGCTTTGTGGGTTAATTGAGTGAGTGTTGTCACCATTTAAATTAAGTGGCATAATGCCTGTGTTAAAACACTAGGTGAATGAACATTTTAACTGTGTTAATATCACGAAGAGTCACTTGAATGTTCTACTTTGTCCACCTGGTTTTATAGCTCTTTCTGCCTGAGTTATGTGGGAGGAGACTTGCCTGGAACATAAATGCTGATTGACTGTTGTGCTACAAATCTCATGTAAATCGACATCATTTCTTACCAATTTTCAACTTCTCCAAACTATAACCCTGGCGTTCAGCATTATTAATCCTGTTTGTCTTGACATCAAGTTAAACGTCATCTCTCTGGTAACCTCAGTCACTGTACATACAAAAACCTAGCTTTAACTGAGTGTTAGATCCTGGCAATGTCTGTGTGAGCTGGTGTCATCTTTTGAGGACCTAAGTTGAGGTGCATACTGACCAACTAAACTATCAACTGGCGAGTGTATTATTGGCATAAAATAAACAAGCTTTCATTTGAATCATAAATACAATACACTTGCTGATGAACAGCACTGCTGCTTCATTTTTAAAAAAGGAGCCTGATTTTTTAACAGTGTAATTACAATGTCATAGATTATTCTGTGTGGGGTGTTGTTAACATGATACAACAAAAGACAAGCTGTGTACCCTTGTCTTTTTGTTATCTGGTGGCAATGTTTAAAGGTTAAGAGCTGTTTCTAGAACAGCTTGACTGATGATGGTGTTGAGATCCCCAATTGCACAGAAAAATCTGATCTACATTGAGTAGCAATGCAATTTTACACAGATTTAAAGGGCAAACAGTTAATTGCTAAATCGGAATTTATGCTCAACAAAAGGGCGTTATTCAGTTTATTGTCCCTGTGTTTGTTTTTCAAAAAGATTAGCCAATTTTTCCTCGTATCCTAAGATTGAATTACCATTTCAGGCAGTGCAATCCAGATATTCCATGTCCCAAAAAGTCACTGCATTAAAAATATTTTGCTAAGAAAAATCCTCACCACCCACCCATCTTATTTACCAATTTTTAAAAATCTGTTTATTTTCTGCCATTGGAAGCCTTTTGTCACTAGTTATTAAAACTCATAATCTAGAAAATATAATCAAAATGACATGAGGAAATCATCACTTTGTTGAAACCTAGATAATACTTCTGAAAGCTTCCTCCATGAAAATGTGTAGTGCATCACATTGATTATAGAATCCCTACAGTGTAGAAACAGACCATTCAGCCCACACCAACCCTCCGAAGAGCATCCCACCCCTAGAGACCTACTAAGACCCATCTGCTAGCCTCTCCCTGTAACCGTGCATTTCCCATAGCTAACCCATCTAGCCTGCACATCCCTGCACTTAGCCTGCACTAAGAACAATTTAGCATGGCCGGTTCACCTAACCTGTACATCTTTGGACTATGGGAGGAAACCAACACAGACGTGGGGAGAATGTGCAAACTCAACACAGATTGTTGCCTGAGGGTGGAATTGAAGTCAGGTCACTTGCGTTACGAAGCAGCAGTGCTAACCACTGAGCCACCGTGCCTCCAAACTCAATATGCAACCTCTGATAGGTTAGTTGACCCTATGAGTGGCAGGAAGTGACCTGAGTGATGCCAGTCATTCCAGATGCCAGTCCAGTGATTTCTGCATTTCTGTGAGCATCAATTGAAAGCAGGATCGGGCTTGGAAATGAAGCTTCCTATAATATAAGCCTGCTGGCATTTCACTCCCCAAGCCTGCACACCTCAGTGTGGAGATTCAGGCCAAAACTGGAAAGACCAAATTCAACAGCATTGACAGACTTAGAGTGGGAGATAGTTGGAAGGAAGAGATCTACATAACTTGTATTTCACAGGTATTTCATATATATTTACAATATTACAAATATAGTATTATAAAACAAAATATTGCAGATGCTGGAGATCTGAAATACACAAAAGCAGAAATTGCTGGAGAAACTCAACAGGCTTGGCAGCATCAATTCACCTTTTAAATGGTTCTAAAGAATGGTCACTGGACTCAACTCTCCACAGATGCTGCCAGACCTCCTCTTTTTCTTTAGCAATTTCCATTTTTTAGTGTTACATAATGTTGCGAGTGAATCACCACAAGTTACCTTTAATTCGGCTACTTAAATCTTATAGACAGTCAAATACGGAAACAATAATTTAAATTTTATTGCATATAGCAACTAAAATAATACCCCTCAAGTAAGCCTCAAAACCCAATTTGGCTTGGTTGAACTTGGCCATTTTTCTTTCAACAGTATCTTATCTCTGGAAGTGCCCACGATTCAATCTTAGTCCAGTGTTGTTCTGCTAAGTGGGGGGTTCTGGTGTTTGATTCTTATCCAGATTTTTGTCTTTAAGATCTATGATGAGATATATTGATGATTCTTTTAAAGCCCTTTTATCTAAATTACTGCAAGTCTGCAGCCTGCCGCCTTCTCAGAAGTAGCTTCTTTGTTACAAGGGGCGGCACGGTGACTCAGTGGTTTGCACTGCTTCTCACAGCGCCAGGGGCCTGGGTTCGAGTCCCACCTCGGGTGACTCTGTGTGGAGTTTGCACATTCTCCCTGTGTCTGCGTGGGTTTCCTCCGGGTGCTCCAAAGATGTGCAGGTTAGGTGAATTGGCCATGCTAAATTGCCCATAGTGTTAGGTGCATTAGTCAGGGGTAAATACAGGGTAGGGAATGGGTCTGAGTGGGTTACTCTTCGGAGGGTCGGTGTGGACTTGTTGGGCCGAAGGGCCTGTCTCCATACCGTAGGGAATCTAATCTAATCTAATCTAATCTCAGAGCAAGGGTTAAAGTAATGAGAAGGGGTGGCAAGTGTTGTTCGACAGAGGACTACAACTGGAGTTTTTTTATTGGCTGTTTACAGAATTAAATTGTATTTGGGGTTTGAAGAAGCAATATTGAAATTTGCTGCTACCATATTTGAGGTGACATGGGGTGTCAGACTGTGAAAAACTGTTGATATGTATAGGTGAGTAGAAGGAGGACAGTTAATGCAGAAACAAACGAAGTATCTAATTTTGGGTGCAGGAAAGAGATGGGAATTGTTGCCTTTAATTTTAACACTTCAAGTGAAAGCTGGTGTTTGTATTCACCAGCCATCAATAAGGATAGTAATGCAAGGGTATCGAACCAGAATGTACAGCAATAATCCTGGCTTCTAAATATTCTACCTTCAGTACAATGCGGTGTAAAGAAACTGGCCTTTCCTCTCTTTCCCTTAACAATTAGCCATCTTCCATGAGAAGCATTGGCATATTTCCCCGTTACAGATAAACAATTGGTTACATAGCCTGAGGGGTTTCTCTCCATATCAAACCCTGGGCCAGATCAGAACCAGGATAGAGCCAGGATACTGCACCCCCTTCAGGTCTGATTTTGTGGTTCAGTGGCAAGAAGGTCCAGGTTTGAGTCCTGGAGATATGTCATAACACATCCAAACTGGTTGATTGAAAATAATTTTAAATCTACCTCAGCCACGACAGGAATTAAACCCACGAGTGCTGGTGCTATGTCAAGCCACACATTAGCCACAGAGCTAACCAGCTGTCTCTACTACTGACTATTTAGTGATAGTTACATGAACTGAACATGGTGAATCATGGATCAACAGTGACAACTTAATTGCTGAAGTCTGTTCAAATATTCATTTGGTGTATCATGGCCTAACTCCCAACACCAGCCTTTTTCTCCCGTGTCCTTAATATCTTCGGCCTATCAATCTCAGATTTACAATTTATAATTAATCCAGAATCGATTGCCATTTGTGGGAAATAGGTGCCGACCTTCACCAGCCTCTGCATGAATTTCCAAACATCACTTTAATTTTCATAAAATGAAAGGATAGTAATTGTTAAATTACACTTATTAATCAATAAATAATTTGCTTTTGAAATTCTGCATTGTTCTCTGAGAGTTGAATTGGTCAAGTAATTGTATTTTGCAAAGTATTAGATGTTTTAAGAAGTGATCGCCTGAAGTTCCCTTTTTGAATATTACGTATAGAAATTAAAATATAAGACAGACCATTCTGCCCCACAAGTCTTCCATGTGCAGAAATAATTTTAATCTGTGCATTAACTCCTTTCACTTCAATCAGCCATTTAACTTGATCTTGAATGCTGACATATTCTGGTTCTCAATCATTAAGTCAAGGAGCAAATTGTTGATATTTTAAATCCATCTGATCAGGTGTTATATGCATCTTAGGGGTTGGTTGGACTTGAACAGATACTTACTTGGTCTAGGGCTAAGGACATTACCACTGCACTACATGAGTCCTCCAAACAAATCATGCACTTCCAGGTCATGCCTCACAAATCTTATTGAGTTCTTCGAGGATGTTACTAGGCAAGTTGATGAGGGTTGAGTGGTGGATGTGGTGTATTTGGATTTCAGTAAGGCATTTGATAAGGTTCCCCATGGTAGGCTCATTCAGAAGATCAGGAGGAATGAAATACAAGGAAATTTAGCTGTCTGGATACAGAATTGGCTCATCGACAGAAGACAGTGAGTGGTAGTGGAAGGAAAGTATTATGCCTGGAAGTCAGTGGTCCGTGGTGTTCCACAGGGCTCTGTCCTTGGGCCTCTACTGTTTGTAATTTTTATTAATGACTTGGATGAGGAGATTGAGGGATGGATTAGCAAGTTTGCAGACGACACAAAGGTTGGAGGTGTCATTGACAGTATAGAGGACTGTTGTAGGATGCAGTGTGACAGTGACAGGATGCAGAGATGGGCTGAGAGGTGGCAGATGGAGTTCAATCTGGATAAATGCGAAGATAAATTGGAAGGTCGAACTTGAAAGTTGAGTACAGGATTAAAGACAGGATTCTTGGCAGTGTGGAGGAACAGAGGGATCTTGGTGTGCAGGTACATAGATCCCTTAAAATGGCCACCCAAGTGGACAGGGTTGTTAAGAAAGCATATGGTGTTTTGGCTTTCATTAACAGGGGGATTGAGTGTAAGCGTCGTGAGATCTTGTTGCAGCTCTATAAAACTTTGGTTAGACCGCACTTGGAATACTGTGTCCAGTTCTGGTCGCCATATTATAGGAAAGATGTGGATGCTTTGGAGAGGGTTCAGGGGAGGTTTACCAGGATGCTGCCTGGAATGGAGGGTTTATCTTACAAAGAAAGGTTGACCGAACTCGGACTTTTTTCATTGGAAAAAAGAAGGAAGAGAGGGGACCTAATTGAGGTGTACAAGATAATGAGAGGCATAGATAGAGTTGATAGCCAGAGACTTTTTCCCAGGGCAGAAATTGTTAACACGAGGGGTCATAGTTTTAAGCTGTTTAGCGGAAAGTATAGAGGGGATGTCAGAGGCGGGTTCTTTATGCTGAGAGTTGTGAGAGCATGGAGTGCATTGCCAGCAGCAGTTGTGGAAGCGAGGTCATTGGGGATATTTAAGAGACTGCTGGACATGCATATGGTCACAGAAATTTGAGGGTTACTACATTAGGTTTACCTTACATGAAAATCAATGGTCGGCACAACATCGTGGGCTGAAGGGCCTGTTCTGTGCTGTACTGTTCTATGTTCAATGTTGTATGTTCTATCTCCATGCAAAGATGTTGCTCCTCATCATTTTTACCTTTAGTGATCGAGCTATGGGAGGAAGTTTCCCATTTTTAGTTCAAGTGCTTTGACGAGTGAGATTCCTGATTCCCGGTTGCCCAAATACAAAATAATTCTTTCACAGAGTTTTCCATGCTTCACCTCATTAACTATCCAGCCAGGCGCTACTGTGCCTTTTACGGGGGATCCACAGGCAGACGGACAGAAGCACTCTCCACTGCTGGGACCCTCTACACTATATTTTAAGAAACAGGCGCTCCACTACAAGACAGGAATTGACTCTCACTTAGAATCTTAGAATTATTGTAGAATTAGCTTCCTTGTTACATGTACACACGTACGCCACTCATGGTGTCACCTTAGGTATAAAGGGACCTCGGTACAGATTCTCAAGTACAAATTCTGATGGGAAAAGAAATTAGAAAAATAACAAAATTAGAAGTCCAGCATTACAGATCATAGGAATAATTTAGAAAAATAAAGAAATATAAAGCTCAAAATAACAACCCCTTCAAACCATCCACACTGGGACCTAGTGTCTAATCCATGACAAACCTTAACTTCAGACTGCACTGAGGCTTCACCGTGAGTCTGTCAAGGCTGGGAGACTGCTCTGAAGTCATCTCAAGGCCGGACATCCAGGCTGAGGCTATACCATTCCGGGCCACCAAGTGACTGCCACAACAGGCCACTGAGAGACAGTCACACCGGGCCACTGAGAGACAGTCACACCGGGCCACCCAGAGATTGTCACACCGGGCCACCGAAAGACTGTCACACCGGGCCACCCAGAGACTGTCTCACTGGGTCACACAGAGACTGTCACACTGGACCACCGAAAGACTGTCACACCTGGCCACCCAGAGACAGTCACATCGGGCCACCGAGAGACAGTTACACTGGGCCACCCAGAGACAGTCACACCGGGCCACTGAGAGACAGTCACACCGGGCCACCCAGAGACAGTCACACCAGGCCACTGATTGACGGTCACACCAGGCCACCAAGATACTGTCACACCGGGTCACCCAGAGACTGTCACACCGGGTCACCCAGAGACTGTCACACCGTGCCACCGAAAGACTGTCACACCGGGTCACCCAGAGACTGTCACACCGGGTCACCCAGAGACTGTCACACCGGGCCACCGAGAGACTGTCACACCGGGCCACTGAGAGACGGTCACACCGGGTCACCGAGAGACTGTCCCTCCCTAAGTCTCATTACAGGGAAATTGGGCCCACACCCTTGGACTGATGCCTCAACAGCACCTGAACTGACTGATCTACCTGGAATCCTGGATTAGTTGCGTTTGACATGCAGGGCAGTCCGATGCCCAATATCAGATTCTTAGACACTGGTAGGCTATTTTCCCTGGAGCGTTGGAGGCTGAGACGTTTATCAAATTTTGAGGGACATGGATAAGATGAATAGCTAAGGTCTTTTCCCCAGGGTTGGTGTCCAAAAGTAGAGGGCATTAGTACAAGGTGAGAGGGGAAAGATTTAAAATGGGACCTGAGGGGCAACCTTTTCATGCAGAGGGTGGTGCATGCATAGAATGAGCTGTTAGAGGAGCTGATACAATTACACCATTTAAGAGGTATCTGGATGGGTATATGAGTAGGAAGTGTCTAGAGGGACATGGGCCAACTGCTGGCAAATGGGACTAGATTAATTTACGATATCTGGTCGGTGTGGACTGAGTTGGACCGAAGAGTCTGTTTCCGTGCTGTACATCTCTATTACTGTATAACTGAGTGTCTGATTGACTGTGGCCGGCTCCATGGACTGGAATGGGACAGGCTCTTTGACCTGCTGTGACAATGGCCCCTTGACTGAGCACAGGCCCCATTCACAGCACTAAGGACTACTCTCTTTTGACTTTCAGATAGGTCGATTTTCTTGAAGCACATTCAAGTGTGTATGCTGTGTTAGCTGTTCTACATGTTGGAAGTGTGCCATTGACTGAACACAATGCTGTAATGACTTCTATTTTCCTACCTCACCAGCCTTTCTCTGGCTCTGCATTTGAAAAGCATTACAAGCTACAGGAGCTGGCAGGGTGGAACTGAGAAAGCAATCTGACCCACACAGAGGCTGGTAGCTTCTAAGTCAGTGAGTGTGTACTATGAAAGCAGTGTGACATAAATAAAGGCAGATAGCTGGTAAGTGAGTGCAAATTGAGTGAGCACTATGACGCATACTGTATGTGTCCCTGTGTGCAAGTCAAAGGTGTTGCTGAGCTCAGAAGGAAAGTGTCGAAGGGCTGAAGTAGTTTCTGAGTTGGTCCCAGAGCAGGCCTGACGATGGGGTGAGGCTGGTGAATGGTCGATGTTGACTCAACTGAGTAAAGGTCAATGGGTACGATGAATGTGGGGTATGCAAGATGATGGCTCATTTAGTGAGCTATAGCTGCCAGGTCTTTGCAGACTAGGAAATTGTGATTTCTAGATTCTTGGAGAAGCCGAGGAGATTTGGGAATGGCGTATACATAAAGTGAGTTGGGATATTAATGAAATGGAGATGCATGGGAATAAGGTAGTTACAACTCATTTATCAAATTCCAAAATCATCGTTGAAGGCTTGAGGGGAAAATCAAAAATAATATTCTCAACATTGAAGTTCTGATGTTTTCATTCTTGGTGTATTTTCTCACCTTTCTCACCATCGTTCAGGAAAGGTGAGGAAAATTCCACCCTATTTCTTCTTGTTCTGAACCCTCAACTTCTGCCAACAGTCCACTTTATCCAGTGTAATATCTGAGCAGAGGGTTCAACAAATACAGCTCTGATTCTGTTAAGCATCCTTAGATGAATGCCACAGGGACCAGCAACCTCACCCATATTGGGACTTAATCTGAACAATTTACATATCTGTTTTCAACTTAAGAATCAACAGTGCAAAGCAGCATTAGTGAGTCAGCAATGGCTGTTGTGAAATATATACACAGCAGCCATTTAACACCTCTGCCATAACCACTGATAGCCCAGCTCCGCCTCAATCAAGGAGTAAAGTTCATGTTGTGCTTGGAGTGAAGGAATTGATTTTAATTTTACAGCCTCACAAAGAAAGGGAGACATGTATGCTGCATTATTTAACATTGACTATTCACACTGGGGACACTAGACATTTGTGAAGGACTCCTGCTACTAACAGACTCCCACTGCCATTGTTTAATGAAAACATTTCTAAATCTCACTCTTAAGACCACATTTGCAACTTATTTAATTGATATGCTCTGGAGAGTTGTATTGGAATATTTCATGACAAACTGGCATGAGCATTTAGTAGAGGTAAATGAATATTTGACCTTCTATTCCTGTTGGTGAGAATGGTGATCTTCCATCATGTGCTGTTGGAGGTGATGGGCTGCAGCTAGGTATCAAACTAAAATAGTGGGCAATATTCCTTTATGATGGACAGTTAAAATGATGTCCTTGTGCTTTTCATAACTGTAAATTGCTAGAAAACAAGACTGTATGAGGTGAGAGAAAATTTTCCTAATTCTACAGCGAAAAGCCAAAGGTGGACCTGCTGGGAGGATTGCAATGACTTTCATTTGGACTCTAATGTTATTGGAACAACAATTAGTCGTATGCAAACACATTTGTCTGTTTATTCATTTATTCCTTTGTTGAATGTTTTTTGAAAAAAGCTATTTCCATGGAATTCAGCTGGTGAGATGTGCCCTGAGCAAAAATCTCCATTAACCTCTGTGCAAGATTCCCTCATTAAATTAAAGCCTGCTCCAATGTCTTATTTTAGTTCCATCTAATATTGTGACACTGTTCCTTTGCATTCTGCTGCTTTGGAAACATCTTGTAACTGAGTCCATTGTTATATCATTTTTTTTTCTTTATTAGTTGTTATGGTGGTATCTTCCTTGCTGCTGCTTGTAGTTAAGTATTCAGGCCACAGGCTCACATTTCCTATGTAAGACGTAGCCAATTACTAGTAAGCCAGTTACTTAACCAAACTGACCCAAAACTGTTCACAATACACTGGGGCATCTAATGATCCTCCAGACTCCAAAGGTAACCCATAAATGTACAGCCTTACAGACAACCCAATGAATGATTTGGGTTCTTGTTATTTTACATTAAGTACGCAATGCCATGTCTAACTGGACAACTTCTAAAGTTAACTGATTCAATTCAGAATGTTTCTTTGGTTCTTTGCCCTATTGACGTGCTTTCTTAAACAATTAGTGTTCTTCTTGATATAAGGGCATTTATCAAATACACCTTCGTTCATAAAGCAGTCCTTCCCATATTCGTTCCCATGCCAACAATTGGAATGAGTAAATGAACACTTGTAGACCTCCTGTGGCATTGCTTAAGGGCTATGAGAAGATAGCATGGAACTACAACACCACCTAGAGGTCCCAATTTGCAACTGCGCTATCACAGCGCTCCTTTGGACCAATTCCAACAATGATGGCTTGCATTTTAACAGAATAAAACATCACTCTGGTACTTCTCAGGAGTCTTGCCAAGCCAAATTTGACACAGAGCTATGTGAGAATATATAAAGGCAAATGATCAAATACTTATTTAGAAGAATTAGCTTTAAGGACTAGCTTAAGTGAGGGGAGATAGAGAGGATTGAGAGTCTGTGAGGGTTAGGGAGGAAATTTCAAGTCTTCAGGCCTTGACAGCTGAAAGTACGGCTGCCAATGACTCTTCATTCCAGTGATTAATGGACAGAATTGGAGAAGACAAATATCTCTGAGGGTTGTTGGAGTTCGAGCAAATGGAGACAGAACATAATGGAAATGAGCAGAAAGGCAAAAGGCTAAATGTCCACTTCCTGACATTGGAATGGAGGTTGGGAATAATGTTGGGAATAATGTTGGCAGCAGGTTACAAGCAGACCACGGTTCCCAACAGCAAGCGATAGCTTGATGAATTTAGAAAATAGCAAAAGACCAAGATGCTCAGGTTTGTCAATAGCTCTGAAGCTCATCAGCAAGAAGTATGCCTCTAACCCCCATTTCAGGTACCATTGGGGTTCAATGAAGTGATAATGTTTATAAAAGCACCTACAACGTGGCCATTAAACCACATAAATGAAGAGCTCAAAATATATTTATTTATTCTACATGTAAACATACACATGTCACAAAAAGATTGGATACTTATCCTGCATTTGGACCATTAGAACGATTTGTGTTTAATTTTCGACAACTAGACCTTAGTGAGACTCCAACATCCACAGCTGTGGAAGCAGCTTGCAAACCATGATGCTCCCTTGTTTGTGATTGTCTTGGTTACAGCACCCTGGGCTGATTAGGGTCCCTTTCATAGGTCCAGATGAACCCTCGCCCCCTCCCCCCCTCATTTGCTAGGCTGTGGTCACTGGCAGAGGAAAGGACAAATGGCACCTCACTCATGGAACATTCAGAGATGGCACCTCCAAGATAATTGCTAGTGTTTGTCCTCCCTTCGATATGCAATGGTACCTTCCCGGCTCCAGAAGGAGATGGGGGAAATGGAAAGAGGTTGAAGTGTCTCCTCTCCATCTCACCAAGACAACAGCATAGAGAGAGCATCATCAGAGTGCCAGAAAGCTGACTTAGACATATTTCCAACAACTGCTGAAAGTTCTCCTGGAGCTGGCTCTACATTGTGGTTGGCAACATCCCCAAGGAGGAAGCCATGTTGGAGCCTGGACAGAACTCATGGCTTGAATGGGCTCCTTCACATTTGGTCAAGGCTGCTCAAAGAGCCTGGTATCTCTGCCAGATGTATCCTTGCCTGTATCTACATCACCATCAGATATTTTACGGATGATTTCAGAGGCATGAGTCCGGGCACAGACTCCTCTGAGAGTCTTCAGTTCTCTGGATCTCTTCAGTCCATCCTCGAGCATCTGTTGCGATCATGACTTTGAGCCTATTCACAAATATATTACCACCATCTGATGGCGGAAGGTGCAAGGGAACAATGTGATGGTACATCAAAAGTTCACTAAATTGGCCACTGAGATGAAAGGGTTGTTCTTTGAGGAGAGGCTGAGGAAATTGTTCCAATATTCTCTGTATGTTCGAAGAATGAGAGGTGATCTCATTGGAATATTGAAGGTTCTGACAGTGAAATTACCTCTCTCAAAGGGCTGTGAAGTTTTAGAGATCTGTACCCTCGGGGTTTTTTTAGATGCTTCAGTACTGAATACTAATAACACTGGGACAGTTTTTCTGTTTCTCAGAAGTCAAGAGATATTGATTGCAGGGGGGAAAGTGGAGTTCATGTCAAAGGTTAGTGATATATATCAGACCAAACCCCTTCCAAATACATTAAGGAGATAGTCTAAACCCGAACTTTTATCTTACTTAAAGGCCTGTGGGGCAGCATGGTGACTCAGTGATTAGCACCAGTACTTCATAGCGCCAGGAACCCACATTCGATTCCAGCCTCGGGTGACTGTCTGTGTGGAGTTTGCACACTCTCCCCATGTCTGTGTGGATTTCCTTTGGGTGTTCCGGTTTCCTCCCACTGTCCAAAGGTTAGGTGGATTGACCTTGCTAAATTGCCCACAGTGTCCAAGAATGTGCAGGATCGATGGATTAGCCACGAGAAATGCGGGGATAAAGTGAGTCTCTTTGGAAGGTCGGTGCGGTCTCAATGGGCCGAATGGCCTGCTTCCACACTGTAGGGATTCTATGATGAAGTATAAGGCATTGTGTTCCAGATGTGATTTGATTGGTCAAACTACTCAGCTTTAAGCAAAACACACTTTGTTTTTACACCACAGTTAAAATATAAACAAAAAAAAACTGGCAAAACTTTAACTCTATCAAAATACTTACATAATAATTAAATAATACATTATTTTGTTTAATTATTATGGATCAACTGTCCCAACATAAACACACCCTTGGCAAAGGCAAATTCAGCCAAACAAACTCGCTCATGTGTTATCTCCAGTTCTTGAGAAAATGGAAAGAATGTGTCTTACAGCACAGAGAGTGAGAGCTATATCTGGCAGCTTTGACTCCTAAAGACCCAACTTCAAAAATTAAAAGCAAAATTAAATCCCTGTGTGTGTGTGAATTTGACACAACCCACGCACACTTCTTTTGGTCTAACTTTTTAAAAAAAAGCTATTTCCTCTGCTTTCCATGGAGCAGACTCCTCGGCACCAGGTTTATAACATGCCTCTTGGAGAGAGACAGGGCAGGGCAAAGGTACATTCTATCATATTAGTCATGATCATCTTGACTTTAGGAGAAGGCTTGATGGACTGTATGGTCAGGCTCCTGCTCTTGTTTCTCATATTCTCATGTTTTACTTAATCTCGGAGTTATCACCCTCAGAGATAGAGTTCTGGCTTGCAGAAGATTATAGGTACTAAGTCCCCTGACTGTGGGTCCTACAGTGGAGAACATAAAGAACACGGTTGAGATAATGCAGCATCCCATTTCCTAATCCACTTCCATAGCCTGTACGTCCAGTTCTCAACATCAGTTCAGACATGTCTCATAAGGTCTGCAAGGGTAATTAGTTAAAGGAGTGGGGTGGCACGGTGGCTCAGTGGTTAGCACTGCTGCCTCACAGTCCCAGGTTCAATTCCAGATTTGGGCGACTGACTGTGTGGAGTTTGCATATTCTCCCCGTGTCTGCGTGGGTTTCCTGCGGGTACTCTGGTTTCCTCCCACAGTCCAAACATGCGCAGGTCAGGTGAATTGGCCATGCTAAATTGCCCATAGCGTTAGGTGCATCATTCAGAGGGAAATGGGACTAGGTGGGTTACTCTTTGAAGGGTCGGTGTGGACTTGTTGGGCTGAAGGGTCTGTTTCCACATTGTGGGGAATCTAATCTAATCAGAGTGCAGCATGCAGTAGGATACCGTCAGGATGTCACAGGGAGTTTGGTTATTCTAAAGGAGGAACTCAAAGGAGATAGACCTGAGGCTACTGTTCTCCGATTAGTTTCTATAGTAATCAAGATCATATTCACCTGACCTGTAAATACTTATAATGATACAATATATTATTCACTCAGTAAGCCTCTTCTAGTTGATTTTGTTTAATTTGATTTGATTTATTGTCATGTGTATTTATTACAAATACAGTGAAAAGTGTTGTTTAGAATCGCGAGTCTCTGACATCATCTAAAAACATGGAAAATTAACAAAAACACAGTACTAAGCGAGAAAAGTAAAATAATAAAATTATACCAGAAAAGTTGGTATCCTGATCTCCACTTGGCTTTTTCAGCCTTGAAGGAATCCACGGTGGCTCAGTGGTTAGCACTGCTGCCTTACAGTGCTAGGGACCTGGGTTCAATTCCAGCCTTGGGTGACTGTCTCTATGGAGTTTGCACATACTCCATGCGCCTGCGTGGGTTTCTTCAGGGTGCTCTGGTTTCCTCCCACAGTCAAAGATGTGCAGCTTAGGTGAATTGGCCATGCTAAATTGGACATAGTGTTCAGGGATGTGTAGGTTCGGTGCATTAGTCAGGGGTAAGTGTAGAGTAATAGGGGAGGGAAATGGATCTGGGTGGGCTACTCTTCAGAGGATTGGTATGGACTTGTTGGGCTGAAGGGCCTGTTTCCACACTGTAGGGATCCTTTGATTCAAACACACAACAGGGTGGCAATGGGGGCTCCTTCCACAATAGAGTAAACAGTGATGGTCTCGTTATTTCTGAATGGTGTTAGCTAAGAGAAATTAAAATTTCAGGACAAGAACAGAAGTCATAATGGTCACTAAGACAGCTTCAAAAGAAACAGATACCGCTCATGCTGATGACAATAAACTACACAAGTCATGCAGCAACACTCACCATAGAAGAGTACTTCAGAAACCGAGAAACAGGAAGCATTTCAGAGCTGACAGAGATTATGCAGAACCAGAAGACATCACTAAGGATGAGGTACAGGCCGTTCACAAGAGGGTGGTCTGTGCAAATGGCCCTGAGTTCATGTTGAGCCTTTGAGCTGCCAGACATTGAGGATTGTGTGAGTTAAAGCCAATAGTTTCTTCTACAAAAGAAGAAACCTTAAGCAGCACAGTAGTTCAAGGCTGAAAAGGCCGTGATTTAAAAATAAGTGGGTAATCCTGAGTTGACATCACCACCAGAAGGCAGGGCTGGGAAAACAGGACCTCAAAAAGAAAAATTGTCTTTTCTAGCAGTGGAGAGCAGGGCAAATCATCAGCAAGATGGTTAAAGCAGATAGCAGCAGCAGAATTTAAAAACAACATGATTCTAGTCCAAAACAGAAATCTTCCTGGTAAACAAGAAGAATACAAAGGCAGTCATGGTAGGTCTTTGAGGCACATGACAACCTAATTTACAGCTATGAATGCTGGGAAAACTCTCCAGGACGACAGAAAGGTGTGGGTCAACCACTATTACTTCAGAATATAAATCTTTAAAGAAGTTAAATTACTAATCACATTAGGAAGTTACGGCACTAGAAGTACAGCAAACTATGGTTAGTAATGTTTCCAGTTGACGTCCCTTCACCAGAGTGAGGGTGCCGAAGATAGGATGAGCAAGATGAAAGGTCTTGAAGGAGCAATTCAGTGACAGAAAGGCTGAG
This sequence comes from Chiloscyllium plagiosum, assembly GCF_004010195.1. Classification (NCBI taxonomy): domain Eukaryota; kingdom Metazoa; phylum Chordata; class Chondrichthyes; order Orectolobiformes; family Hemiscylliidae; genus Chiloscyllium; species Chiloscyllium plagiosum. The sequence goes on along the minus strand of NC_057736.1, from coordinate 39,449,654 downwards.
GGTGCATGGCTGGAGGGATAGTGTCAGGGATGAGGGAACAGAGTTTATGGCAGATAAAAAAAAACAATGGCTTTCATCTTCACAAAATTTAGTTTGAGGACATTTCCTGGCAACTGGGAATCGACAAGCAATCTGGCAAGTTGTACAATGTGCTAAGTTTGAACTGGGTGTTGTCAGAGTATGGTAGAAACTGTTTTTAGATAATGTCACCAAGCTGCTGCATGCAGATGAGAAATAGGGAGTCAAGAATAAACCTGGGGCTGGGAGGATGGATTCTCCAGAGATAATGGTGCAAGGGCAGGAAGTGAAATCATACAGGTGATTTTCTGGCCATGAGTGGACAGCGTAGAATGCGAACCAGGTAATTTCACTGATTAACTGGACGGCATTAAGGAAGCTGAGTACAACATGTCAGACAGCATCCGAGGAGCAGGAAAGTTGACATTTCGAGCATAAGCCCTTCTTCAGGAGTGTGGGGCAGGCAGAGGTGTGTGTGCCAAAGGTCGCTGAGAGACCTTTGGGAAGGGGGGTGGGGGCTGGGGGAAGGTAGCTGGGCATGTGATAGGTAGATGAAGGTGGGGTAAAGGTGAAAGGTCGGAGAGGAGGGTGGAGCAGATAGGTGGGAAGGGAGATGGACAGGTAGGACAGTTCAAAAGGACACTCTAACCTATCATCACCACCCCCCACCTTATCCCAGATCCAACCCTCTAACTCAGCACTGCCCTCTTGAACTGTCCTACCTGTCCATCTCCCTTCCCACTTACCCTCTCCACCCTCTGCTCCAACCTGTCACCATCACTCCCCACCTTCATCTACCTATTGCATTCCTATCTACCTTTCCCCAGCCCCACTTCCCTCCCATTTATCTCTCAGCCCCCTTGGGTCCACCCCCACATTCCTGATGAAGAGCTTATGCTTGAAACGCTGATTCTCCTGCTTCTCGGATGCTGCCTGACTGGCTGTGCTTTTCCAGCGCCACACCTTTTGACTCTGATCTCCAGTATCTGCAGTCCTCACTCTCTCCCAGGGTTGACCACAGTGGTCAACTGTGCTGCAAGCTGCAGACAGATCCTGAAAAAGGTCTTTATCACAGCCTATACATGATATCATTTGTAACATTACTACAGTATCAACATTATGACAATGTGGAATCCTGACTGAATGGATTCTGAAGGAAAGTTCCAGAAGCAATGGCATGGATTTGGGAGGCAAAAGCTTAAAGTTGTTTTATTGATTAAGAAATAGGGTGATGGTGACAGATTTAATGAAGTGGGACACACTGCCTGTAAAGAGAGAGAGAGTTGCTAGTATCTGTTAATCTGGCAGGTAGATGTGAATATTGGTTTTGTAGGAATATAGTCAAGTGAACAGAGTGTAGAACTCAAGAACATGATGATCTCGAAGGGAGCAGAATGGCTTTGTGAGAATTAAATTCTGTATTCAAAACTGCAATCAGAAATATTGATCAGAGGTAGCAATGTTTTCAGATAGAGAATATGCCCATATCTAGACATTCAATACAAAGCACAAGTGGAAATTAATCCACTTTGCATACAGTTAGAAGTAACAGAGAAAGTGACTCAGACTGTTTGCAACAGTGCAGTATTGATACCAGGACTGAGCACCCTATTCCCACATTATTGCCAGGGATTTCTTTGTATCGGACTGTAAATGTGTGAATTAAATGATAGTCAAATTCAGTAATACCCTTTTATGCTTACTTGCTTCAAGTTAATGAGGGAGGGAAAATCCTGTGATTGAGATCTAAAGATTGATGGTGTGGGAGCTGCTGGGATAAAATGATAGATTTTTTCTTTTAAAATGTAATTTAAACATAATTGAAAAAATAATTACCTCTTCAGCCATTGGGGAGAATCAGTGGAGTAAACTGGGAAAACCTAATACAACAGTTTGACAGTATTTAAGAGCTATGCTTCATAGAATCTTATCAAACAGAAAGAGGCCATTCAGCCCATCTTGTAAGGCAGTTCTAGGAAAAAGTTATCCAATAAGTGCCCTCATGGTCTTTTTAAAATATTCATCCAAAATAGACTGATTTCAACTGAATCGGCAGGTTTACAATATCACGGATTTAGACAATAGACAATAGGTGCAGGAGTAGGCCATTCTGCCCTTCGAGCCTGCATTACTATTCAATATGATCATGGCTGATCATCCTTAATCAGTATCCTGTTCCTGCCTTATCTCCATAACCCTTGATCCCACTATCCTTGAGAGCTCTATCCAACTCTTTCTTAAATGAATCCAGAGACTGGGCCTCCACTGCCCTCTGGGGCAGAGCATTCTACACAGCCACCACTCTCTGGGTGAAGAGGTTTCTCCTCATCTCTGCCCTAAATGTTCTACTCCGTATTTTTAAGCTATGTCCTCTGGTTCGGCACTCACCCATCAGCGGAAACATGTTTCCTGCCTCCAAAGTGTCTAATCCTTTAATAATCTTATATGTCTCAATCAGATCCCCTCTCCACCTTCTAAACTCAAGGGTTAACAAGCCCAGTCGCTCCAGTCTTTCAGTGTAAGGTAGTCCCGCCATTCTAGGAATTGACCTCGTGAACCTACGCTGCACTCCCTCAATAGCCAGAATGTCTTTCCTCAAATTTGGAGATCAGAACTGCACACAGTATTCGAGGTGTGGTCTCACCAGGGCCCTGTACAGCTGCAGAAGAACCTCTTTGCTTCTATACTCAATCCCTCTTGTTATGAAAGCCAGCATACTATTAGCCTTCTTCACTACCTGCTGTACCTGCATGCTTACCTTCATTGACTGGTGTACAAGAGCACCCAGATCTCTTTGTACTGCCCCTTTACCTAAATTGATTCCAGTTAGGTAGTAATCTGCCTTCCTGTTCTTGCCACCAAAGTGGATGACCATACATTTATCCACATTAAACTGCATCTGCCATGCACCTGACCACTCACCTAACCTGTCCAGGTCACCCTGTAATCTCCTAACATCCTCCTCACATTTCACCCTGCCACCCAGCTTAGTATCATCAGCAAATTTGCTAATGTTATTACTAATACTATCTTCTATATCATTAACATATATTGTAAAAAGCTGCGGTCCCAGCACTGATCCCTGCGGTACCCCACTGGTCACTGCCTGCCATTCCAAAATGGAGCTGTTTATCACTACTCTTTGTTTCCTATCAGCCAACCAACTTTCAATCCAAGTTAGTACTTTGCCCCCAGTACCATGCGCCCTAATTTTGCTCACTAACCTCCTATGTGGGACTTTATCAAAAGCTTTCTGAAAGTCCAGGTACACTACATCTACTGGATCTCCCTCGTCCAACTTCAGAGTTACATCTTCAAATTCATGAAATAATGAAATCCCCCCGCTGTCCCATCTTAATTCCAACACCAAAGGTTTGATTTATTTTTTTGTTTAGCTTACTTTTTGTACTATGAAGCAATGTTGAGAGTGAAATATTTTGGTCGTAATGTCTTAACCTAATATCCTTGAAGTTCTAAGGCCTGGAGATGGTGGAAAGTATGAATTCCACCATGAACAATAGGAATATGGTGGAGAGAGCACAGTTAGGCTGATACTTAAGCCACATTTGTACTGGCATTTTATATTCTGCTGATGAAATAGTATACATTGACCTTCAGTTGTCACTGCTATCCATGTTAATTACACTGTGGATAGAGTACTCCTGGAATATTCCAGGAAATTTTGTTCCATCCTCGTTCTGTTAAATCTAACAAAGTCTGCCTGCTTTCCACAAAGATATACAAAGTCTTACCTTTATATTATGCTTTTCATGACTTTGTGAAGTGGTGATGTGATATGGCTTATATCTAATTAATTATTTATTCACACGTTTAGTTGTTCGAAATATAATTGCTACGACACGGGTAAACCCTCCTGCTTAATTTAAACCAGCAACACAGAAAAGATTTATCTCATGCAGCAATCTGTGAAAATCCAAGAGGTCAAGAATTAAAGTAAAAGTAACAACTTTATTTTGTGAAGAGAATAATTAACTCACAACTATTTACAATTCCTTCCTCTAATCTTTTACTTTCCCTTCTGTAATGCTTGTCCGATAAAAACCCCGATCCAGACTTAATGAAAAATTCAAATTTCAAAACCAGACAGCAGACAAATCTTGTAGGAGAAAGTGAGGACTGCAGATGCTGGAGATCAGAGTCGAGAGTGTGGTGGTTGAAAAGCACAGCAGGTCAAGCAGCATCCAAGGAGCAGGAGAATTGATGTTTCAGGTCCAGATGATGGGCTTATGCCAGAAACATCAATTCTGCTCCTTGGATGCTGCCTGATCTGCTGTGCTTTTCCAGCATCACACTCTCGATATCTGTTGAATCTTCTCTTTGCAGATTTGTTCTCCAAGTCGTGTCAATGTTTTTCTCTGTGCAAACTCCTTTTCTAGACAGGTACCTCTCAGACAGTTCTGACTAGCAGCCTAGATCTGTTGGTCTTTTGGCAGTTCTCCTCCCAACTGTTCAATTTTCCCTGGTCTTATATCCCCAAATCATCGGATTGTGTCATTGGCTTTTAAGGTTGTCAATATACTAAATTCAAATTTGATTGGAGGTTGGTATTTGGGGTAGAATTTAAACTGATTGGCCGAATTCAAATTTTTCTTTTCTCCAGGCAACCAGTTACACTAACTGCTGGACCATATGCTGTATTGTATCTTGTTGAGAACACTTGGTGCTGTCGGGTAGTTCTGCTAGCCTTTATCTTTCTTAAAGGTACAGTACACCCACCTCTTCATAACATACTATAATGGAATGCAATAGAATAAGTAGAGTCAGAGACCTGTGGGTAAGTGTAGTATTAAATAACTACTGAATGATAAGCAGATGAAAGGCAATCATAGGTAGTGATGCAGTGTCAGATGATGATGTCATGACAAGCAACATGAATTCGACTGGGACAACACTACTATTATAGGACAAGCCAAACAGAGAACAGCCAGGGAATTCCTAGAGGCATGGCACTCATCCACAGATTCAATCAATAAGCACATCGACCTGAACCCAATATACCGACCACTGCAACGGACAGCTGGAACTGACAACTGGAAGCAGCAGATTCAAACCACTACAAATGCCGGAGGAAAGATCACAGAAGCGCTTCACAGGAGGCTCCCAAGCACTGAGGATGTCACAGACAGGGAACGAAACGTCTGCAACACAAATTCCCAGCTCGGCGAACAGAACCACAACAATGAGCACCCAAGCTACAAATCTTCTCACAAACTTTGAATTTCCCTTTCTCCTGAATTCCTCAGAATCCTTGAACAGTGCTGATGAATTATAGAGTCATAAAGACATAGAGATGTACAGCACAGCAACAGACCCTTCATTCCAACTCATCCATGCCGACCAGATATCCGAAATTAATCTAGTCAGATTTGCCCAGGACTTGGCCCATATCCCTCTAAACCCTTCCTATCCATGCCGACCAGATATCCTAAACTAATCTAGTCAGATTTGCCCAGGACTTGGCCCATATCCCTCTAAACCCTTCCTATTCATATACCCATCCAGATGTCCCTTAAATGTTGTAATTGTAGCAGCCTCCACCACTTCCACAAGCAGCTCATTCCATACATGCACCCTTCTTCTTTGTTAAAAAGTTGTCTCTTAGGTCACTTTTAAATCTTTTCCTTCTCACCTTAAACTGATGTCCTCTAGTTTTGAACTCCCCTACCCTGGGCAAAAAAAATACCTTGATTATTCACTCTATCTATACACCTCTTAATTTTATAAACCTCTATAAGGTCTATTCAGCCTCTCCCTATAGCTCAAACCCTCCAACCCCAGCAACATCCTTTTTCTGCACCCTTTCAAGTTTAACAACATAAATTAATCTGGAAATCTGTCTAACCAGTCACTCAATCTGATGGTGTGACTTTTGGTACAGACAGCTGTTAATAAGTTGGTTTAATGGTTACATCTACCGATGTTAATTTAGCTAATTCACACCTTGTGTTAGCTACCTGCTCCAAAATAATTTTACTGATGATCTCATCCCTGCTCGCTTGGTCTCTGTTGACTGAAGTATCTAGCTGCTGTGAGTTGTTCATCACGCTTTCCCTCTTAAACACCTCATGCGATTTATTGCTGTCTTGTCAAATCAGTTCTGAAATATTGTTCAGTTCTGACATTTGATTTCACCTGCTACACATGGGAAGCCAGAAATCCTTAATTAAACTAGAAACCAAAGCACAATTAAATGAACAATTCATTCCAGAGACTGCGTATGTGTTTACTGGGTGTCTTGAGGCATTGCAAAAATCTCTCCCACTGGATATTTTCTTCATATCAACCTCTTTGGCACTGACGAAGAACAGAACAAGTGTGTAACAGTTGTTCGTTCAGGATTTTAAGATTCATCAAAGAATCTGGTGTATTGCTGTCTGACTGCTCAGTGCCTATGTTATACCACTTGATGTGGCACTGAATAATGCAGCTGGGGCTTAATTCCCCGGGAGTAATGAGAGCTCAGCAAGGTTAAAAATTTGGGTTTGCATGGAATCTAGGGAAAAAATAGTTAGGCTTTTACATTTTTATCCAAGATGCTGCATGTGGATGGTTGGGAGAGGGTTATGTAGGATTTGGGAATTATGATTTTCCAACTTTCATGAGGGGCTGGTTTAATGGACCATTATGTTGCTTTCATACATTGAATGAAGACAGGATGAGGCTCCAATTGTATGCCTGTCATAGGCAGATAACCTGATTCACTCAGTGTCTAAGGTTGAAGTTACTGTGAAAGGTTCACCTTCTTAACTTCACTCCTCACCTAAAACATGGTGACCTTCATATTAATCCACTACCATTCATCTCACTGTAATGCGAGAGTAGTCCTATGGTCTGTAGGCTTTTAGTCACTTTCACCTCAAATCGAGAATTCAACAATTCAATAAGGTGGCTCAGTACTACCTTCTCAAAGGCAATTTAGGATGGTTAGTAAGTACTGGCTTACCTGTGATACCAGCATTTGCTCACTTCTCTCCCCCTCTGAGGGCAATTAAAGAAATATTTATAGATAAACAATCATCTTTGTTGATATGATTTGATGGCTTAGGGAGGGAGAGCACTTGTATAGAATATAACTGCCAGAATGAGCCAATTGGGCTGAATGTTTTTTTTTTCTGTACTGTAAAATCTACATAATTCCATAACACCACCTCAGGTTATCTGTGCTTGTGTTACTTTATTTATGTCTGGGGAGTACTGTAACATAAATGGCAATTCAGAAAGGAGGTTCTGCTACTGATGATATGTTTTTGATGTGTGAAATGGTTGGGGAAATGATTTTTAGACATTTTAATGAAGAAATCTTCCTCCTTTCTCCAGAGTTTGAAACCCAAAGTAACAGAAACTAACTGAGACTATAACTCATATCCAGCTGTGTCTGAGTCCCAGATGGATCTTGGAATGAGTTTTGATCTGCAGTTATTTTATATTAAAGCCAATTAACACATGTGGAGAAAGGAATAAACCACAAAAGTAAAATCTTTAGACATGCATCCTTTCAATTCAGTCAATTACTGCCACATCTCGGTCTGTCTCTTTCAAATTGTTCTACAGATCTTGCAGATCATTGAATATTTTATAGAGGTTTGGGGTCAGGAGGAATAAAAGTTTTGTGACAAAGAGAATAAAAGATGAAAAAGAGTTTAAGGAATCAGAAAACAACTGTCATTGTTATAAATTTTGCATGAACTTGCCAGCAGCAATTTGCAAATTGTTCGCAATCTTTTAGAATCAAGCCAAACTTGCAGATCAGTTCAAGGAGTTTGACCAAAAGCGTTTCAAGCTTAGAAACTTTATAGTTTTAAAAAATATACACTAAACAGAAATGATGTGAATGTTCATACTTCCCCTCGTGGTACTTATGCAATTGCCGCAATTGTAATCTGTTCTCATTTGTCTGTATGTAATCTTTGACTGTTAGGTATCATCAGCTTCGATGCACCTCTGCTCCTGATTATGGCCTTTTCACAAAATGATCACCTGGGACTGGTATATACAGAAAGGTCAATATAGACAAAGAATGTCATTTTGTCCATCTCAACAAGAGTTTTAATTTTAATTAGATTAGATTAGATTAGATTACTTACAGTGTGGAAACAGGCCCTTCGGCCCAACAGGTCCACACTGACCCGCCAAAGCGCACCACCCAGACCCATTCCCCTACATTTACCCCTTCACCTAACACTACAGGCAATTTAGCATGGCCAATTCACCTAACTGCACATTTTTGGACTGTGGGAGGAAACTGGAGCACCCAGAGGAAACCCACGCAGACACGGGGAGAATGTGCAATCTTTAACCAAAGATTTAACCAATCTTTAACCAAAAGGTAAAAAAGGCACTTATGAAAAACATGATCAATGTTGACACTGAGCTACAGAAGGAGATATCAGGATGGATAACTAAAAGCTTTGTCAAACAGGTAGATTTATGGAGTGGCTTAAAAGTAGAGTTAATGGCAGAGTAGGAGATGTTTAGAAAGGAAATGCTAGAGATGGGAGCAAAGATGATTAGAGTCTAGTAACAAATGTAAACAGACTAAAATCAGATGTGTGTAAGTTTATTTTTTATTCGTTCATAGGATGAGGGCATCACTGGCTGGGCCAGCATTTATTGCCCATCCCTAATTGGCCAGTGGTCAATTAAAAGTCAACCACCTTGCTGTGGGTCTGGAGTCACATATAGGCCAGACCAGGTAAGAATGGTAGTTTTCTTCCCTATAGGACATTAGTGAACCAGATGGGTTTTTCCCAACAATCGACAATGGTCATCATTAGAATCGTAATTCCAGAAATTTATTGAATTCAAATTCCACCATCTGCTGTGGCAGATTCCAGAATTGGAGGAGGTCAAGGACCTCAAAGATTTGTCGGATTGGAAGAGGGTACAAAGGTAGGGAAGAATTAGCTACAAGTAGAAGAATTTTAAAATTCAATACTAATGAATCCAATGTTTGCCAACTTTTCTTTGCACTGTATCTTGCTGTCGTGAAGACTCACATTCCGTCTGCACAGCATTATCAAGCTATGGATGTTTGCCTCCTAATTTGGTGACCAGAACTGAATGCAATATTTACTGTTCAGCTTGAGCCAGTACAAAAAACAGTAAAATGAATCACATTTATATTCTACCTTTTGTTTGCTAGCTGTTCTCTTGCCATTTTAAAGGTTTCCAAATTTCCAAGTTAATAGTACAGCTTGCAAAGTTTTCCGTTTGGGTAGGACAGAAGTCAATGATTATAAATTAGAATGTATCTCCCAACAGATCTAACACTTAACTGAATTTCATCTACACTTGAAAAGTGAGATATTGCAGCTGTTATCAGTTTTAGCAATGTTCTGTTGGAAACGGAGCTAAAACATTCAAATTCATTTAATTTGCACTCAACCAACATGCATGGATCCAAGATTAATATTTCCATTATTCCGGACTGTTTACAAACTATCGGAGGTGAAGAAAATAATGCTAGTCAATCTTGATTTTGCTGATTAGTTGCTGATCAGTAAACAAAATTTGGAACATTATCTTGTTTTGGATTTTATTGCCATCAGATTTCAATTCTATATGCAACTCCTCAGATTATGCGAATCTACATAAGAATGCAACAACATATTGAGACTTGGACTTAATTGGTCAAAGAACATTCTCGCAACATGCTGTGCAATGACCATCTCCAACAACAGAGAACATCATCACCTCCCATTGATATTCAACAGTTGTACCAATTGTTATACCATCAAAATGCTGGGGGCCAACATTGAACAACAATGTGACTGGCCCTACTATATAAATGAACTCAGCTCAGAAGTTGGGAATTCTGTAGTAGGTATCTCAGCTCTTTAGTACTCAAAGCTGGGTCATTATTATCAAGGCATAAGTTAGGAGTGTGACAGAATAGCCCTTCCCTACAAATTTGATTAAGTAAGCTCCAAATACGGGGCAAAACATTCCAACTGATTGTTACCATGTCTACCACATAAGCATTTAATCACTCCATTGTCAGCAGATTGTGGCAACAGTATGTACCATCTGCAAAATGAACTGCAGCAAGGCTCTTTCCACATTACCTTCCAAAACTGCAGCCTGTACCACCGAGAAGGATAAGAGAAGCAGGTACCTCTGCCTGCAAGTGGGGTGACATGGTAGCTCAGAGGTTAGCACTGCTGCCTCACAGCACCAGGGACTTGGGTTCAAATCCTGCCTTAGGTGACTGTGTGAAGTTTACTTGTTTTACCTCTCTGGGTTCCTCCCACAGTCCAAAGATGTACAGGTAAGGGTAAATTGGCCATGCTAAATTCCTCTATCCTGATGAGGGGCTTCTGTCTAAAACGCCAATTCTCCTGCTCCTCGGATGCTGCCTGACCATGTGTGCATTTCCAGCACCACACTCTCGACTCTGATCCCCAACATCAGCAGTCCTCACTTTCTCCATGGTAATTTGTCTGTAACATTCAGGGATGTGCATGGTCAGTGGGTTAGCTATGTGAAATGTGGGGTTATGGGGATAGGATTGGGGGGCTAGGTCTGGATGGGATGCTCTTCAGAGGGTCGGTGTAGGCACATTGGGCCAAATGGCCTCTTCCCACACTGTAGGGATTCTATGAAGTTTTCATTTAAACCACATACCTACCGACTGAAACTATATTACCTTTCTTTCACTGCTGCTAGGTCAAAAACGTGGACATGCCTTCCTATTAGCAGTGTGGGTGTCCCTACACCACAAAGACCACATCTCTACCTCTCAGAACAATTAGAAATGGGCAATAAAATATTGACCTTGCTATCAATATCCACAATCCAATGAAACAAAATTACTACAAGAATGAAACAAATTCTACACGCATCTAGTTTCTTCCCCAAATCAAACAAGAAGAAAACATAACAGATTGTAAATCCACCTCCATTTGCTCCTTCATGAGAGCCCCTCAATGCTTGAGATGAAAGAAGTTGTCATTCTTTTCTCAATTGGTCACTGTGGAATTTCAGGATAGAACTGCAAGTTGAGGTTTTTCCATCATCCCAGGACACATTCAATTAGATAGACAGATTAGTCTGTTTTATTGAGCCTTTGGAGCCCTTTAGAAAAAGATTTTGCTAAGGTTCTGTCTAATTTTACATCCTACAGAGGGTTTGTATCAATATTTGTCAATAATTTAGCAAAAGCAGCCAGGGACAACTAATGTATGCAATAGTGAACAGAATAGAGGCTTCACTCCTGATGTTAGGTTCAGGCACATTTGTCAGAACAGAAAGGAAGATGATCTCTTCAGCTCTCTACCATCGCTGCTGACTGGGGAATGCTTTCTGTTCAGACTTGATGTATGAGGCAGCAATAGTGTTCTATTCCACGACTTTGCTATTCGTGAGAGGGATGAGTATAGAAGAAGCATGGCTGGTCAACGTAAGTTGACAATGCTTGTTTTGTGTAACAGTTAAATCAGGCTATTCAATGGGGGAGAAGTTGACATTGATTTTCTGCTTCTTCTTTGACTTCCTTAGGGCTGTAATGCAGGATCAGATCAGCTGCTCCTCCAGTGTTTGATCATGGTACCCACTCAACATCTATAAGGGCTGGCAGGCTGCTCAATCATGAGGCATGACAGTCAATTCCAATCCCTTCCTCTTCTAGGAGTCATAAGCTTTACATTTCAGCAAGGATTCATCAGCTACCATTCCTGGGACTTGCCAATGTTCAAATCTATTGGTAATTAATACAAGAGATTGGTATCCAGATTTGGTGGTAAGTTTGATTTCTTGGCAAGGCCAGCATTTGTTGCCCATCCTTAATTGCCCTTGATCTGAATTGCTTGCCTGACCACATCAAAGGACAGCAATGAGTCAATTATATTGTTGTGAATTGGAGTCACATGTAAACCAGACAAGGGAAAGACATTATATTTCCTTCCATAAAGGGCATTCATAAACGGGTTTTCTGTTAATTTATATCAGTTACCATGGTCACTATAACTGAGCCAAGCTTTTAATTCCACATTTGGAAATTGAATTAATGGTCCAGTAGCTGCATGCTGGGATTCTAAGCCATATTCCCAGAACCTTACCTGGGCTCCTGGAGTGACAGTATCATCATCATATAGTTGCATCCCAGCTCATGTGTTCATTATGGGCACCACCCAGTTTACAAGATGTAGGGGGAAGGTGGCTGAGAGAAAACAGAAAGGATGCAACAGGAAAGCTAAAAGTTATGTTTCTATTTACATTTCAACCATACTTGTTACTGACTTGTCTTGACTCCCTCAATCATACTAAACTCCCTTTGTAACCAATTATTACTGGTTCCTTTTTGTTTACTTAGTATTGACTATATTATTTTTGTGAAAAGGATTTATGTCGTTTGGCTTGAAGCTTCGATTTGTTAAACAACAACTCTCAAAACTCGAATTAATGTAACTTTGTCAATAACATTATAAAATTAGAGAGGAAAACAATCTTTATATTCCATAGTGCCTCATGTGCATGAGAGACAAAACCTAACAATCTAACAACAGCTCACATTTGTTGCTGGCAATACTCAAGGATTCATCTTTATTGAGCACAACTCCCAGAATATGTCTGAGAGAAGCCTCATGTCCTCATTGTAAAAAGTAACTGAGGTTTTCCATCTGTTTCAGGCTGAGCTAGAGACAATTTAAGGACTTTTGGAATAATCTCCAGTTTGAAACTCTTGAGTGCAGAACTATAAGATGTCATTGCAGTAACTGGAGCCATATTTAGTACCAAAGTTACTGTCAGAGCTGATCACCCTCCACATTCATAACTTTGTACCCGAGATGATAGCATAAGTGACAACTTGTAATCTGTTCACCATACTCAATTGAGGATAGAAGATCACTGAACATCTTGTATATTTGCTCATTAGCTCCAGCTATGAAGTTTGAATGATATTGTATCAATGTACCAAACCTATGACAGTGATTGATAAACTAAACAAAGGTTCTTTGCTAAAGAATAACATAATTCAAAGATTGATTTGGAGGTGCTGGTGTTAGACTGTGGTGGACAAAGTTAAAAATTACACAACGCCAGGTTACAGTCCAACAGGTTTATTTGGAGGCACGAGCTTTCAAAGCACTGTTTCTTCATTAGTTGGTTGTTGGAGCAGAATCATACAACACAGAATTTATAGCAACACGATTGCTGTGTCACGGAATGTAATATTGAAGAAATTTAGCTTGAGTCTTTCATCTTTTTGAATGATCATGTTAGTTTTAGTTCCTTCATATGTAAATCCAACAGCTTTGTTGAAGTTACATTCTCAAGATAGCTTTTAACAATAGGTGTCATGTCAACTCAGATTATGCATTGAAGGTATGAAGTTAAGGTCTGTTTGTGTCTCAATGTTAGCTCAGACTGATTCTATTTCTAAAGTGGGATTTACAGCATTTTACATGGATTTATGCATTTTTTGAGTAATATAAAGTATATTTCTGCAAGTACAAATTCACTCCACAAACATATATCTGTGTATGCAGAGAAGACCAAGTGAGTGTGTGCATAAGAGTGTGTGTGGGGATGTGTGTGCATGTGTGTGTAGTGCAGTGGGGTCAGCTGTAGTGAGACATGAACCTAAGGTCCCGTTTGCGGCCATCCCCGTGGTTACCGAACTTGGCTATCAGCCTCTGCTCAGCTACTTTTCGTTGTTGACTGGCCTGAAGTCCACCTTGGAGGACAGTCACCCGAAGGTCCAAGGCCGTTGAAGTGTTTTCCGACTGGGAGGGAACACTCCTGTCTGTTGATTGTGTGGTGTCCATTAATCTGTTTCTGTAGCCTCTGTTTGGTCTCACCAATGTATCATGCCTCAGGGCATCCTTACCTGCAGCATATGAGATAGACAATGTTGGCCAAGTCACATGAGTACCTGCCGCGTACATGGTGGATGGCGTCCCCATGTGTAATGGTGGCATCTGTGTAGACATTCTGACATGTCTTTCAGCATCTGCTGTGACAGATGTATGGTGTTCTCCTGAAGGCTAGGCAGTTTGATGCGAACAACGATCTGTTTGAGGTTGGGTGGTTGTTTAAAGGTGAGAAGTGGAGGCATGGTGAAGGTGTTGGCGAGGTGCTCCTCCTCATCGATAATGTGTTGCAGACTGTGAAGAATATGGCGTAGTTTTTTGGCTCCTGGGAAGTACTGGACAATGAAGGGTACCCTGTCTGTTGCAGCTCAGGTCTGTCTCCTGAAGGGGTCATTAAAGTTTCTCGCTGTGGCATGTCGGAACTGGCGGTCGATGAGTTGGGCATCATACCCCTTTCTTATGAGGGCATCCTTGAGCACTTCGAAATGCCCATCATATTCCTCCTCATCTGAGCAGATCCTGTGTAAGCGTAGAGATCCTTTTACACATATTACATGCTGGAGAAAGTGAGGACTGCAGATGCTGGAGATCAGAGTTTCGGGCATAAGCCCTTCTTCAGGAAGGGCTTCCTGAAGAAGGGCTTATGCCCGAAACGTCGATTCTCCTGTTCCTTGGATGCTGCCTGACCTGCTGCGCTTTTCCAGCAACATATTTTCAGCACATACTACATGCTGGTCAACACTGCTCCAGCTATTACATCATATATTAACTTACCTTGTTCCTGTGATGCTATATACCAAACGATTCATATGGGTAAATAACATTCACTCTCACTCTCTCTTCAGATATCAAGCCTGAAGAGTTATTGGCAACCATAGACTTGTGTTGGATTGCTCCATGATTAATATTGGAAGTGCCAGACCAGAGATCTCCTTTATTCTTACACCTACCGTCAGATGTACTGAAAGGATTCACTGACCATCATTCAGCCTCTTTGATTGCATTGTGAAAGCCTATCTCAAAAGACCATAAGACATAGGAGCAGAAATTAGGCTATTTGGCCCATCGAGTCTGCTCTGCCATTCAATCATTGCTGATAAGTTTCTCAACCCCATTCTCCTGCCATCGCCCTGTAACTTTTGATCTCCTTGACAATCAAGAACCTATCTATCTCTGTCTTAAATATACTCAATCTTAAATATATCTCTGTCTTAAATATACCTGTTCTCTACAGCCTTCCACGGCAATAAATTCCATAGATTCACCACTCTCTGGCTGAAGAAGATTCTCCTTATCCCCATTCAAATTTGTCTTCCCTTTACTCTAAGGCGTTGCCCTTGGATCCTAGTCTCTCCTACCATCCACTCTGTTCAGTCCATTTGGTATTCAGTATGTTTCAATCAGACTCCCCCCTCATCCTTATAAAGTCTATTGAGTATAGACCCGAGTCTTCAAACGTTCCTCATATGTTAAGCTTTTCATTTCTGGGATCATCCTTGTCAACTTCCTCTGGATCCGCTCCAGGGCCAATACATCCTTCATGAGGTAAGGGGCCCAAAATAGCTCACGATATTCTAAATAAGGTCTGACCAGGGCCTTACAGAGCCTCGGAAGTACATCCCTGCTTTTATATTCTAGTTGTCTTGAAATAAATGCCAATGTTATATTTGCCTCCATAGCTAGCAACTCAATCTGCAAGTTAGCCTTTAGAGAATCCTGCACGAGAACTCCTCAATCCTATTGCACATAAGATTTCTGAATTTTCTCTCCATTTAGAAAATATTCCCTGCCTGCATTCTTCCTACCAAAGTACATGACCTCACAATTTCCCATGTTGTGTTCCATCTGCCATCAAGTCCGGAAGTGGGATTGAACACACAACTTCTGGCCCAGATGTACGGACATTACCAACTGTGCCACAAGCGAACCAATAAATTCATTCCAAACAATTTCATAATAGTTTCTATCTTCATAGCGAGCCGGAAAATTGCTTTACCATGCAGGTTGTGACCAGTAAATGGTGAGTCTCAGATGCTGCCTTGTCCATGTTTGCATTTTCTGAACTCAAGGGCATTCAAACGTCCTCTTTAAGGGCTGTAACAAACTTTGCAAAGTTTCTGATGGGTGCAACTTGCAAGCCTGCCTTGCTGACCATGTTTTCCATATGCAAACTGGGGCCCAGGGCTCACTTCACTGTTTTCAACAAAGCCAACATCCCACTGCCAACAGTAGAGGAGCCTGGTCATCTACAGCCTTGAATTTTCTGGTCCGGAAAAATTGTGACTGATGCTCTAGCTGGCGGTGTGCTTGCAAAAATACTTTGAAAAAGTTAAAGGATGCTGAACAAAGTACCATAGTCCTCCAATTTCCATTATTCATTGGTGGCTTATGCATTGGCAATGTTTATCATTTTCTACATGAGTAACTGGGGCACCTGCTTCAGCAAGGGTGGCTGCATGGATGATCGTTCTATCCTATCACACTGATGGCAAATGTTCCTAGCCAGCTGTTGCAATCATGGCCAAAATGACTCGCCTGACAAATTAAGATTTATCAAGAATACCATTCAATTGCCTGTGGTTAAACAAAACGATGCTTTCACTTGGCACAGGACGCACCTTGAGAGCCAATTGTTTGCTGACCTTAGTAAATAACTAAGTGCTCATTCATAATGTGTTAGATTAAAGCTGGTGTGTGGTATTCCATCCCCTTGATAGCATCATCGCTTCAGTGGAACCGATCCTCTTGCAAGATGTTTAATGAAAAACGGTGGTCCCTTAAGCTAATAGCATCAACTGTCATGTTCCTAATAAGGGAGGAAGACATTTAGTCTCTGATACACAATGTCTGTACACAAGACTGGCCTCATGTCAGGATGCAGCTCAGCACCCAGCTCCTTTGTTTGCTTACCATGGCCGGAAATAATAAGAACTCTCAGGAGGTGTTTTTCCCACAATGTTGTTCCAATGTTGGAATGTGTGCCTTTATATTTCAGAATACCATGAGTGAATTATAAACTCTGCCCTTGAGATGTGTGAATATGGAGTCTTCTAAATATTCAGGATTCAGTGAAGAAATGGGGGGGTGGATGGATATCCTTGCGGTTTTCAGTTCACTTATGGTGCTATCTCCTGTTGTAGGGGAAGTGCTCTTCAACGCTGACAACATAATTCGAGGTATAAGTTCCTACTTCCTACTTATCTACAGTAAGTTAGTATTTGTATGAACACTGACCATAATCCTGTTATAGTTCCCAGAAATAAAGGTAAACAGGAAAAAGTGCACAATTTTTGAGGCAATTCGCAATAGGTATGCAGAGCAGTTTTTCCAGTTAAATTCCTTTGTCATGTTAACTATTTGACAAAACAATAAGGTAAGGTACAGGCACATTTTTAACCAAGTAAAAACAAAACGAGAAAGAAGAAACAAAATTAGGCAAAAAGAAACCTTTTTCTGATCACGGACAAAATATCCACTTCGCTCTCTTCATTTACGACACACTTTAATCCTATCCCTATGACCAGGGTCAAAGTCTGTCCCCAATTTAGTTAATTTTAAAAATAAAAACAGAAAGTGCTGGAGAAAATCCCCAGTGTGGCAGCACCAGTGAAGAGAGAAACAATGTTCATCTTTTAAGCCCAATACGATTTTTCTTCAGAATTCATTCATTATTTTGTGGGTTGGAGTTCCCACTCTCCCAAACAGGAATTAGCTGGACAGCACTGAATTTATACCTGCAATTTTTATTGGCTGTAGCAGTCCACTTTTAAAAAAACACAGTTTGTAATTAAAACTTTGGTGTTCTTGTCCATCACCATGACAGCATTTTATTTCGTGATATGCAGACACCACACAGGCAGTCTGGCAATGCATCCCAGGAGCTCTTAGCACATCATTTGTATTTCTGATTAAACAATTAACCTAAACGATTGGCCAATTTGCATTCCATAAATCTGTTGCCATTTGGTGTATCTATTCCATTCTTGAACTTTACGTGTTAGCATGTTGCCAGCTGACAGAATGGTTAGAATTCCAGGATGGAGTACTCTAGCTTCATGCACAGATTCGAGAAGCGAGACTGTTCAGCTGACAGCAGAGTATATGAGGATTGAAACGTGAACCTTCTGGAAATACTCAGCAGGTCAAACAGCATCTGCAGAGAGGGAAATGATCCAGGTTGATGGCCTTTCTGTTGCTTTTGCTGTTTATTTCAGATTTTTAGCATCTGCAGTATTTCAATCTGCTTTAAGGCTGAAGAGAAAATTTATGAATTTGTTTCAAAACATGTATTACTCAGATAGTTCCTTTTCATTTGACATTGCTTCCAATGGATAAATGTTCAATAACAAAAGGAAAGTAAGGTCATTGCTAAAAGAAAATGACAAAAGCAAAGACAACAGTTAAGATTTGAATTTTCAGTGGATGGCAGATTTTGGACATTAATGTAACAGGTTTTTACAACAATAAATAATAACAATGATTTGGAGATGCCGGTGTTGGACTGGGGTGTACAAAGTTAAAAATCACACAACACTAGGTTATAGTCCAGCAGGTTTAATTGGAAGCATTAGCTTTCGGAGCACCACTCCTTCATCAGGTGAACAACCATTTGATGAAGGTGGTAACAACAATGACTGCAGATGCTGCAAGCCAGATTCAAGATTAGAGTGGTGCTGGAAAAGCACAGCAGGTCAGGCAGCCTCCGAGGAGCAGGAAAATCGACATTTCGGGCAAAAGCCCTTCATCAGGAATACAGGCAGAGTGCCTGAAGGGTGGAGATAAATGAGAGGAGGATGGGGCTGGGGAGAAAGTAGCATAGAGTACAATAGGTGAGTGGGGGTGGAGATGAAGATGATAGGTCAGAGAGGAGGGTGGAATGTATAGGTGGAAAGGAAGATAGGCAGGTAGGACAAGTCATGGGGACAGTGCTGAGCTGGAAGTTTGGAACTGGGGTGAGGTGGGGGAAGGGGAAATGAGGAAACTGGTGAAGCCCACATTGATGCTCTGGGGTTGAAGTGTTCCAAGGCGGAAGATGAGGCGTGCTTCCTCCAGGCGTCGGGTGGAGAGGGAGCGGTGGTGAAGGAGGCCCAGCACCTCCATGTCCTCGGCAGAGTGGGAGGGGGAGTTGAAATGTTGGGCCACAGGGCGGTGTGATTGATTGGTGCAGGTGTCCCGGAGATGTTCCCTAAAGCACTCTGCTAGGAGGCGTCCAGTCTCCCCGATGTAGAGGAGACCGTGTCGGGAGCAATGGATACAATAAATGATATTGCTGGATGTGCAGGTAAAACTTTGATAGATGTGGAAGGCTCCTTTAGGGCCTTGGATAGAAGTGAGGGAAGAGGTGTGGGCACAGGTTTTGCAATTCATGCAGTGCAGGGGAAGGTGCGAGGATGGGAGGCTGGGTTATTGGGGGGCGTGGACCTGACCAGGTAGTCATGGAGGGAACGGTCTTTGAGGAAGGTGGAAAGGGGTGGGGAGGGAAATATATCCTTGGTGGTGGGGTCTATTTGGAGGTGGCAGAAATGTCGTCGGATGATTTGGGTTTATGCGAAGGTTGATAGGGTGGAAGGTGAGCACCAGGGGGGTTCTGTCCTTGTTACGGTTGGAGGGGTGGGGTCTGAGGGCAG
Source organism: Chiloscyllium plagiosum (assembly GCF_004010195.1). Lineage (NCBI taxonomy): Eukaryota > Metazoa > Chordata > Chondrichthyes > Orectolobiformes > Hemiscylliidae > Chiloscyllium > Chiloscyllium plagiosum. The sequence goes on along the minus strand of NC_057736.1, from coordinate 39,430,177 downwards.
AGGTGCGGGATGTGGACAAGATGCGTTTGAGGGCGTCTTTAACCACGTGGGAAGAGAAATTGCGGTCTCTAAAGAAGGAGGCCATCTGGTGTGTTCTGTGGTGGAATTGGTCCTCCTGAGAGCAGATATGGCGGAGGCGGAGGAATTGGGAAAACAGAAAGGCATTTTTGCAGGAGGTAGGGTGGGAAGAGGTGTAATCCAGGTAGCTGTGGGAGTCGGGGGGTTTGTAAAAAATGTCGGTGTCAAGTCGGTCGCCATTAATGGAGATGGAGAGATCCAGGAAGGGGAGGGAGGTGTCAGAGATGGTCCAGGTAAATTTAAGATCAGGGTGAAATGTGTTGGTGAAGTTGATGAATTACTCAACCTCCTCGCGGGAGCACGAGGTGGCGCCAATGCAGTCATCAATGTAGCGGAGGAAGAGGTGGGGAGTGGTGCCGGTGTAATTACGGAAGATGGACTGTTCTACGTAGCCAACAAAGTGACAGGCATAGCTGGGGCCTATACGGGTGCCCATGGCTACCCCTTTGGTCTGGAGGAAGTGGGAGGCTTCGAAGGAGAAATTGATAAGGGTGAGGACCAGTTCGGCCAAATGAATGAGAGTGTCGGTGGAAGGGTACTGTTGGGGACATTGGGAGAGGAAGAAACGGAGGGCCTGGAGGCCCTGGTCATGGTTGATGAAGGAGCAGCACTCTGAAAACTCATGCTTCCAATTAAACCTGTTGGACTATAACCTGGTGTTATGTGATTTTTTTTAACAATAATAACAATTAATCTAAGATTAGTAGTTTTCATTTCCAAATTTTATTGAATTGAAATTCCATTAGCTGCTATGATGGAATTTGAAGTGGTACCCTAGGTAATTAGTCTGGTTCTTTTGATAAAACTGCAAGAGAAAGGGGAGTCAGCGCCTCTCATTTCAACTCCCTCTTGGTCATTTGCAATGATATTAAAATAGCTTTGGCAAGCAGCTATTGCACATCAATTAAATATGTAATAAAAAATATCAGAATGAAGGAGCCAATTGTCAAAGTTATCTTACATGAACTAAAGAGGGTTATTATTACCTTCTAACCCTGGAAAAAATAATAAGAACATGATATCAAACAGACACACATAAACACAGGTAATAAGCTTAGAAAGAGAGTGTCTATAGTAAAGAAAGGAAAAAATAAAGGCTACAGAGTTTACAAGTCTTTCAGATGGGTGATGTTTGTAGATATCAGAGTGATCTTTGTGAATGGTTGTTTCTTCACTTTGCTTCTTCACTGGACATCATTTTGAGTTGCTGAATGAAACATACAGGGAGGGAGAGTCTTTCAGTTCTACCTGTTACCGATTCATTCATTTTTCTTTTTGTTCTCTCCACAAAAATACATAGTGTAATTCAGATCACGGCATATTCCCAAGTCTGACTGCATTACCTCTTCAGCTGGCTAATTGGTAGGTGAGTATTTCATCTCCCAATGTGTGAAATTATCAAAGAAAGGTGAATTAAAGAGATGAGAACTTCTTGATACTGACTTAGTTGCCTGATTTAAATTTTTTTTAGATAAAATGGTAAGTTCAGTGAACACAATTTTGTTTATTTCACATGGGTCTCCTCAGTTTTCATCTTTTCCTTACAGAGCCATAGTGTTATATGGCACAGAAACAAACCCTTCAGTACAACTTGGTAATGCCAAATTTCCCAGACTAAACTAGTCCCACATGCAAGCATTTGGCCTATCTCCCTCTAAACCTTTCATACTCAGGTACCTATCTAAATGTCTCTTGAATGTTATAACGTACCTGCATTTACCACTTCCTCTGGCAGTTCATTCTACATACAAACCCCTCTGCGTGAAAAAGTTACACCTTTGGTCCCTTTTAAATCTTTCTCCTCTCACCTTAAAAATATACCCAGTGGTTGCAAACCCCTCTAACCTAGGGGGGAAAAGAACTTTGCTATTCACCTTACCTATTCCCTCATGATTTTATAAAACTCAAAAACGTCACCCCTCAAACTACTATGCTCCTGTGAAACAAGTCCCAGCCTGTCCAGCCTCTACTAAAATCTCAAACCCTCCAGTTCCCGTAATATCCAGGTAAATCTTTTCTGAACCCTCTTTATTTTAATAATATTCTTCCTACAGCAGAGTGACCAGAATTGTAGTGAGTACTCAAAAAGTGGTCTCACCAATGTTCTTGGAGAAAGTGTGGACTGCAGATGCTGGAGATCAGTTGAAGAGTGTGGTGCTGGAAAAGCACAGCTGGTCAGGCAGCATCCTAGGGGCAGGAAAGTTGACAGTTTGGGCATAAGCCCTTCATCCTAGTAATGAAAACAAGCATGCTAAATGCTTTCTTAACCACTCTGTCTATCTGTGACTCGAATTTCAAAGAACTATATACTTGAACCACTAGGTTTGTCTATTCAACAACAGTACCCAAGGGCCCTACCATTAACTATGTAAGTCCTGCCCTTGTTAGTTTCATCAAAATGCCATGCCTCACATTTATCCAAATTAAACTCCATCTGCCACTCTTCAGTCCATTGGCACAATTGCACAGGATCACTTTGTAATCTTAGATATCCTTCTTCCTCAATGTTGACTGTACCATCTATGTCATCTGCAAACTTACGAATCATGCCGCCTAAATTCTCATCTAAATCGTTTATATGAATGACAAACAACAGTGAACCCAGCATCGATCTCTGCAGAATACCGCTTAGCCACAGGCTTCCCACCATTCCAAAAAACAATCCTCCACCACCACCCTCTGTCTCCTACCATAAAGCCAGTTTTGTATCCAATTGACAAACTCTCCCTGAATTCCATGTGATCTAACTCTACCAACCAGTCTACCACATGGAACCTTGTCAAAGGCTTTACTAAAGTTTATGTTGACAACATTCACTGCTCTGCCCTCATCAATCTTTTTCGTTACATTCTCAAAATACTCAATCAGTTTGTGAGATATGATTTTCCATACACAAAGCCATGCTGACTATCCCTAATCAATCCTTGCCACTCCAAATGCGTGTAAACCCTTCCTCTCAGAATCACTGTTGTCAGACTCACTGATCTACAGTTCCTAGGCCCCTCTTAACAGACTTTCTTAACTAAAGGCACAATATTAACCACGCTCCAGTCCCCTGGCCTTCACCTGTACCTGTAGATCATAGAAATATCTCTACTATGGGCTCCGCAATTTCTTCCCTAGCTTCACATAACATCCTGGGGTATACTTGATCAGGTCCCAGACATTTATCCATGTTTAGGCTTTTTAAATACTTCCTTTTTGTAATGTGGATTGTTTCAAAGACATCAATACTTACTTCTTCAAGTTCCCTAGCCTCCAATTCTTTCTTCACAGTAAACACTGACATGAAATATTTGTTTCATATCTCTCCCATGTCCTGTGGTTCCACAAATAAACAGCCTCAATCATCTTTAAGGACCCCAGTTTGCTCCCTAGTTGATCTTTTGCTTTTATGTACTTGAACAATCTCTTTGGATTATCCTTAACCTTATCTGCCAAGGCTATCTCATATATCCCCTTTTTTGCCCTCATGAATCCCCCCTTTAGAATGCCCCGACACTCCTTATATACTTCAAGAGATTCACTTGATCTCGGGTGTTTGTACCTAACAGAAACAAAACCAGAAATTACTGGAAAAACTCAGCAGGTCTGGCAGCATCCGTGAAGAGAAATCAGAGTTCATATTTCAGGTCCGGTGACTCTTCCTCAGAGCTAGGGAATCAGTTGATCATGAATCCATTGCTGATTATCAGGAAATATTCATCAGGTTCACTATTGTCCTTTAGGGAATGGACCTGCTAGCTTTACCTGGTTTACAAGATGGCAGTGGAATAGGATGCTCCAGCCAGAACTCATCCACAACACCTATTCTTCTTCTTCTTTTCCCTCTGCTATTATTCCTCTCATTGCTTTTCTTTTTTTTCTTCTTCTTCTATTCTGCTTTCCTTTTGATTCCCGGCTTCCGGCAATGATTCCTGGCATCTAGCGACAATATCCAGTTTCCAGAGTGTGACAATTGGCCTCCTCTCCTGTAGCAGACTCCTGACGTGGCGCATTTGCCTACCAGCGTAGTGCAGTTGCCTACCGGCGTAGTACAGTTGCCTACTGGCGCCGTGCAGTCACCTCCCGGCATGATGCAGTCACCTCCCGGCGTGGTGCAGTCACCTCCCGGCGTGGTGCAGTCACCTCCCGGCGTGGTGCAGTCACCTCCCGGCGGGGTGCAGTCACCTCCCATCATGGTGCAGTGGCATCCCACAAGGTGCTGTGGCCTCCAGATGTGGTTCAGTGGCCTCCCAGCGTGGTGCAGTCGCCTCCCAGCATGGTGCTGTCACCTCCTGGTGTGGTGCAGTCACCTCCTGGCGTGGTGCAGTGCCAACCGGCATGATGCAGTTGCCTATCGGCGTTGTGAAGTCACCTCCTGATGTGGTGCAGTCACCTCCTGTTGTGGTGCAGTGACTTCCCGCAAGGTGCTGTGGCCTCCTGGTGCGGTGCAGTGGCTACCGGCGTGGTGCAGTGGCCTGCCAGCATGGTGCAGTGACCTCCTGGTGTGGTGCAGTGACCTCCTGGCATGGTGCAGTGACCTCCTGGTGTGGTGCAGTGACCTCCTGGTGTGGTGCAGTGACCTCCTGGTGTGGTGCAGTGACCTCCTGGCGTGGTGCAGTGACCTCCTGGCGTGGTGCAGTGACCTCCTGGCATGGTGCAGTGACCTACTGGCGTGGTGCAGTCACCTCCCGGCGTGGTGCAGTGCCAACTGGCGTGGTGCAATGTCCTCCTGGTGTGGTGCAGTCACCTCCCTTTATGGTGCAGTGACCTCCCACAAGGTGCTGTGGCCTCACGGTGTGGTGTGGTGGCCTCCTGGCATGGCACAGTCATCTGCCGGTGTGGTGCATTGGCCTCCCGGTGTGGTGCAGTCACCTCCTGTCATGGTACAGTGACTTCCTGAAAGGTGCTGTGGCCTCCCGGCGTGGTGTGTGGCCTCCTGGCATGGCACAGTCACCTCTCAACGTGGTGTAGTGACCTCCTGGTGTGGTGCAGTGGTCTCCCAGCGTGGTGCAGTCGCCTCCCTGCGTGGTGTAGTGACCTCCTGGCGTGGTGTAGTGACCTCCTGGCGTGGTGCAGTGACCTCCTGGTGTGGTGCAGTGACCTCCTGGCGTGGTGCAGTGACCTCCTGGCGTGGTGCAGTCACCTCCCGGTGTGGTGCAGTCATCTCCCGGTGTGGTGCAGTCACCTCCTGGCGGGGTGCAGTCACCTCCTGGCGGGGTGCAGTGACCTCCCGGCGTGGTGCAGTCACCTCCCGGCGTGGTGCAGTCACCTCCCGGCGTGGTGCAGTCACCTCCTGGCGTGGTGCAGTCACCTCCCGGCGTGGTGCAGTCACCTCCCGGCGTGGTGCAGCGACCTCCCGGTGTGGTGCAGTCACCTCCCGGTGTGGTGCAGTCACCTCCCGGCGTGGTGCAGTGACCTTCCGGTGTGGTGCAGTCACCTCCCGGTGTGGTGCAGTCACCTCCCGGCGTGGTGCAGTGACCTCCTGGCGGGGTGCAGTCACCTCCCGGCGTGGTGCAGTCACCTCCCGGTGTGGTGCAGTCACCTCCCGGTGTGGTGCAGTCACCTCCCGGTGTGGTGCAGTCACCTCCCGGCGTGGTGCAGTGACCTTCCGGTGTGGTGCAGTCACCTCCCGGCGTGGTGCAGTCACCTCCCGGCGTGGTGCAGTCACCTCCCGGCGGGGTGCAGTCACCTCCCGGCGTGATGCAGCGACCTTCCGGCGTGATGCAGTGACCTCCCGGCGTGGTGCAGCGACCTTCCGGCGTGATGCAGTCACCTCCCGGCGTGATGCAGTCACCTCCCGGCGTGGTGCAGCGACCATCCGGCGTGGTGCAGTCACCTCCCGGCGTGGTGCAGTCACCTCCCGGCGTGGTGCAGCGACACCCGGCGTGGTGCAGTCACCTCCTGGCGGGGTGCAGTCACCTCTCGGCGTGGTGCAGCGACACCCGGCGTGGTGCAGTCACCTCCCGGCGTGGTGCAGCGACACCCGGCGTGGTGCAGTCACCTCCTGGCGGGGTGCAGTCACCTCCCGGCGTGGTGCAGCGACACCCGGCGTGGTGCAGTCACCTCCTGGCGTGGTGCAGCGACACCCGGCGTGGTGCAGTCACCTCCCGGCGTGGTGCAGCGACACCCGGCGTGGTGCAGTCACCTCCCGGCGTGGTGCAGTCACCTCCCGGCGTGGTGCAGCGACCTTCCGGCGGGGTGCAGTCACCTCCCGGCGTGGTGCAGTCACCTCCCGGCGTGGTGCAGTCACCTCCCGGCGTGGTGCAGCGACCTTCCGGCGTGGTGCAGTCACCTCCCGGCGTGGTGCAGTCACCTCCCGGCGTGGTGCAGTCACCTCCCAGCGTGGTGCAGTCACCTCCCGGCGTGGTGCAGCGACACCCGGTGTGGTGCAGTCACCTCCCAGTGTGGTGCAGTCACCTCCCGGCGTGGTGCAGTCACCTCCCGGCGTGGTGCAGTCACCTCCCGGCGTGGTGCAGTGACCTTCCGGCGTGGTGCAGTCACCTCCTAGTGTAGTGCGGTGATCACCCGATGTGGTGCATGGTGTAGTGGCCTCAGCATGGATCGGTGTGAAGGTGTGGAGCCATGGCTCGGTGCGGACTGGAAGCTAGCTGTACTGAACTTTTGTTTCTGTAATGTTGGACATCCTATTTTTTGAATTGGCTAAATCCTGTAAATAAAGAAGCTGTGCCCAGGTACTTCTGTATCTAAGCTGGTACTGTAATTGGCAACGTATAAACTTTTCATAATACTGAGAATATGTGATAATAAATGTATTCTATTTTATTCTATTCTATTGATCTAGCCTACATGTGACTCCAGGCTCACAGGAATACAATTGATTCTTAACTGTCCTCTGGGCAATTAGGGATGGGCAATAAATGCTGGTCTAGCATCCTCTGAATGAATTTTAAAAAATCATATCAAAACCCTCTGGATTTCCAGTTCAGTGACATTACCACAATGCCCCCACTGTATTACCTGATAAGGTGCAGCATGAAGATTCAGTAGTAGCATCCAGGAGAGAATTGGATAAGGACTTGAATCGAAAAATATTGTAAGAGTCTGGAGAAAAGCAGAAACATGGGGCTGACTGAGCCAGTCAATGAGTCAAAAGCTTTGTTTCATATGATTCTGTATCATCCAGTTCTACATTGGGGACTGAATCATGGACTCATCTCTCTACAATAAAATTCAAAATCAATTTGGCTGAAAACAAGCTCTCCCCATTATAATCAAAAGCCAATGATTAATAAAATTGTAGTTCTTATAAGAAAATGTGACATTTAATCTCCTTTTAATACTTAATATCAATCATTTTTCACTCACTTGCAAGCCAACAGTAAAATCTGGGAAAGCATGTTAAGGATACAATTCCTCCTTTCAATTATTTAAATATATTTCCTGATAACTCAAAGCTAGCAGAAGTTCAGGCTGCTGCTCATCTGTGTATGTGTGGGCGTGCGAAAAATGTCTGTAATGCTTTAGTTATGTAGTCAGTCTTCATAGCAATTCTGTGAGTTACATCTATTGATTTTTAGAGCAATAACATAAAGTCAAGTGAACATTTTGTTGAATTTTAACTAGTGGCTATGTCATTTTAAGTGACAGCCAAATGTTTACTGTTTACTTGTATGACTCACACACCAGTTGGTCCTTTATATTATGTATTCTGCAAGGCGTCACTATGAAACTGAACTGGACTAACTGCTTAAATGCACGTCAGACGTTGGGCACTCAATGATGAGTAGCTCACCTCCTGACTCTGCAAAGCGTGTCTGCCGTCTTCAAGTCATAAGTCAGGAGAGTGGTGAAATATTCCCCATTTGCCAGGATGTGTGCAGCTCCAACAACACTCAAGGAGCTCAACACCATTCAGAATAAGGCAGTCCACTTGACTGGAACGCCACATCTTAAACGTGTAGCCCCTAAAACTATCACGCAATGTTAACTCTATGAACCATATACAAGATGCTTTGTGGGAACTCATCAAGAATCCCTTGACAGCACCATATAAACGCATGGTCTTTATCAGTTTGAAGGACAAATACACAACTATATACGAGCACAGTCATCTGCAAGATCCCTTCAAGACTCGCACCATCCTGGTTTGAAACTTCAATGTCCTTGGATCAAAATAGAATCAAAGAACCCTTACAGCATGGAAACAGGCCCTTTAGCCCAATAAGTCCACACTGACCCTCCAAAGAGTATCCCATCCAGACCCATTGCCCTACCCTATATTTACCCTTGACTGATGCACCTAACCTACAAGTCCCTGAACAATTTAGCATGGCCAATTCACCAAACTTGCATATCTTTGGATTGTGGGAAGAAACTGGAGCACCAGAGGAAACCCATGCAGACACGGGGAGAATGTGTAAACTCCGCACATACAGTTGCCCAAGACTGGAATCGAACCTGGGTTCCTGGTGCTGTAAGGCAGCAGTGCTAACCACTGAGCCACTGTGCCACCGCTGAAATGCTTTTCTTAAGAGTGCCAAGGGTGTGCCTAACCACATGGGCTGCCATGGTTTAAACAGATGGCTCACCACAATTAGAGGACAATAAGAGATGGGCAACAAAAGATAACCTGGCCAATGATGCTCATATCCTTTGAACAAATGAAAAGAAATTAATTAGGAGCCAATTACTGCTAATGCTAGAATCTGTACTGAAAACAAATAATGCTGGAAATCACAGCAGGTCAGGCAGCATCTGTGGAGAGAGGACAAGCTAATATTTCAAATCTAGATGACTGGGATTTCCAGCATTCTTGTTTTTGGAAGAAATGGTATTGTTGGTACAACAGCAGAGAATGTACCACAAGAAGAAAAAAAAATCAATTCCAACATTGTTAGCACTTCAATATTGTCTTGTTTCTATTACGGACCTTGTTCATGATTGGCTGGACATTTCAGGTTTACCCCAGGTGATTGGCTGCGAATTTAATAAAATTGAAGTGATTTTGTTTGGCATTGATGCTTTTATTTCAGTTATAGGACAAAATGGATTAACTGGTACCTGTATCAGTAGTCATAGAGTCATAAAGATGTATGACAGGAAAACAGACCCTCCATGCCGACCAGATATCCTAAGTCAATCTTGTTCCATTTTTCAGCATTTAACCCATATCCCTCTAAACCTTTCCAATTCATATATTCACCCAGATGCCTTTTAAATGTTAGAATTGTACTAGCCTCCAACGCTTCCTTGGCAGCTCATTCCATACACGCACCACCTTCTGAGTGAAAAAGTTCCCCCGTTAGGTCTCTTTTAAATCTTTCCTCTCTCACCTTAAACCTCTGCCCTCTGGTTTTGGATTTCCCTACCCTGGAGAGAAGATCTTGTATATTTACCCTATCTATGCCCCTCATGATTTTATAAACTTCTACAAGGTCACCCCTCATCTTCCGACGCTCCAGGGAAAACAGCCCAGTCTATTCAGCCTCTCCGTATAGCTCAAACCCTCCAACCCTGGCAATATCCTTGTGATTCTTTTCTGAACCCTTTCAAATTTCACAATATCCTTGCTATAGCAGGGAGACCAAAATTGAATGCAGTATTCCAAAAGTGGCCAAACCAAAGTCCCATACAGCCTGCAACATGATCTGGAAACTCTTATTCTCAATGCACAGACACATAAAGGCAAGCATACCAAACAAGATGTCATGTCTGACTCAGGAATATGGTCATCTTGTTTCTTTTAAAGTCTTTCAGTTGATCTGGCACTCTCACATGGGCAATATAGTTCAGCCATATTCATTACCTCCACCACTGAATATCAGTGGAGAACTTGTTTGCACCCATTAGTCTGGTTCTATGCAAATACCATGTCTCAGAAAATATGGCTGCAGCTTACAGAAAAACTGATTAGTTTGGGGGGAGGATGTGATTTTTTTAAAAACAATCCATTAACATTATAATAGGGTGAAATAATTTTTTTACAAAAAAATAATACTGGGGGCTGAATTATTTAGAATGTTGTTGAATGGTTTAGAATGTTATGAATTGAGTCGGCTCCTGTGGTGGAACTTGCCATAGCTGTCAAAATATGAACAGTGTTTTCAGAGCAGGTTATTAGATATGGATTAGCCCGAAGCTTCCTCAGTCAGATGGAAGATGTTTACAAAAATTTTTTTTTTCATCTTTGTAGATATAGAGTATCAAACTGGTAGGAAAAGGCCTCGAGAGAGATATGTAATTGCCATAACATTGACTTTACACAGCATGGTGAAGTTATAATTGAGCGCCCTCTTCATCTGCTCAGAATGTTCTGACTGATACTCAAACGATATTAACTAGACAAGTACTCCTACTGGTCATAGGGATATAAGAGATCGATTATCCACAGAGCTATTAGTATGATATATTGTTTTGTATGAAGGTAATGAACCATTTTATGATTTTTCTTAGGTGAGAATATATTTTTGTTCTTCATTTACTTGTTCATTTTCTAAGTATTTTTGGCCAATAAAGTTTAAAACAAAGATCAATACTATATCATTCTGATGTTTCTCAAAAACTATGCAGATTCATTGAAGATGCAGGACCAGTCACTAAAGCAATTTATAGAAGGTTTTACTAATACTGTTCATTACACTAGTGTATTATCAATCGTAGCATGGTACTTGGGCAAAGATCAATGCTGTAAGGTTGAAAGCAAGGGCTCCTCTGCAGAATTACTTCAATATACACTGAGATCCAAAAGCAGATCTCTGAAAGTCCTCATGACAGGTTGCTATTGTATAAAGTTATGGTTCTGAAAGGGTTATTATTGAAAACTGATGATGTTATATAAAGATATGGGAGCAGAAGACAGGGTTCTGAAGGGTGAAGATCTACATCCACACGTCTCCCAATAGGCTGAGTAACAATGTTTATTTTACTGATAAAATAAACTACATACTGGTAAGACAAAAGCCTTTTCTTGTGAAAACTCATAAGTGGCTTTCCTCTAAAAACAAAATAATGCTGGAGGTCACAATGGGTCACGCAGCATCCATGGAGTGAAAGCAAACTAATGATTTGAGTCTAGATGACTCTTCATCAGAGCTGAAGCGAAATGTGGAAGGGGTAGCATTTATGCAATAGTGGGAGGAGGTGACTGGAGTGCCAGGGTAGAAAGAAAGTCGATAGGTTAAATTAAGTACAGTAATCAGAATGTGAGAATGGTAGAACAATGGTGTGTCTAACTGCCAGACTGGAAAGGACAGACAGTCCCACTGGGGTTCGGGGAAGGGAGAGAGGGTAACAGCAAATGTAACAAGCAAAGCTAAAAGAAGAGAAAGGAATGGGTTCACAATTTGAATGTGTTCAAATCAATATTAAGTCTAGAAAGTCGTAAAGTGTCTAATCCGAAGATGAGATGTTATTCCTCCAGTTTGCGCAGTGATTCACTAGAACTCTGTAGCATTAAGTCTAGAAAGTCGTAAAGTGTCTAATCCGAAGATGAGATGTTATTCCTCCAGTTTGCGCAGTGATTCACTAGAACTCTGTAGCATGTCAAGGATAAACAAGTGGGCATGAGAGCAGGACGCTGTGTTAAAATGATTGGCTATGGGAAGGTCAGGCTCATACTTGCACATGGACCTGAGATGGTCTGCAAAGCAGTCAGCCAATCTATATTTGATTTCTCCAATGCAGTGAAGACCACACTGGGTGCAGCAAATACAAGACGTCAGGTTGGAGGAGGTACAGGTGAAATGCTGCTTCACCTGGAGAGACTGTTTAGGCCTTTGGTTGGTGAGTAGGGAGGAGGTGCAGCGGCAGGTGCTGCACCTTCTGCAGTTAGATGGTAAGGTGCCGTGGGAAGGGGAGCTGGTGTTAGTAGCATTGATACCTCTACCTCTCTAAACTAAGCATGTCCTTACACCTAGACAAGGAAAGAGGATGGTATCAGAAAATAACCCCAACCACTTTCAGCATGTAAAATAATTACCAGTTCTGAAATCAGGGGTGTTCAAGTAATTATCCATGCACTGCATGCGATCACAGGCTGTTGAAAAGTGCAGACCAATTCAGTTCTGTTACTGCTTACCAGTGAGTATCATGCACATGTGCCAGATCCTGAAATGAAAGGGTAAACATGTGCCAATTTCTAATAGCTGGCAGATTGCATGGGTGGTACAAAATGGCCTCCCCATCTCCCTGTAACTGTGAGGGAGTATCTAACATGCATGACAAAAGATCTGCATGGGCATAGCATCTTTTACAGCCTCAAGGTATCACAATGCTTTCTGACGTTGAGTGTCTGACATCCTGATCAAAGTTAAGCACTGATGTGTGGAAATTTGAGCACAAGCACGTACACCACTGTACTGTGACAAAAATCTGGACTTTCAAAGCAAAATTAACAAAGCAAATTTTAATTCACATAATCACAAAATTCAGCCCAACACTTTAATAATTCATTGAAACGGAGCATTTTTAAATATTGGATCAGCACCGGATCAGATTTGTCGTTCCTCAAAATAATTTCTTGTTACGTAATAATCTTTCATTTAGAACATAACTGCACAGTCTGACTCCATAATTTTAAAACAAATAACAGAAGAAACACATCATATAGTTCAAAGCTGAACTAATGTGATGCACTGAAAGTATTGTTTTCTTATATTTATACCCTATCAGCTCCTTAGCCAAAACCGTTTGCAAACTCATTTGTCTAATTTGCCCTTTATTCATCCAACTGTATGAATTATGGGAAGAAGGTTACCTCAGATTACAACAGGATCTTGATCAGATGGGCCAATGGGCTGAGAAGTGGCAGATGGAGTTTAATTCAGATAAATGCGAGGTGCTGCATTTTGAGAAAGCAAATCTTAGCAGGATTTATACACTTAATGGTAAGGTCCAACGGAGTGTTGTTGAACAAAGAGACCTTGGAGTGCAGGTTCATTGCTCCATGAAAGTAGAGTCACAGGTAGATAGGATAGTGAAGAAGGCATTTGGTATGCTTTCCTTTATTGATATAGGAGTTGGGAGGTCATGTTGCGGCTGTACAGGACGTTGGTTAGGCCATTTTTGGAATATTGTGTGCAATTTTGGTCTCCTTCCAATCAGATTGACGTTGTGAAACTTGAAAGGGTTCAGAAAAGATTTACAAGGATGTTGCCAGGGTTGGAGGATTTGAGCAAGACGGAGAGGTTTTCCCTGGAGTGTCAGAGGCTGACTTGTTACCTTATAGAGGTTTATAAAATAATGAGGGGCATGGATAGGGTAAATAGATAAAGTCTTTTCCCTGGGGTGGGGGAGTCCAGAACAAGAGGGCATAGGTTTAGGGTGAGAGGGGAAAGATATAAAAGGGACCTAAGGGACAATGTTTTCACACAGAGAGTGGTATGTGTATGGAATGAGCTGCCAGAGAAAGTGGTGGAGGCTGGTACAATTGCAACATTTAAAAGGCATCTGGATGGGTATATGAATAGGAAGGGTTTGGAGGGATATGGGCCGGGTGCTGGCAGGTGGAACTAGATTGGTTTGGGATATCTGGTCGGCATGGACAAATGGATTGAAGGTTCTGTTTCCATGCTGGACATTTCTATGACTCTATGACTCTAATTATGAACAAGAATAGGCCAATCAGCCTTCAAATGCTCTGCTATTTAATAAGATCATGGCTAATCTAATTGCAGCTTCAACTCCACTTTACAACACATTCCCTACCAATAGCTTTATCCTTTATACAATCATGAGGGGTAAATTTGCTTAAAAAAAGGTTAAAATAGGTATAATAAACAGCTGTTGTGCTGAATATTGTTACATTTTGACAATTTTATCAACATTACAGGTGTTTTCTCTTTATGTTGCCTATTGAGATTTCTCACTGTATTGTCCCAAATGCCACCCTCATTATCTATCAATGGAACCCCTAATTCCCATACTAACTTGATTCCAGTACTTACTATAGCCAGAAGGACTCAACAGATATCCCAGATGGATTGGCATCACTGGTATCTCATGCCATTTTTAAATCCTCATGCACCAAGACAAAATTGGGAGTTTGCAGCTGTTAAAAGGTGATACATATTAAAACTCAATATCCTTTGTGGTGACTTGTTATAATCCCTGTTAGGAGAGGACATGAGTTCAGTTGGCAGATATTAAAATGGCAGACATGTAACTGAATGAGTATGAGTGGCAGCTCAAAGTGAGAATCACCTGTTCATCTCCTTATTAACCCTCTGGGCAGCCCATTCCTCAAACATACTTCAACTTCCTTGCCAACTTGCCAGCTTGCACTGATGGTGGGATGGAATATTGTTGCAATTGAAGGATCTATCTTGACCACCTCTGAAGATGATCAGCAAATAAAGTTTGCATAGAAAAATCACCTCCAAACTGTTAGGCATTTCCTTTACTTTTTCCATCTCTAGCAACAGAAGAGATGAAACTGTTTGTACCAGCAGAGTTCTGGCATCCTCAATGAGGTACTGAGAGTGTCTTATTATACAATCCAGAAGCTCTGGTCTTATTTTGCTGCCCTATGGGTAAATGTCTGGTCTCCGCTTGAAATTGGGAGTTGATTGCTCAGGGATTCCGATGAATCATTCCAATTAAAAGTTTCAACTGGATGAGTTGTGACATCCAATCAAAAGGTGATGATCAATGTCGCTGTTTATCTTTGATATATGCTGGGTTCTGATGTACTGGTGTCTTTGAAATAAATCACAAAGTCATTGTATAGTCTATATTAAGCAGCAATTGTTCAGGGAACACCAGACAAATTTAATGCATAGTGTGTCCAACAGCATGGGATGCATAGCTATTATCTGCTTGTTGCCAATGTAATTTTGTTCACAACAAGGAATGACCACTGAATTTTACAGCCAACATAGAAAGGGACTTTTTCTTTTCCCCTTTTTTTGGCTTGGATTGCATTTGGATCTGATCTGCAAAGGTAATTAATGTGTTAGCCTACTACACCATCTAGTGCCTTCTTGGATCTCAACATTTGTCAGCTTGCCTCAGTGCCAGAAAAAAAAATATTGATCAGAAAACTATTATCCTGAAACAAAGAAAGGAAATTTAGAAGGCTAAGGAGAAAGGGTGAGGTGAGATAGTGATGATCAGAGTGCTACAGAAGAGAGCAGTGTATGAAAACCTAACAGTACACTGGAAAATATAGTCAGACTAAGGAAAATAGCAAAACTAGACTTGTTTAAACATTTTATTTGAATGTTTGATAAGATAGATGATCATGGCTAGCACCTTGATAGTCAGGGGTGTTTGACATGTTGGAAGGAGAAGGAATTAAACTGGATGGAACATCTGACATTGACTAAGACACCAGAAACAACAATGGCAAACACTTCCTGTTGACCATAAACGTCCTCCTTACTAACATCCGGAGTCAAATGTCAATGAAACAACTTGTCAAGCAATAGTATAAAATAAACAGAGGTTGCTGGAAAAGCTCAGCAGGTCTGGCAGTTTGATTTCTCTTCACAAATGCTGCCAGACCTACTGAACTTTTCCAGCAAGCTCTGCAATAGTCTAACATAGTCATACTCACAGAATAATACATCACATACAATACCCCAGGCATCATCATCACCATCTCTAGATATGTCCTGTCCAACAAATAAGACAGGCCCAGCAGAGATGGTGCCACAGTGGTATACAGTTGGGAGATGCCCAGGCATTGACCTTTGAATCCCACAAAGTCTCTTGGCATCAGGTTACACAGGGCAAGGAAACCTCCTGTTGATTACCACACCAATCTCCCCAGCATTACAGATACCAATCTTCAGCCAATTTGATTCACTCCACACGATATCAAAAAACAGTTGGAGGTACTGAATACTGCAAAGCCTATGGGCCCTGATAAAATTTTGGAAATTGTACTGCAGATTTGTGCCTCTAAACCTGGTGCTCCCATGGCCAAGTTTTTCTAGTATACTCACAACACTTACCACTACCTGGCAATATGGAAAATTAGAGGAGAAAGTGAGGTCTGCAGATGCTGGAGATCAGAGCTGGAAATGTGTTGCTGGAAAAGCGCAGCAGGTCAGGCAGCATCCAGGGAACAGGAGAATCGACGTTTCGGGCATAAGCCCTTCTTCAGGAATGGGGAAAGTTTGTCCAGCAGGCTAAGATAAAAGGTAGGGAGGAGGGACTTGGGGGAGGAGCGTCGGAAATGTGATAGGTGGAAAGAGGTCAAGGTGAGGGTGATAGATCAGACTGGGGTGGGGGCGGAGAGGTCGGGAAGAAGATCTCAGGTTAGGAAGGCGGTGCTGAATTCGA
>NC_057736.1:39347329-39412974 GCF_004010195.1 Chiloscyllium plagiosum | reverse complement strand
ATGATGCGCTGTACATGGAGATTGGTGGGGTGGTAGGTGAGGACCAGTGGGGTTCTGTCCTGGTTCTTTACGGAATGCTGATAGGGGAGGGGAGGGAAATATATCCTTGGTGGTGGGGTCCGTTTGGAGGTAGCGGAAATGACAGCGGATGATGCGCTGTACATGGAGATTGGTGGGGTGGTAGGTGAGGACCAGTGGGGTTCTGTCCTGGTTCTTTACGGAATGCTGATAGGGGAGGGGAGGGAAATATATCCTTGGTGGTGGGGTCCGTTTGGAGGTAGCGGAAATGACAGCGGATGATGCGCTGTACATGGAGATTGGTGGGGTGGTAGGTGAGGACCAGTGGGGTTCTGTCCTGGTTCTTTACGGAATGCTGATAGGGGAGGGGAGGGAAATATATTCTTTACGGAATGCTGATAGGGGAGGGGAGAGAAATATATTCTCTACCTTTTATCTTAGCCTGCTGGACAAACTTTCCCCATTCCTGAAGAAGGGCTTATGCCCGAAACGTCGATTCTCCTGTTCCCTGGATGCTGCCTGACCTGCTGCGCTTTTCCAGCAACACATTTCCAATATGGAAAATTACCTAGCTATGTCCTGTATGTAAAGAGCAGAACAAATCCAACCCAGCCAATTCCCTCCTCATCAGTCTCCTCTCGATCATTAGTAAAGTGATGGAAAGCGAATTAAACAGTGCAATCAAGCAGCACCAACTCAGCAATAACCTGCTCAGTGATGCCCAGTTTAGGTTCCACAAGTGTCACTCAGGCCATTCGACTGAATGTGGCATCAAGGAGCCCTATCAAAATTGGAATCATTGGGTATCAGGGACAAATTCTCTGTTGGTTGGAGTCATACCTAACACAAAGAGAGATTGATGTCGTTGGAGATCAATCATCTCAGTTCCAGGACATCTCTGCAGGAGTTTCTGAGGGCAGTGTCCTGGGCCCAATCATCTTCAGCTTCTTCATCAATGACCTTCCCTCCATCATAAGGTCAGAAGTGGAAATGCTTGCTGATTGCACAATGCTCAGCACTATTCACGACTCCTCAGATACTGAAGCCGGCCCTGTTCAAATACAACAAGATCTGGACAATATCCAGGCTTGGGCTGACAAGTGATACGTAACATTTTTGCCACACAAATGATAGACAATGACCATCTCCAATAAGACACAATCTAATCACTGTCCCTTGACAGTCAATGATGTTACCATCAACACTTCCCATTCTATTGATATCCTTGGGGTTACCATTGACAAGAAACTCAACTCACCTCCTGACTTACCAAAGCCTCCCATCCTCAACAAGGCACAAGCCAGGAGTTTGATGGAATATTCCCCATATGCCTGGATGGCTGCAGCTCCAACAACTCAAGAAGCTTGACACGATCAAGGACAAAGCAGCCCGCTTGATTGTCACCACATCCACAAGCATCCACTCCCTTCCCACTGACACTCAGTAGCAGTAATGTATACTATCTACAAGATGCACAGCAGAAATTCACCAAACATCCTTAGACTACACCTTCCAAGCCCACAACTACCTCCATCCAGAAGGACAAAACAGTAGCAGATATAAGGGAATGTTACAAGTTGCAATTTCCTCTCCAAGTCACATGCCATCCTGACATGGAAATATATCACTTTCATAGTCACTGGGTCAAAATACTGGAATTCCCTCCCTAAGGGCATTATGGGTCAACCTGTAGCACATGGACTGCAACGGTTCAAGAAGGCAACTCGCCACCACCTTCTGAAGGGCAATTAGGAATAGGCAATAAATGTTGGCCACCCCACGATGCCCACATCCCCAGAGTGAATAAAATAAATCTCTGATTGGAACTGATTTTCCATTCTTGCAGGTTAACAACATGTTTGACTAGATGCATTTACCTTGATCAGGGTGGTGGTGGTGGTGGTGGTGGTGTGGTGTGGTGGTGGTGGTGGTGGTGGTGGTGTGGTGATGGTGGTGGTGGTGGTGGTGGTGGTGTGGAGGTGGAGTAGATTACATCCACTGGCTCTCCTTTGTCTAACGTGCTCGTTATCTCCTCAAAGAATTCTAACAGATTTGTCAGGCATGACCTCCCTTTAACAAAGTTGTGCTGATTCAGTCCTATTTTGTCATGCTGTAATCTCATCCTCAATGACCTCTAAAATCTTACCAATGACTGAGGTCAAGTGACTGGCGTAGGTTTCCTGTCTTCTACCTCCCTCCCTTCTTAAACTGGAGCATTATATTATGTTTGATGTTACCCGACTCCATTTATTACTTTCTCAAACAATTTAGCTTTATTTGTATCTTTCCTAATCTTTGTGACCTTCTCCTTTGAAATGAACTCTGGTTCACATCAGAAACAAAAAACAACAAACATCTCTCTGTGGAGACAAACAGCATAATGATGTACAAGAATTTAGTCCTTTCTACATAGTAGATAAAATGGAGATGTAAGTATCAAGCATACAGCATTGGGAATGCCCTGAAAATCTCTGGGATTTTTTCCTGAGAAACGACTTCTGAAAATACCTTCTCAGAATCATTAATTAGAAAAACAGTAAAAACTGTCAGATCACTTCTGCAGGTAGACACTTTAACAAAGCTTTTGACATACCGATGGACGCCTGTTGAACGAAGTCTCTTGAAATGGTTTGCAGACAGCAGTTCAGAGTGGATATTTTGGATGGATTCAGTGCTGTTGTCATTCTCAGGAGCTCTCAGATCTGCAATACTAGATACACATCACTTATAAGGAAATTCATGAAGAGATTAAAAGCAGATCGTGAATGAAAGAAGTGAGATTGAATTCATTTCCAAAATCTAGATTTAGGATTTTTTGTTTTGTACACGAGAGTGGCACCTTTCCTACTTAGACTACCAGTGTCTGTAGCAAGAATTTCCAGACTTGCCAGACACAAGAGTAAAGTTTCTTCAACAATGTGTGTGTTAGCCCAAATGAAAATGAACGAACATTTTGTGCTGCACTTCCTTCGCCCTCCAATGAATTTCTATCCAGTACTCCTGCTCAGTTAAAGTCTTAATCATCCTTATTATGTGAACTTAGACCTCATTATGGCAGTGAGAATTTTAGTCTGTTACATTGTGGAACTGCCTCTATTTATTATCAATGGTAAATTCCAGAAGAAAATTTTTTGTGATCTCACTAGAAAAACCAAATCAAGAAGCAGATTAATATAACCTTTAAATGCATTAGAGTTCATATCACACTGTGGCCTAAGAGTCCATTTTGAAGCAGTAACTAATATATAGAATGTACAGTAACAAGTGGTATACATATTTAGGCAAACACATCAGTTCTTTTTTAAATTCATTCATGGGATGAGGCTATGCTAGCACTGATTGCCCAGAGTGCAGTTAAGAGTCAATTACATTGCTGGGAGTCTAGAGTTTAGACCAGGTAAGGATGGCAGTTTCCCTCCCTAAAGGGCCTGATAATCAATGGATTCATGGTCATTAGACTCTTAATTCCAGACTTTTTATTGAATTCAAATTTCACCAATTGCCATGATGAGATTTGATACCTGCTCCCCAGAACAGAGTAACAGTCCAGCAATAGTGCACTCTATTCTGATATAACACGATAGTTGCATTCCCGTGCAATCTCTCATTATAAGAAAATCGCACAGTAGCTGTGCCATTTAAACTAATGGGGCTGGAATTAAGTTCTAACCAATACAGGTAAGAAAACACCGCGTTCTACAAATAATGGTCGAAATTCTTCAATCACGCTAAAGCTAATTTGCGTTGAAGAAACACTCGTTATAGCAGAACTCACTAGGCTATTGCCTCGCTATATACTATATTCTTCCTTCTATCCTTTTTTCCCGGTTAACACTGGAACGTTTGATCTCAAATAAGTTGACATGCTTGCAAAGTAGATCTAACCACATGTAACCACACCCTCAAATATTTTCAAGGAGTTTTGTCCTTCTATTTTTGGATACTACTTATTCAGACTGTTGAATACTTAATACAATGTTTTAAAACCACAGAGCAAAAAAGAAACTGAATCTATTTTCCTTTCTGTAACCTTCCTAAAATCCTTTCACTAAAACAACCACCTTATTGCCCATTGAACCCAAAATAGAGTACCAAGATGTCTTAGTACGAGTAACTTGATATCTGGAAAATATGGAGATAATAAATGCTGCACATAGTTGTCAATGCCGTGTGGAGCACACCTATACAGTTCACAAACTGTAAGGCGTTTGGCTTCCTTTTACCTCACAACTTTGTATACCAAGCTCCCTCCTACTTTCCATTTGATGATATCTTCTTTCTCCATCACCAGCAGCACCCACAACCTTACTGTCACACCCAGTTGAGATTATAAGGAAGTAGGATCCAGGGTGCAGCTCTCAGTCAAAAATGCTAGATGCCCGCATTTATTACACAACAAACTAACATATCTAACCACCAGGCAGACTGAGCAGGATTGAGAAATGCTATCAAAAGTCAGGATTACATTCTAAATTTTAAACAGTATGCTTCAAATTTTAAAAATCCCATCTCACCTTTTACAGCGTCGGTTGAGCCTGGCCAGTCCATAGCTCTCCAACAGAGCTGGAGTTGCCAAAACCTTTGCTTCACTCTGCAAGATAGAATACAGACCTTAAATTTCCATTACTCCAGTCAGCTGCATCATTCCCTATGTTACAACAGTGACTACACTTTCAAAAATACTTTGTGCGTTTGTAAAGTGCACAGAGGTTTACTGAAGTTGTAAGAGAGGTTATCCAGAGGCAATTCTTTCTTATCTTTTATACGTGAAAAACCCAGACCTTCCTTTCTCCATCTGAATTTGTACGCTGTTCTCCCTTGCACCTTTCATTCGGTGATATTTTCTTTCTGAAGCTGAGCAGTCAGCAGTGCCCACAAACAAGCAGGTATCCAGCTTATCCTCTAGCCACACTTCCTTTGAAGCTGATTACTTACTGTGTGAAGATTCGACTCATCTTTCAGAGGAGTTTTAAGTGCTGGATTACTGGGACCTGGAAGAGGTGGTGGTGGTGGTGGTGGTGGTGGAGGTGGTGGAGGTGGTGGTGGTGGTGGTGGTGAGGTGGGGGGGCTTGGGGGAAGGTGGGTTGAGTGGGATGGGAGTGATAAAGAGAACCATGCAAAGGGAAGTATATGTGTTCACATCCTGATCTGGTAAACAGTCTACACAGTATATAATGTATCAGCTGGGACTCAGAAAACTCCATGGCAAAATATTGATGATGTCACCTGATGTGTAGACCATGTTCAAATGTTGTCCTCTTTCCTCTAAGGCCAGCTTCTGAATACTGAAGAGAAAACAAATGATGGTGCCTTTGAGTACTACAATATTCCATTTGATGACAATAATGCCTGTAGATAACCAATAGGATGTCAAATTATAGCAATGTGATTTCTTCTCTGTACATTGATATGACCTGATACCTGAAAGGTTGCTTATCAGTGCAAAAAAGATCAAGTGATGCCTGACTGTTTGATTATTTTTAAGAGCTATTGAAAGCAAATGAT
Organism: Chiloscyllium plagiosum; assembly: GCF_004010195.1. Classification (NCBI taxonomy): domain Eukaryota; kingdom Metazoa; phylum Chordata; class Chondrichthyes; order Orectolobiformes; family Hemiscylliidae; genus Chiloscyllium; species Chiloscyllium plagiosum. The sequence goes on along the minus strand of NC_057736.1, from coordinate 39,407,451 downwards.
CCCAAAAAATGTTGAAGGATGTGAAAAGTTTCTGATTAAGAAGTTAAAAAACTGCTAAGATATTACTGAATTGAAGAAAATGATCTCTCCCTGTTCCTATTAGGAACACAAATGCTCCTTTGAAAGAATTTTCCCATGGATGAAGTGGCAATGAAATTCTAAGATCATTCAATAATCATCAAAGCAGTTGAACCTGGAATATTTGGATTAACTTTAATGAATGTAATGATATTCCCATTTAAAATTTGATCTAAATTGTTTTGGCCAGAAGCTATGTATGCCTGTGCATATGCACAAAGCTCACTCCTGCACACTAAGTGGCATAACTGCCCCAAGTTGTCATTCATGTGGATTTTCCTGTCAGTACTCAATCACTTAATACAGGTTGACCCACAGCTCTTGAGATTTGCAACTTGTGCAAGGCTGTGTGTGGTCAATTTGGTAGCTCCCCCAAATAATCTTTGCTGCACATGGTAATGTGGGGGCAGGGGTTGTGGTATATTGACCTATATCCTAATTTGCAAAACTAAACAATGTCTCCAGCAATGGGAAGCCGTTCCACAGACTGTAATTAAGAGCTGGAATGATGCTGATTTGAGAACTGCGCAAGTGGACATATGCAACAGCAATGATCAAATAATCTGACTTCCAAATCAGTTTTGATCAGTTTGTGTTAAATTATGGGAATCCATTTGTGTTATAAAATATTTCAATATCTTGAATTTTATTTTTTAAAACATAAAAATGTTACAATCTCTGACTAATTTCAGTGATGCTCATTTTATTTCACAGCTCAAAGTGAATTAGAAACAAGTTTAAATGACAACCTGCCCCACTAGAGATGAGAAGTGGCATTTGGGAGATCCCTGTATCTGAAAATCATTTGGAGAATTGCTACATTAATTCCAAGATGCATTGGAACAATTTATAGATATCTGGAAATAAATTACACACTCCACGAAATGTCATTTCTCGTTACAGCTTAGACAAGTTGCCACTTGCAAATGTTTCTGATTCATTTGGAGAGATTTTGATATAAGTTACAGATGGCGCTTAATTTATACATCTGAAAGCAACAATCTGCCCAACATTCAGTTGCAAGTATAATTGTTGTGTTCGAGGACATCATTATGGAACAGCTAGGACTGAACTTAGTGACAGTTTAGTGGAACCTTACTTGTGTCTGATTATTTTTAGCTGAAAATGTTTTGCTGGAAAAGCGCAGCAGGTCAGGCAGCATCCAAGGAGCAGGAGAATCGACGTTTCGGGCATGAGCCCTTCTTCAGGAAGGGCTCATGCCCTTCTTTAGCCCTTCCTGAAGAAGGGCTCATGCCTGAAATGTCGATTCTCCTGCTCCTTGGATGCTGCCTGACCTGCTACGCTTTTCCAGCAACACATTTTCAGCTCTGATCTCCAGCATCTGCAATCCTCACTTTCTCCTCTGATTATTTTTAAGCTGTACTAAATATTATTTGACATACATGCAAATAAAATATAGTTGTCATGCATCCCATTTGTATATACAAAAGCAAATATTCCAAAAGCTGGAAATATGAAGTAAAAACAAAAGCAATGGGAATACTCATGTTGACAGGGCAGCACCTGTGCAGAGAAAACCAGCGCTAATCATTAGAATTTTCCCAGCCTTTGAGTGATATGACAAATGCCAAAAAAATTGATTTGATTTGATTCATTGTTGTTGCATGTACCTAAATATAGTGAAAATTTTTGTTCTGCGTGCAGATCAAAACATACAGGAACACATAGATCATAGGGGTGCTTGAACAGGAACATAACGTTACAGCTGTACAGGAGGAGTACAAGATCAACATTTGATTTGAAATTTGAGAGGTCCATTCAGCAGTCCAATAACAGAGGGGAAGAAGTGTGTTTAAGCTTTTGTATCTTCTGCCTAATGGAAGGGGTTGGAGGAGATTATAACCGGGGTGGGAGGGGTCTTTGATGTTATCTGCCTTTCTGTGGCAAGGTGAAGTGTAAATGGAGTCAGTGGATTGAAGATTGGCTTGTGTGATGGCCTGGGCTGTGTTTACAACTTTCTGTACTTTCTTTTGATCCTGGGAAGAGCAGTTGCTGTACCAAGCCATTATGCACCCAGATAGAATGTTTTCTATGGTGCATCTGTAAAAGTTGGCGAGATCCTTATGGACATGTCAAATTTCCTTAGCCTCCTGAGGAAGAAGAGATGTTGTTGTGCCTTCTTGACTATCGCATCTACATGTGATGTTCAGGTCAGATTGTTGATTATCGTCACTCCGAGGAACTTGACAATTTCAATAATTTCCATTTCAGTTCCATTGAGGTAGATAGGGGCGTGTCCTCCTTCTTTCTTCCTGAAGTCAATGACTAGCTCTTTAGTTTTGCTGTCATTGAGGGAGAGGTTCTTATCCTTGCATCATGACATCAAGTATTCTATCTCCTTCCTGTATTCTGAGTCATCATTGTTAGATATCCGGCTTACAATGGTGGTGTCAGGAGAACGCAAAGGGAATAGAAACTGATTTTCTTAATAAAGAGAAAACAAAAGGCTGGTTTTCACATTAAAGCTTCAATGGTTAGGTGGAAATCTCTCTAGTAAGTGGCGAGGACTCTATTTGCATGCATTAGCACTTCAGCATTAGCTAATCTCTCCATTCCTCTGCAGTTTGTGATTTTCCCTTGAGCAATGAGGAGAAACTAGCTGTTACCAATTCCTGAAAGCCAGTATGGTTACCTGGCAGATGTATCTGGCCATGTCTTCATTGACCTCCATGGTGACCATCATCCCCAAACATCTTAGGGTATACTCCATGGGCATCGCCTGCCTCCAATATTCTTGTCATAGAAGTTGGCATCAGCAAAGTCCCATCCTAATATCATCATGATGGCTAAGCATGGAGGAACTCACTATACTTCAGCAGTTCACCATAGCACTTTGGAGGTCAACGACACCTTACTCTACAATTTTCCTGGAAGGTGTCTGTACACAAAAATACACACACAATTGATGCATCTGTACATGATTCATCTTGTGGCCTCGTAGCTTGTCCCCTTAGTGCTCACTCACTTTGTGCTTACTCAGATGCTCACAAATCCCCCTTTGCTTACGTTTCAATGCATTGCTGCTGCATTATGAACTCACAGGTGCACAGCATCTCTGTGTTTCTTACCATTAGTGCAAGTCAGGCAACTTATGTTTGCCAGCACTGAGCAGTTGAGGAGGTTTAAATGTTGCTGTAGAGCACCATGCCATGTCAATGTGAAACCTACAGCATTTCTGTAACAAACATGTGACATGTACTTCAACTAATGGTCGGTCTGAAAGTTCAAGTGGAGTACTTCTTAGTTCAGTCATAGAGTCATAGAGTCATAGAGATGTACAGCATGGAAACAGACTCCTCGGTCCAACTCGCCCATGCCGACCAGACATCCCAACCCAATCTAGTCCCACTTGGCAACACCCGGCCCTTTTTCCTCCAAACCCTTCCTATTCATATACCCATCTAGATGCCTTTAAATGCTGCAATTGTACCAGCCTCCACCACTTCTCTGGCATACATGTACCACGCTCTGAGTGAAAAAGTTGCCCCTTAGTTCTCTTTTATATCTTTCCCCTCTCACCCTAAACTTATGCCCTCGAATTCTGAACTTCCCCATCCCAGGGAAAAGACTTTGTCTAACCATGCCCCTTATAATTTTGTAAACCTCTATAACGTCACTCCTCAGCCTCTGACGCTCCAGGGAAAACAGTCCCAGCCTGTTCAACCTCTCCCTATCGCTCAAATCCTCCAACCCTAGAAACATCTTTGTAAATCTTATCTGAACAATTTCAAGTTTCACAACATCTTTCCGATAGGAAAGAGATTACAACTGCATGCAATATTCCAACAGTGGCCTAACCAATGTCCTGTACAGCCATAACATGACCTCCCAACTCCTGTACTCAATATTCTGACCAATAAAGGAAAGCATACCAAACGCCTTCTTCACTATCCTATCTACCTGCGACTCCACTTTCAAGGAGCTAAAAACCTTCACTCCAAGGTGTTTTTGTTCAGCAACACTCCCTAGGACCTTACCATAAAGTGTATAAGTCCTGCTAAGATTTGCTTTCCCAAAATGCAGCAGCTCACATTTACCTAAATTAAACTCCATCTGCCACTTGTCAGTCCAATGGCCTATCTGATCAAGATCCCATTATAATCTGAGATAAGCTTCTTCATTGTCCACTCCACTTCTAATTTTGGTGTCATTTGCAAACTTACTAACTATACCTCTTGTGCTCCCATCCAAATCATTTATATAAAAGTTGAAAAGTAATGGACCCAGCACCGATCCTGTGGCACTCCATGGGTCACAGGCCTACAGTTTGAAAAACAACCCTCCACCACCACCCTCTGTCTTTTACCTTTGAGCCGGTTCTGTATCCAAATGACTAGTGCTCCCTGTATTCCATGAGATCTAACCTTGCTAATCAGTCTCCCATGGGGAATCTTATCGAACACCTTACTGAAGTCCATATCGATCACATCTACCACTCTGCCCTCATCAATCCTCTTTGTTACTTCTTCAAAAAACTCAATCAAGTTTGTGAGACATGATTTCCCACACACAAAGCCATGTTGACGATCCCTAATCAGTCCTTGACTTTCCAAATACACGTACATCCTGTCTCTCAGGATTCCCTCCAACAACTTGTCCACCACCGACATCAGGCTCCCTGTTCTTAGTTCCCTAGCTTGTCCTTACCACCTTTCTTAAACAGTGGTATCACATCAATGGAGTTTATTGTTAGCCAGAGGTTGGTGCCATTGCCAGTCAAGGTTATTATCTGACATCAGTTGCCCATGGTCAGTCATTGTGATAAAAGTGCGGGGATCTATTTTTTTCCATTCTGGTGGTTCGGTCATGATTAATCCAACAGGTTAGTTTTGACCACTCCGGGGAATACAAGTAAGTCAGTCAGGAGTCTGTAGAGACAGTGGTTAGGGATCTGGGCACTCCTTAGTTGGAAACGTCCTCACAAGTCAGTCCCTGAGTGGGCAATACTCAGTCTGTATGTTTTGTGCAGTTGATGTCAAGGGGGATTATCAGGGTTAGGCCATGATGTGTTGGAAAATTGAGAAATAGTCAGATACATATGCTGTTAATTGATTAAATATTTACACTGTTGAGTTTATGACATACAAAAAGACCAAATGACTGGGCACACTTGTAGTTTCAGTTCAGTTCAGAACAATCAGGATTAAATTTCATGCCAGAAGAAGAATAGTTTCATCTGAGCAGAAGAATAAGGTGATTATTGAAAAGAGTAGTTTTCACCTGAGCAGCAGGGAAGGCTTGTTGAATCTCCACGTTCTGAGAGATTGCAGCAGTCACTTGGCTAACTGAACTGAAAAAACAATTCATGTCATTTGAAATGGAAGGAAGTCTTACGATTGTTTCAGCAATCCAAGAAGGAAGACTTGAAAGAGTCAGTTAATGATTAATGAAAGAAATAAGATAACAGTGACAAGTTCTGTTTGCGTTTTGAATTCCGGTTACCCCCTTTACCTCGATAATCTTTGATCTGTTTTTCTAAGATGAATCAATCTGCCTCTGACTTACAAATAATTAACGACCCATTCTCTGCCACCTTTTGAGACACAGAGTTCTAAAGTCACATAACCTACAATGGATAACAAAAAGGATTCTCCTCAACTTTGTCCTAAAACAATAACCCTTGAATTGGACTCACCCAGAAGAGGTAATATCCATTTTAATTTCTTTTGAATTTCAGATTTCCAGCATTTGTAAGATGTTGCTTTTAATTTAATCTTCCACAGTAAAGGAAAACAAGCATTTCTGGTTATTCATAGAGTCATACAGCATGCAAACAGACCCTTCAGCCCAACTGTCCATGCAAACCAGATTTCCTAAGCTGGGCTAGTAGCATTTGCCTGCATTTGGCCCGTATCCCTCTACACCTTTTCTATCCACGTACCTATCGAAATGTATTTTAAATTTTGTAATTGTACCCATGTCTACCACTTCCTCTGGTAGCTCATTCCATATATGCACCACCCTCTGTGTGAAAGAACTTGCGCCTCAGGTCCCTTTTAACTGTTTCCTCTCTAAACTTAAGTACATGCCTTCTATTTTTGGACTCCCCCAGCCTGGGGAATAGACTTTGGCTGTTCACCTTATCTATGCCCTAATGATTATATAAAACTCCAAAAGATCAGCCCTCAGCTTCCGACACTCCAAGGAAAGAAGTCCCAGCCCATTCAGTCTCTCCTTATAATTCAAACCTTCCAGTCTCAGAAACATCCTTGTAAATCATTTTTGCACCCTTTCCAGTTTAATAACATTCTACGTATAGCAGGATGAACAGAATTGTATGCAGTATTCCAAATGTGGCCTGACCAATGTTTTGTACAGCCATAACATGATATCCCAACTCCTGTCCTCAATACACTGACCATGAAGGCAAGCATGTCAAACACCTTCTTCACCACCCTGTCTATCTGAGGCCACTTTCAAGGAACTATGTACCTGCACCCTTAGAATTCTAAGTTCGACAACATTCCCCAGGCACTTATCTCTGACTGTGTAAGTGCTGCCCTGCTTTGTCCTACCAAAGTGCAACAACTCACATTTATCTAAATTAAACTCCATTTGCAATTCCTCGGCCCATTGGCCCAGTTAATCAAGATATCATTGTATTCTTAGATAATCTTCTTCATTGCTCACTACGCCACCAATTTTGGTGTCATCTGCAAACTTCCTAACCATGACTCTTACATTCTCATCTAAATCAGTTAAATAATCAGTGAACCACACTGCTGGTCAAAGGCCTCCGGTCTAAATCCTTTCCTCTTACTATTAATCTCTTTTGTATCTAATTGGCTAGCTCTTCCTGGATCCTATGTGTTCTAATCTTACTAACAAGTCTACCATGCAGAACCTTGTGAAAGGCCTTGCTAACATCCCTCTAGACAATGTTTACTGCTTTGCCTTCATGGTCACCTCTTCAGAAACACTCAATTAAGTTTGTGAGACACAAGTTCTCATGTACAAGTCATGCTGACTGTCCCTAATCAGTCCTTGCCTTTCAAAATGCATGTAGATCCTGTCCCTCAGGATTCCTTCCAACAACTTACACACCATTGATGTCAGGTTCATTGGTCTGCAGTTCCCTAGTTTTCCTTACAGCTTTTCTTAAATAAAGGCATAACGTTAGTCACTCTCCAGTGCTCTAGCACATCACCTGTGGCTATTGCTGGTCAAATATCTCTGCTAGGGGCCTCACAATTCCTTCCCTAACTTCCCACAATATCCTAGATTACACTTGGCCAGGTCCAAGACCTCCAGCACCTCCTTTTCTGTAATATGGACTCCTTTCTCGAGATCACTATTTATTTCCCCAAGTTTCCCAGCTTCCATGCCTTTCTCCACAGTAAATGCTGACCTGAACTATTCGTTTAGGATTTCACCATCTCCTGTTTTTCAATACATCGATGGCCTTGTTGATCTTTAAGGGGGCCTATTCTTTTCCTAGTTACTCTTTTGCCCTTAATATACATGTAGAATCTCTTTGGATTATCTTTAACCCTATCTACCAAAGCTATCTCAAGTCCTCTTTTTGCCTTCATGATTTCCTTTCCATTCAACCTGTCAAGAGATTCACTTGATCCCAGCTGTCTATACCAGACTTATGCTCCCTTCTTCTTCATAATCTAAGCCTCAATATCTCTAGTCATCCAATATTCCTACCACTGCCAGCCTTGCCCTTCACACTAGCAGGAATATGTCATCTCTGAATTCTCGTTATCTTGTTTTTGAAAGCCTCTCAACATTCTCCCCACTTGCCTTATTTCCGAAAAGAAGGCCAAGTTTTGCCCCTTCGCTAGTAGGCCATCTACATATTGATTGAGAGAGTTTTCTTGAACACATTTAAAAAAACTTCTCCCCATCTGTGAGAAACAAAAGCTCACTCACTTTAATAATTTCAGTCCGAGACTTATTTCTGATCAGCCATTTATTTATACACCTATAGATGGGTGCTTTGTCTAATTACCTAGTAAGGTAATTACAGAATGCACACTATATCCAAAAAACCCTCGCAATTTATACCATATGTTTTCCTTATTCCATTGTCTGTTCCCTGTTTCGCTTATGTCATTCATTTCCTTAAGACTTATCCCACAACTTCTGTTTATCCTGTCTTGTCCGTGACAAACTCCCATAAGGGTGTTTGACGTCAGTCTATTATAGATTATTGATTATGCATATCTTTTCTTCTATCAGCATCTATTTCCATCCAGAGGCCACTTTGACCTCTTTGATTAGGGTTAGTTCCTGTGTCTTGAGGAGGGGAAACAGATGCTTTCCTGTTTGCCCATATATCCACCATTGTTCTGTATTCATGTCTCATGCTTTCTTTTTGCTGAATATGTATTTTCTCATACCTATTCTGTATCAGACTTTATTCTTGCAGAAATAACATTAATTCATTTATATCCCACACCATCCAATCACTTAACACTATGATAGCCCCAGTCTATGTCTGGAAAGTTAAATTCCCTACCATTACAACTTTATTATTCTCACACATATCTGCGATCTCCCTACATATTTGGACCTTAGCTTCCCATTCACTACTGGGGAGGCTATAGTGCAATTCCATCAGAGTAAACACTCCCTTCTTATTTTTCATTTCCACCCATATAGTTTCACTGGATGATTCCTAGGAATATCCTCTCTTAGTACTGCCAAGATGTTTTTCCTAATTAAAATAGCCACTCCCCTTCCTCTCTTGTCTCCTCTTCCTATCTTTACAACAGCTTCTATACCCTAGAATATTAAATAGTGTGGTGCTGGAAAAGCACAACCAGTCAGACAGTATCTGAGGAGCAGGAGAGCTGATGTTTCGAGCATAAGCTCTTCATCAGGAAAGAGCTTACGCCCAAAATGTCAATTCTCCTGCTCCTCGGATGCTGCCTGCCCGGCTGTGCTTTTCCAGCACCACACTTTTTAACTCTGATCTCCAGTATCTGCAGTCCTCACTTTCTCCTAATAGACCCTCCAGTTCAACTTGTCAACGCCATTCAGATATCTTAAATTAATCTAATCCCATTTACCAACATTTGGCTCACATCCCTCTCAACTCTTCCTATTCATATACCCATCCAAATGCCCTTTAAATGTTGGAATTATACCAGCCTCCACCACTTCCTCTGGCAGCTCATTCCATACACGCACCACCATCTGTGTGAAAAGGTTGCCCCTTAGGCATCTTTTATATCTTTCCCCTCTCACCTTAAACCTATGCCTTCTGGTTTCTGCCTAACTTCCTAGATTCACTCTGCAGGATCTCATCCCTTTTTCTGCATTTTTCTATGATGATTCATCAGACTGAAGTATGAACTCACAATACTGTCCTTCTTAAACAGATTATTTCTATTGTTTTGGTGGATGTGTGAGATTAGTCCTAGGGCAGCCTCCAGAATGACTCTCCCTGATGCACTGTGCACGCATGGATTTGCTAAGCTCTGGGACACCATTGCCTCTCACCTTCCAACCAGTGTTTCTGTCTCCCCAGCCGTCTTGAGACCCAGCAGTACATAATTACCTCCTACTTACTCAAGGATTGTGTCAGAGTCGCTTTATTTCTAACATTAAGTATCAACTCTAATTACCAATCATGTCCCCCTCAGTTACGACTTGTCTGCAACAATGTAGAAGCACATAATTAATTATAGGTTGAAGGGTTAGTAACTTGTATGTGCTACAATGAATTCATTGAGACAACATGGAGCGATGGCAATGTCTGGAATAACGGGTGAAATTTTAATTCAGCTTTTCCTTTCAAACAACCCTGGTTTGACATTTTATTTGGTTGTAATGGTAATTAGCCCGATGCTACGTTTTGCAGCTGAATTCATGTCATACAAACTCACTATTAATAAAAAGCCACAGTCATACAAAGACGTAAAGCTGTGATTGGTTCATAGTGCACTGCACAAATGCCTCAGTTAAACATAATCCAGCCTGGCTCCAGAACAAAAGGACCCAGCATGAGTCATAGGTCTGTATTAAGTTAACTGATTGCACTTTGGATGGTGCTGGAATGATTACAATTGGCTTCAATATCTAACAGCTAGTAAATGTGAAGGTGAAGTGGTGAGGACCAAGTGGGGGAGGCTGAAATCAGCCTGGTTTGCTTTTTCATTTGTTATTATCGACTCCTGCTGAAACCTGAACACAGGCGAACACCAGCTGAGGATAAGATGAGGCTCAAAGGTGACGCACCCCCAAGTTGAATAGCCTGGAGTCCCATTCTGCGGATTAGCCTTCCTCAGGTGGAACTTTGTTGTGGAAGAACACAAAGAATGTAAAGAAAGAACATGCTTTTGTGAAGCTACATTAGAGTCATAGAGTCATAGAGATGTACAGCATGGAAACAGACCCTTTGGTCCAACCTGTCCATGCCATCCAGATATCCCAACCTCATCTAGTCCCACCTGCCAGCACCCAGCCCATATCCCTCCAAACCCTTCCTATTCATATACCTATCCAGATGCCTTTTAAAAGTTACATACTTGGGTCACGTTTAAGTTCCTTATCACCATTCTGAAGTGCAGCCTTTGTTATTACTTGGACAGAGCAGCCAATCAGTGCAATGATCAATTAATGAGGAGTTGATGGCGTGGTGGTATGAGCATTGGACTGATAATCCAGAGGCCCAGATAATGTTGTGGGACCCATGTTTGGATCACACCTTTGCAAATGGTGGAATTTGAGTTCAATAAAAATCTGGAATTATGAGTCTATATGATGACCATAAAATCATTATTGATCATCAGGAAAAGATTAAACTATCTGGTTCACTTTCCTTCCTTTAGGGAAGGAAACTGCCAGCTTTACTTGGTCTGGCCTAGATGTGACTCCATACCCACAACGATGGGGTTGACTCTTAACTGCCCTCTGGGGAAATGGGATTAAATCTGGGCAATAAATGCTGGCCACTCAGCGATACGCTCATCCAGTAAATGAATAAAAAGTAAATCTATTTTTAAGAACATTGGCTAAGGGTGAAATGTTGGCCAGTAATGCTGGAGGATTTCCATCTGTACATTGTTAGAGGATTTATTTTTTAAAATGAACAAATGCTCAAGCTATCATTTAACGTTTCATTTGAAAAAAATTACAGTTGTGGCGACATGGTGTGGGTGTAAATTTTGGAGCAAATTCAAGCCCACAGTTGTAACATGATTGAACTCATGGCACAGTGGCTCAGTGGCTAGCACTGCTGCCGCACTGCACCAGGGTCCCAGATTTGATTTCAGCCTTAGCCAACTGTGTGGAGTTTGCACATTCCCCTTGTGTCTGTGTGGGTTTCCTCCCACAGTCCAAAAATATACAGGTTAGGTGAATTGGCCATGCTAAATTGCCCACAGTGTTCAGGGATGTGTAGGTTAGATGGCGTTAAATATTGGATCTGGGTGGGTTACTCTTCAAAAGGTTAGTGTGGACTTTTTGGGCCAAAGGACCTGTTTCCACGCTGTTGGGATTATATTCATATTCTAAAATATTGAGGGTTGATGCTATTAGACATTTAGTTTTGTGTGATTTTGTGATGGAGGCTGTTCTGTTTTGGTTTACTAATTTCATTGATGATACCTTTGGAGCAGAGTAATGTGATGGAATATTAGGAGTCTATTAATATGAGAGTAAGCACCAGCATGGACTGTTTAGACAGAATGGCCTGTTTCTATGCTGTCTGTTCTAAGCAATCTTACTTCATTCTTCAAAGACTCCATATTTGTGGCAGGACAACCCTCATTGACAATAAGATTCAGTGAATGAGGTAGAAGGATCAGCAGACTGAATTATTGGGCATTCGTCATCATCATCCAGACCATCACTGGAATATCAGAAGCAATTTTAATTGGTCTCCTGATTCTTGTTCAGAAGTTGCATCCGGACAATAAACACAGGAGAAGTTACACAGAGTCAACAGTAAGAAATATTTGTGCAAAGATACTGCTTTAACTCATCACCTAATGTTGGAGTGTTATTTGGGCCAACAATGACACCAGTACCATGGCAACCAGTGATCACTTGGACTTTTTCATTAACTAGTATAATTTGCCAGTCTCAGCACCTTTTATGGAAAATTGCAGAAAGTGGACACCAAATTGTAATAAACATAAACGTCTAGTAAGCTCCTTATAACATGATTAATGATTAATGATCATGTAAGATGCTTCATAATGGCCCAAAGGCAACATTTTAATCCAATCATTCTTGGATCTTTTAACCTACCAAATATCTTTGATGAGCTTTTCATATCATTTCTAGGGCACTTGATTTTTATTTCACCCAATTTACTACATGAATGTTGCAATTATCAATATCAAGGCGCAACTTGAGACTCCTCATGAGTTGGCTGGGTTTGGGTTAAAGCTCTGAGTAGTGGCTTTGGATCAGGAAGTCAACACAATCCCACTCATTTCCTTCTTTAACCTGGCTGGGTTTGCAGGTAAGTGCAGAATCCAATGGGGTGTTGGGACAGAGAAGGACAACTTTTGTGGAAGGTGATTATGAGACATGGATGGAAGATAGTACCAGGGTGAGGGTTTGTTGAGTTGGAGATATGAGGATCTGCCTTGAGAGAAGAAAATGAGTGAAACAGTGAGGTGTGTAGATTGGAGGAGTGTAGTGCTGGAGGAAGTTTGGCAAGTGAGAGTAGTGTGCTTGACATGTTTTGCCACTCACTGTTTCACCCTCCTAATCCCCTGCATCATTCTGTTGTACTTTCTCTACATTGGAATAAGCATACTCCTGTTGCTGACCTCCTCAGCCATTTCCATTGAGGCACACTTATTTTGAGATGCAAAGTGTAAGTGCCAAGCTGAATGTCAGGGAATCAATAAACGATAGAATGTAAATGGTGTAAAGAGAAAGTCAGTGGATGAAGTTGTCCACATAGTGATGTGCTGGAGCAGTAACAGGTTAGTCAAGAGAACAGTTGAGAATTGAGTCAGGCTGGGAGGGGTAGTTTTGGGAGGGGTAGTCAGGCCTGTGTAGATGGGTTTGGGGGAGTGGTGAGTAGTCAAGGGATCATGGGAGATAGTCTCTCACCCGTGGAACACTGGAACAGGAGTAGCTCATTCAGCCTTTCAGCCTGTTCCATCTTTCAATGATTGATCTGTGGCCCATAACCTTTAAAACCATTGCTTAGCAAAAATAAATCTATCTCAGATTTACAATCCAACTAATGATCCAACATCTATTGCCATTTATGGAAGAGAGTTCCAAACATCTACCAGCCTTTGTGAGTAGAAGTGTTTTCTAACATTTCTTCTGAATGGTCTGGCCTTAATTTTCAGACTAATCCCCCAGACCTAGAATTCTCAGTGGAGATAGCTTATCTTGATATGCTCTGTCCTTTTCTGATAATAGCTTGAAGACTTTGATTAGGTCACTCCTTAATCTTCTAAATTATAGAGAAAACAAGCCTAATTTGTAAAAACCCGCCTCATAGCTGAACTCCTGAAGTCCAAGTATCATTCTTGTAAACTTATGTTGTATGCCCTCCATATCCTTCTTAATATCCTGCCCAGATCTGCTCACAGTACTGCAAGTGAGGTCAAATCAGGGTTTTGTATATAAAAAAGTTTGAACTTCTGCATTCCCATTCTATTGTCCTCTAAATATAAAGGCCAACATTCCATTGGCTTTCTTAATTATTTTCTGCACCTGATTGTGACAGTTTAACAACTTATGTCCTTGAATCAGCAAGTCCTTTTGAACATCCACCTAATTTAACTTCATACCATCCAGAAAGAACAAAGAAAAAACAACAATATAGCACAGAAACAGGCCATTGGCCTGCCAAGCCTAAGCCGACACATTTTGTCCTTCCATCCTAAAACTGCCTTCACATACAGGATCCATATCCCTCTATTCCCTTCCTATCCATGTATTTGTCCAGGTGCTTCTTGAATGCTGCTATTCTGTCTGCTTCTACCACCCTCTCTGGCAGCACGTTCCAGGCACTCACCACCTTTTTTGTGAAAAACCTGCCTCGCACATCTCTTTTAAACTTCCCCCCTCACACCTTGAACCTGTATCCACTAGTAATTAATCCCACCATTCTGCAAAAAAGCCTCATACTTTCCACTTTATCCTTGCCATTCACAATCTTATAAACTTCTGTCAGGCCGCCCTTCAACCTCCCACATTCCAATGAAAACAAACCCAGTCGATCAAAACTTTCTTCATAGTTAACATCCCCATACTGGGCAACATCCTGGCAAACCTTTTCTGTACCCTCTCCAAAGCATCCACATCCTTCTGGTAATGTGGTGACCGGAACTGTACACAATATTCCAAGTGTGGCTGAACTAAAGTTCTATAGAGCTGCAGTATAACTTGTTTATCCTTATACTCAATGCCCCTTCTGATGAAGGCAAGCATGCCATTGGCTTTTGTTGCTACCTTATCTATCTGCACTACCACCTTCAGTGATCTGTGGACCTGCACACCCAGATCCCTCTGCATATCAATACTCCTAAGGGTTCTGCCATTCACTGTATAATTTCCACTTGTATTTGGCCTTCCAAAATGCATCACCCTTAAATTTGTCCAGATTAAACTCCATCTGCCATTTTTCTGTCCAAGCCTCCGAGGTGGTGGAAGCAGACAGAATAGCAGCATTCAAGAAGCACCTGCATCCTGTTGTATCCTCTGACAATCTCCTCAATAACCACAACTCCACCAATCTTTGTATCCTGAGTTCTACCCATATTGCCTTGCTGCAAGAGTCCTCTGATGTATCCTCCATCAGTACAGTTGATGAAACTCCCCCACTCCTTTTACATCCCTTTCTATCACACCTGAAACATCTAAATCCTGGGACATTCAGCTGCCAGCCCTTTTTCAGCCAAGTCCCTGTAATCGTGAGACTATCATAGTTCTAAGTACTAACCAAAGCTCTAAGTTCATCTGCCTTGTCTATTATACTTCTCGCATTGAAACACATGTATTTCAGATCACATTCCCTGCTCTTTTCAGCAGAACTTTCCTGCCTGTTCTTGTTCTTTGTCATGTTTATCTTGGTTTCTGCCTCTGTCTCAATTTCTGCATTTATTGCCCTACTCTTTTGGTTCCTATCCCACTGCCACGGCAA
This sequence comes from Chiloscyllium plagiosum, assembly GCF_004010195.1. Classification (NCBI taxonomy): domain Eukaryota; kingdom Metazoa; phylum Chordata; class Chondrichthyes; order Orectolobiformes; family Hemiscylliidae; genus Chiloscyllium; species Chiloscyllium plagiosum. Next base: position 39,392,276 of record NC_057736.1, on the reverse strand, counting down.
TTTAAACCCTTCCCAACCACTCTACTAAGTATCCTTCCGAAGGGCATCAGTCCTGGTTCTGCCCAGGTGTAACCTGTCCAGTTTGTACAGGTCCCACCTCCCCCCAGAACAAGTCCCAATTCCCCTTGAATCTGAAACCCTGCGCCTCACACCATCTTATCGGTCACATGTTCATCCTGCTGTTTCTACTCTGACTAGCTCGTGGCGCAGTAGTATCCTGAGATAGCTACCTTTGAGGTTCCTCATTTCAACTTTCTTCCTAGCTTTTAGGATTTCATCCCTTTTTTAAACCTATGTTGTTAATATCAATGTGTACCACAACCACCAGCTGTTCATCCTCCCCCTCCAGAATGACTTGCAACTGCTCCGAGGCATCCAGCACCAGGAAGGCAGCACGCCACCATGGATTCTCGTCTGCGGCCACAGAATTGCCTATCTGTTCCTCTTATGATTGAATCTCCCATCACTATAGCATTTCTATGCCTATTTCTCCCTCCCTCTGCAGCGGAGCAAACCATGGCCCCATGAATTTGGTTGCTGCTATCCCCTCAGAAGCCATTCCCCTCAACAGTATCCAAAACGGTCTATCTGTCTTGCAGAGGCATGGCCACAGAGGATTCCTGCACAGCTTGCTTAGCCCTCCTGCTGTGCCTGTGGTCACTCATTCCCTTCCTGCCTGTGGAGTCTGAGTCTATGGTGTGACCACCTCTCTATATGTGTTACCCATGGACACTCTCCTCCTTGCACAGTGTCCCGAGAGGCCGCTCCAACTCCAAAACTTCTTCCTTTCCGACAGGTCCCGGGTGCTGGAAATGTGCTCAGCTTCCCAATTCGAACAAGGGGAGCAGACTATGATTTGGAGGTCTCCTGCCATGTCTTACCCCTTGAACCTCATTAGTTTTTACAATGTCAAGTAATTTTAATACTATATTGAAGCTGTTGATGCTCTTTGCTCCGACAACAATTTCTCAAAATTTACTTGCTACTCACCAATAATAGTTGTTTTGGAACACATTCCTTTACCTGCTAGAGCTCTCGCTGATGACCTTCCTCTCACAATGTACGCAGTTCTGTACTTTTACAATCCAAAATGGAGAATGCCACACTTGCTTCCATTGAATTCCATCTGTCACTTCATTTTGCTCATTCACTTCATCTACCCATACCTTTTTGTAATTTTATGCTGGCATCCACACTGTCTACAATGCCACCCAACTGCCCTCAGAAATAAAATGGGAACTTGCGAGCCCAGTGGGGGTGGGCAGTGGGGGAATGTATGGTAGAGGAAGTGTGGTGGTTGAGAAGACAGGACAATGACAATGTCAAATTGTAAACCTCACAGAAACAAAGATATTAAACGTGAAAGAGGGAAGCAGTGAATAGAGAGCTCTAAATGAACCATAGGTACGCCATCCATCCTAAAGACTCATGTATAGTCGGGTCCTTCTCAACTGGAAACAAGCTTCTTGACTTCGAGATTCTTCTAAATTTTCAAGACTCCCTACATCCATTTCTTCCAGTCACTCTTTTTCATATGACATTTAGTTAAGTTTAGCAGGGAAATGAGTGTTGACTGTCAAATGATTAATTTATGATCACATATTAGAAATAAAAGATTAAACATGTAAAGGGAAATGTCTGGTTACAGAGGATAGAACTGGTTAGACTTTGGCTGGGCCACACTTAGAGTATTGCACTCAATTCTGGTTGCCACATTACTAGAAGGCTGTGAATGCTTTGGAGAAGGTGCAGAAGAGGTTTACCAGGATGCTGCCTGGATTAGAGGGTATGAGCATAAGGAGAGGCTAGAGAAACTAGGGTGGTTTTCTCTGGAGCAGCAGGGGCTGAGGGGAGACTTGATCGAAGTCTATAAAATTATAAGATGCACGGATAGGATTGAATTTTATTCCTAGAGTTGAAATGTCTAATACTTAGGGGCATGCATTTAAGGTGAGAGGGGGAAAAGTCAAAGGAGATTTGAGGGCAAGTGTTTACACAGAGTGTGGTAGGAGTCTGGAACATACCTCCAGGGGTGGTGGTGGAGGCAGATACAATAGGAGCATTTAAGGGACTTTTATATAAGACATAACTATGCAAAGAATAAAGGGATATGGACCAAGGACAGACAGAAAGGATTAGTCTAACTTGGCATCATGCTCGGTACAGCATTGTGAACCAAAGGGCCCATTCCTATACTATAGTGTTCTATGTTCTACGTTAATTGTTGGGCTTGTATTGTCAATCAACTCTCTGCACAAACCATATTTATGTCCCTTAGTTTCTGTAACTTCAACAACATAAGATCCTCTTGTAGCACAGGGATAGTAACCAGGCCACTGGGCCAAATGGCCTCAGTGAAAGTTCCACCTGTCATTGAGGTGAGACATGTTCAAATAGGTCAATTTAAAAGTAACATCCACGAGTGGAGGCTGTATATCTCACATTTGGGCATTCACCTGCACAGCATTCACTTATGTGATATTTGTCACAATAAGTGTCTGAATAATTTGTCCTTCACACATCTTAATGGGACTACTTCAAACTCAGGTTTACAGTGATCAAACTAAAATTATTAATCATTGTTTCCAATCAGATAACAAATGCACTGACTAACAAATCTTACTTACTTCAACATAACATAAATTCTTCTTCAAATAAAAATAGTAAATATACTGTTCTACACCAGCATTAGTGTATTTACTAATAGTCTCCACTAATGTCAAATCTGTACAGCCAGACCATCTTCATAGGCAGATCCCTCAACTTACCTGTCCCTCACTGTTAGTCCTTATTAATTAACCTGTAAATTGTGAGTCTTTTATTCTCTCATTCCCTTTCCCCCGTGAGATTAGGTGATCTTGATCCCTCCCTCTGTCCAGTGAATGCTCAGTAGCATTGCCAATTACATTTACTTTCATGCCTGCCTCCTTGAAACTTGCTTCACGGATATGTTAGCAGGTTTCAAATGCCCAAGTCATCACTAAAAATTGAGAAAAATATTGCAATCGCTAGAATTGTGAAACAAGATCAGAAAAAGCTGCAAACGCTCGACAGGTCAAGTTGCATCCATGGGGTTAATTTACAGATTAACATTTTATATGTGGTATCTCCATCATAATCCTGAAGCTTCTGAATGCTTTTCTCAGAGCGTCACTGAAACTATTCCCTACTCTCTCAGTTTTCATGGGTAAGGCGTTAATGACTGTTCATTAACGTGTCGATCCCCTTCTTATCTCACTGGCTATGAGGAAGAATGTAATCTTTTGTGAATTTATTTCTTCAGGAAGGGCATGCCAGCTTTCTACACTGTCTGAGCTCTCCTCAAGATCGTTGCTACTATCTTTTGACCCAACCCTTCCATGCTGACCAGATATCTGAAATTAATCTAGTCCCATTTGGCCCATATCCCTTCATCCAGATGCATTTTAAATGTAGTTATTGTACCAGCCTCTATCACGTCCTCTAGCAGCTCATTCCAAAAGTGCAAATCCTCTGCATAAAAAATTTGCCCCGTAAGTCCCATTTAAATAATTCCTCTCTCACCTTAAATATCTGCCCTCTCTAGTTTTGGACTGACCTACCCTGGGAGAAAGGTCTTGGCTCTCCATGTCACTCATGGTTTTATAAACCTCTATAAAGTCACTCCTCAACCTTCAATGCTCCAGGGAAAATAGCCCCAGTCTTCCCTGTAGCTCAGAACCTCCAACCTTTGCAACGTCCTTGTAAAGTTTTTCTGAGCCATTTCAAATTTAAAAACATCTTTCCTATAGCAGGGAGACCAGAACTGAATGCAGTATTTCAAACATGGCCTAACCAATGTCCTGTACAGCCACAACATGACCTCACAGCTCCTTTACTCAGTGCACTGACCAATACAGAGAACTTCTTCATTGGCCTGTTTATCTGCGGCTCCATTTTTCAAAAACAATGAACCTGCACTCCAAGCTCTCTTTTTTCGGTAACAGTCCTCAGGACTCCTCAGTGCATAAGTCCTGCTTGGATTTACCTTACCACAATATAACACATCACATTTATTTAAATTAAACTCCCTCTGCCACTCAAATTGCAGGAAACAGCAAGACCTGCTTGGTCTGATATGGTGGAGGAAAACCACTTTCTGGTCGAACTAGCAGAGTGTCTTGCAGTTAACAAGTCATAGAGTCATAGAGATGTACAGCATGGAAACAGACCCTTCGGTCCAACCTGTCCACGCCGACCAGATATCCCAACCCAATCTAGTCCCACCTGCCAGCACCTGGCCCATATCCCTCCAAACCCTTCCTATTCATATACCCATCCAAATGCCTCTTAAATGCTGCAATTGTACCAGCCTCCACCACATCCTCTGGCAGCTCATTCCATACATGTACCACCCTCTGCGTGAAAAAGTTGCCCCTTAGATCTCTTTTATATCTTTCCCCTCTTACCCTAAACCTATGCCCTCTAGTTCTGGACTCCCCGACCCCAGGGAAAAGACTTTGTCTATTTATTCTATCCATGCCCCCCATAATTTTGTAAATCTTTATAAGGTCACCCCTCAGCCTCCGACGCTCCAGGGAAAACAGCCCCAGCCTGTTCAGCCTCTCCCTATAGCTCAAATCCTCCAACTCTGGCAACATCTTTGTAAGTCTTTTCTGAACCCTTTCAAGTTTCACAACATATTTCCGATAGGAAGGAGACCAGAATTGCATGCAATATTCGAACAGTGGCTGAACCAATGTCTTGTACAGCCACAACATGACCCCCCAACTCCTGTACTCAATAATCTGACCAATAAAGGACAGCATGTTGTTGTGATTCTGTTCGCCGAGCTGGAAATGTTTGTTGCAAACGTTTCATCCCCTGTCTAGGTGACATCCTCAGTGCTTGGGAGCCTCCTGTGAAGCGCTTCTGTGGAGTTTCCTCCGGCATTTATAGTGGCCTGTCCCTGCCGCTTCCGGTAAATGCCGGAGGAAACATCACAACAAAAATTTCCAGCTCGGCGAACGGAACCACAACAACGAGCACCCGAGCTACAAATCTTCACCCAAACTTTGAAAGGACAGCATACCAAACGCCTTCCTCACTATCCTATCTACCTGCGACTCCACTTTCAAGGAGCTACGAACCTGTACTCCAAGGTCTTTTTGTTCAGCAACACTCCCTAGGACCTTCCCATTAAGTGTATAAGTCCTGCTGAGATTTGCTTTCCCAAAATGCAGCAGCTCGCATTTATCTGAGTTAAACTCCATCTGCCACTTCTCAGCCCATTGGCCCACCTGGTCCAGATCCTGTTGTAATCTGAGGTAACCCTCTTCGCTGTCCACTACACCTCCAATTTTGGTGTCATCTGCAAACTTACTAACTGTACCTCTTATGCTCGCATCCAAATCATTTATGTAAATGACAAAAAAGTAGAGGACCCAGCACCGATCCTTGTGGCACTCCACTGGTCACAGGCCCCCAGTCTGAAAAACAACCCTCCAGTACCACCCTCTGTCTTCTACCTTTGAGCCAGTTCTGTATCAAAATGGCTAGTTCTCCATGTTCCATGAGATCTAACCTTGCTGATCAGTCTCCCATGGGGAACCTTGTCGAACACCTTCCTGAAGTCCATATAGATCACGTCTACCACTCTGCTGTCATCAATCCTCTTTGTTACTTCTTCAAAAAACTCAATCAAGTTTGTGAGACATGATTTCCCATGCACAAAGCCATGTTGACGATCCCTAATCATTCCTTACCTTTCCAAATACATGTACATCCTGTCCTTCATAGTTTAGTGCAAGTTAGCAACTGATTCCAGGTTACATTGGTCTTGTAGCCATCGTTACAGAAATCTTGAGGAGAATCAGGTGTTATGTCGCAGTGTCAAAGCTACTCCATCTACAACTCCATATGGTATCATTGTAGTGAGTAGTGGAAATGGCAATTCTCAGCATCAATTCTTTCAGACCCATGGGCTTTTTGTTGATTTACTATGTATAATTTCCCCCATCTCCCCTAAATTTGTGCCTTTACAAACTCAGGTATTGTAGAGATTTCACTATTCTTCTGGAATTTCTCTCACTGGACTTGAACAGCCATTTGCTGGGTTGGAAAGCACTACATTTGATTAATTTCCAGACACTGAGATCTGTAAAAACCTGAAGACATGGGACCAGAGGTAGGCCATTCAGCTCATCAGTGCCACCATTCAAAGAAATCACAGCTGATTTGATAATCCTCAATTCCAATTCCCTGCCTTTTTCCCACAATCCTTGATTTCTTTACTGATTAAACATCCGTCTATCCTGGCCTTGAATATACATAACAAAATAGCCTTAATGATAAAGAATTCCATAGATTCATTTTTATCTAAGAGAAGAAATTCCTCCTTTTCTCTCAGTTAAATATGAGACTCGTTATTCTGAGGTTATGTCTTTTGGTCCTAATCTCTCCCACAAGGGGAAGTAACCTTTCTGCATTTAACCTGTCAAGTCTTCTAAGAATCTGATATGTTTTAATAAGGTTGCCTCTCATTCTTTTATATTCTAATGAGTACAAACCCAATCTCTCCTCATAAATTAGCCATTCCTGGTGAACCTTCTTTGGAATACCTCTAATGCCTGTAAATCCTTCCTTAGATAACAGATACAAAACTGTCCGTAGTATTCCAGCTGTCCATTTAAATTGGTAATAGTTTCATATTTGAGAATTTCTTCACAGAGGGCATGTTCTCTGCTGGAAGAAGCAATGCGTTATTTCCAATTTCTTAGACCATTGGATATCAGTCATTCTCTCTCATTGATGGTTTCCATGGCATTGTCAGTGCCACACCCTTGACCTGTGACAGCAGGCTTTCATCTTCGCCTGCAGATTTGTCTTGGAGCATTAGATAGTTTACTTTGACGTGTTGATTGGTTTAGGGTGTCTCGTTTTACCTCAGAGATTGCATAATTGGTAAAAATGATATGTTCACTTTCTCAGTTCTGCTACCTTGGGGATTGTTCTAATTTGGTGTGATCTCCACTACAGTTTGCAAGGACTCTTCCTGGGAAACATAGAATGTTAAATATTCTGTTTGAAACCATCTTAACTGAATTACTTCAGCATCTAATGTCTTATGTGACTCTGTCCTAGCTATTAAGTTTCTAAGCTGTGCTGCATGCCGAGTCATAGCAGATATAAATTTATCAATTAGCTCAAGTGAATATTTTATTGCTTGCTTTTCCTTGGAAATCATAGAATCCTTAAAGTGTGGAAGCAGGGCATTCAGGCAATGAGGTCCACACTGCCTCTCTGAAGAGCATCTCACCCAGACCCATCCTCCTACCTTATCCCTGTAACCTTGCAATTCCCAAGCTAATCCACCAAGTCTATACATCCCTGAATGCAATGGGCAATTTAGCATGGCCAATCTACCTAACCTGTATAATTTTAGACTGTGGGATTAAATGAAAGCACTCGGAGGAAACCTATGCAGAGACAAGGAGAACGTGCAAACTCCACACAGACTGAAGGTTGGAATGGAACCCAGGTCCCTGGGTCTGTGAGCCAGCATTCACAGATTTTTGCAGTCTAAGCACTCATCAGTGTTGATAGCGATGGGAAACGTTTGTATCAATCCAGTTTTATAACAGATTCTCATCTCGTTGACAGTATATAACAAATATCTTCCAACAACAATCTAATATGAACTGATTTGTTTATTATTTAGGTTTCATTAGGAGCTGAGGAGACCCAACAAAATGTTTGATTGTCTGCCTTCAACCATCCTCAGCTATCTGTTATCTGTTCCTTGGTTTCCTGTTCTTTAACTTTACATAGTATATTTTCTTCACCATTTGAAGAAGATTGAGGTTAAGACATGCATTCCTATTCAAGAGTAAATGTTATTGATTGTAACGTGTGTTCAGGGTGTCTATTATTTGATGTCCCATAAAATACAGTTGCTGACAGCATATGCTTAATTATTATGTTTCCTGGACCAAGGAGCTGCACTTTTGTTGGCCGTAGACAGTGTTTTCTTAAGCATCACTGTAAATAGTATAGCAACACTAGCTCAACGTCAAACATGAAATTCATGAGGTGATGATTGACATAAATATTCAGAGGCAAAATATAAGGTCTGGATCATCTAATTTTTTTGAAGAAGATTTTAGTTTTCTGAAGAACACTTTAGCTTTTTTTCTATTGTAGACTTCTACGTCATTAATGCCATTGCACGGATCACTGTTTGATTTCTTGCTTTTCTCAAACTGTTTTATTCTGTATCTCAGAAATTATTCTGCAAGATTTCCCAATTACACGTTCTATTTGGTCTCTCTCTGAAATGAAGGTTCCCCGGCAGAATTACTCTGATGCCATGCCTTCCGAATGCAATTACATATTTTGCTTGCTTGTATGACTTTTATTTTTTTCAGCAATTACTTTTGTGCAGCTCTATGGTGTTGTACTAATGAGATTTCCTCTATTTATAGCAAAAAGAGAAGATTTGTGTATTTTCATATCAAAATGGGTGATTCCCATCTTTTTCATGGCTTCATTGTATGAATCCTGTCATCTGCCACTTTAACAAATACTTCCCATTTTTACTGAATGATTCCCACACTTTGCAGTTTAAATAGAACATAGGACATAGAACAGTACAGCACAGTACAGGCCCTTTGGTCCTTGCTGTTGTGCAGAACTATTATCCAACTCTAAAATCAAACTAACCAACATACACTTTGTTTTACTATCATCCATGTGCCTATGCAAGAGTCATGTAAATGTCCCTAATGTATCTGACTCTAATACCACTGGTAACAGTGAATTCTACGCACTCACTACCCTCTGTGTAAACAACTGATCTCTGGCAATTCCTCTAAACCTTCCTCCAATCACCTTATAATTATGCCCCCTTGTGATAACCATTTCTGCCCTGGGAAATAGTCTCTGACTATTCACTCTATCTATGCCTGTCATCATCTTGTACATCTCTATCAAGCCACATCTCACCCTTCTTCACTCCAATGAGAAAAGCCTGAGCTCCTTCAACCTTTCTTTAAGACATGCCCTCCAGTCCAGGCTGCATCCTGGTAAATCTCCTCTGCACCCTCTCTAAAGCTTCCACGTTCTTCCTATAATAAGGTAACCAGAACTGAACACAATATTCCAAGTGTGTTCTAACCAGGGCTCTATAGAGCTGCAGCATAACCTCACATATCTTAAACTCAGTCTCCCTGCTAATGAAAGCCAACACACCATACACTTTCTTAACAACTCTATCAACTTAGGTGGCAATCTATGGACATGGACCCCAAGTGCCCTCTATTTTTCCACATTGTCAAGAATCCTACCTTTAATCTTGTAATCTGCATTCAAATTTGACCTTCTAAAATGAATCACTTCACACTTTTCCAAGTTGAACTCCATTTGCCATTTATCAGCCCAGTTCTGCATCCTGTCAATGTTCTGTTGCAACCTACAACAGCCCTCCACACTATCAACCACTCCACCAATCCACCAAACTTACTAACCCACCCTTCCACTTCCTCATCCAAGTCATTTATAAAAATCACAAAGAGCAGAGGCCCCAGACAAATCCCTGCGCAACACCACTGGTCACCGAGCTCCAGGCTAAGTACTTTCCATCTATTACCACCCTTTGTTGACTATGGGCCAGCCAATTCTGTATCCAACAACCAAATTTCCCTGTATCCTATGCCTCCTTACTTTCTGAGTAGGCTGACCATGGGGAACCTGATCAAACGCCTTGCTAAAATTTATGTACACCACATCCACTGCTCTACTTTCATCACATCATTTTGTCACATACACAAAGAATTCAATAAGACTTGTGAGGCATGACCTGCCCCTCACAAAGCTATGCTGACCAACTCTAATCAAACTATGGTTTTCCAAGTAATCATAAATCTTGTATCTCAGAATCCTCTCTAATAATTTGCCCACCATAGGTGTAAGACTGACTGGTCTGTAATTCCCAGGATCTCTATTGCCTTTCTTGAACAAGGGAATAACATTTGCCATCCTTCAATCATCTGGCACTACTCCAGTGGACAGTGAGGACGTAAAGATCATTGCCAAATCTCTTCCCTCACTTCCTGTGGTAACCTCAGGTATATCCTGTCTGCCCCAGGGGACTTATCCATTCTTATGTTTTTCAAAACTTTCAGCACATTCGCCTTCTTAACATCAACCTGTTTGAGCATATCAATCTGTTTCATGCTGTCCTCACAAGAGACAAGGTCTCTCTCACAAGTGAATACTGAAACAAAGTATTAATTAAGGACCTTCCCTTCCTCCTCTGACTTCAGGTGCAAGTTTCCTGCACTATCCCTGATCAGCTCTACCCTCACTCTGGCCATGCTCTGTTCTTCACGTAAGTATAGAATGCTTTAGGGTTTTCTTTAATCCTACCCACCAAAGCTTTCCCATTCCCCCCTTCTAGCTCTCCTCGGTCCATTCTTCAGTTCCTTCCTGGCTACCTCGTAACCTTCTAGACCCCTGTCTGATCCTTGCCTCATCAACTTTAAGTAAGCTTCCATCTTCCTCTTGATGAGATGTTCCACATCCCTTGTCACTCAAGGCTCATTTGCCCTACCAAGCCTTCCAGCACTATCAGCAAGAGCTGCCTAAACAAACTCCACATTTCTGTCATGCATGTTCCTGAGAACATCTGTTCCCAATTTAAGCACTCCAGTTCCTGCCTAATAGCATTGTAATTCCCCCTCCCCCAATTAAATACTTTCCTACATCATCTGATCCTATTTCTCTCAATGACTGTAGTAAATAAATGAGTTCTATCTTTATTACAGCTCTCACAGAGATCTCATATCTATTCCCAAGCTTGAATGCACTCTTCCAAACTTTCTGTCCTCTTAGAACAAGTCTGGATTGGTGTTTAATCTGGGAGAAAGTGAGGACGGCAGATGCTGGAGGTCAGAGTCAAGAGTGTGGCACTGGAATAGCACAGCATCCGAGGAGCAGGAGAATTGATGTTTCAGGCAAGAGCCCTTCATCAGGAATGAGGCTTGTGAGTCTATGGGGTGGAGAGATAAATGGGAGGGGGTGGTTGGGGCTGGGGTTTTGGAGGGTAGCTGAGAGTGTGGTAAGTGGATGGATATGTGGGTGAAGGTGATAGGTTGAAGAGGAGGGTGGGGCAGATGAGTTGGAAGGAGGATAGACAGGTAGGACATGTCATCAAGGTGATGTTGAGTTGGAAGGTTGGAACTGGAATACAGTGGGGGCAGGGGAAATGACGAAACTGGTGAAATCCACATTGATGCCATGGGGTTGGAGGGCCCTGAGGTGGAAGATAAGGCATTCTTTCTCCAGGCGTCAGGTGATTAGGGAGTGGCGATGGAGGAGGCCCAGGACCTGCATGTCTTCAGTGGAGTGGGTGGGGGAGCTGAAGTGTTCAGCCATGGATCAGTGGGGTTGGTTGGTGCAGGTGTCCCGGAGATGTTCTCTGAAGCCTCTGCGAACAGGCGTCCTGTCTCCCCAATGTAGAGGAGACTGCATCGGGAGCACCAGATACAGTAAATGACATGTGGAAGTGCAGGTGAAACGTTGATGGAAGTGGAAGGCTCCTTTGGGACCTTGGACGGAGGTGAGGGGGAAGGTGTGGGCGCAGGTTTTGCAATTCATATGGTGGCAGGGGAAGGTACTAGGAGGGGAGGGTAGATTGTTTGGGGGCATGGACCTGACAAGTGAGTTGCGGAGTGAACGGTCTTTCCGGAAAGCGGATAGGGGTGGGGAAGGAAATATATCTCTGGTGGTGGGGTCCGTTTGTAGTTGGCAGAAATGGCGGAGGATGATGCGGTGTATATGGAGGTTGTTGGGGTGAAAGGTGAGGACCAGGGGTGTTCTGTCCTTGTTGTGGCTGGAAGGGTGGGGTTCGAAGGTGGAGGTGTGGGAAGTGAATGAGATGCGCTGAAGGGCATCATCGACTACATGGGAGGGGAAATTGCAGTGTTTGAACAAGGAGGCCATCTGGTGTGTTTTATAGTGAAACTGGTCCTCCTGGGAGCAGATGAGACGGAGGCAGAGGAATTGGGAATAAGGGACAGCATTTTTACAGGAGGCAGGGCGGGAGGAGGTATAATCCAGGTAGGTGTGAGAATCGGTGGGTTTAAAGACGATGTCAGTGATGAGTCAGGCACCATTGATGGAGATAGAGAGGTCCAGGAAGGGGAGGGGGGTGTCTGAGATGTTCCAGATACACTTAAGATCGGGGTGGAATGTGTTGGTGAAGTTGATGAACCATTCAACCTCCTCGTGGGAGCACGAGGTGGCCCCAATACAGTCATCAATGTAGCAGAGGAAAAGGTGGGGAGTGGTGCCGGTGTTGTTGTAGAAGATGGGCTGTTAGACGTAGCCAACAAAGAAACAGGCAGAGCTGGGATCCATGCGGGTGCCCATGACTACCCCTTTGGTCTAGAGGAAGTGGGAGGATTCAAAGGAGAAATTACTGAGAGTGAGGACTAGTTCAGCCAAAAGAATGAGAGTGTCAGTGGAGGGATACTGGTGGGGACATCAGGAGAGGAAGAAACAGAGAGCTTGGAAGCCATGGTCATGGTAGGTGGAGGTTTATAGGGACTGGATGTCCATGGTGAAGATGAGGCCAGGGGAACAAAGGTCTTGGAGGAGGAAGAGGGTGTGGGTGTGTCCCAAACAGATGTGGGGAGTTCCTGGACTGGGGGAATAGAACAGTATTTAGGTATGTGGAGATGAGTTCAGTGGGGCAGGAGTAGGCCGAGACAATGGGTCGGCCGGGTAGTCAGGCTTGTGAATCTTGGTTAGGAGGTAGAACTGGGCAGTGCAGGGTTCCTGAGCTATGAGTTTGGAAGTTATGGGAGATCCCCTGAGATGTTGAGGTTGAATACGGTCTGGGAGATGATGGTTTGGTGATGTGAGGTGGGGTCATGGTCAAGGGGGTGGTAGGAAGTGGTGTCTTCAAGTTGGCGCCTGCCTTCAGCAGTGTACAGGTCAGGGAGCCAAACTACCACTGCAACTCCTTGTCTGCTGGTTTGATGGTGAGGTTGGGATTGGAGTGAAGGGAGTGGAGGGCTGTGCCTTGTGAGGGTGAGAGGTTGGAGTGGGGGAGGGGGGTGGACAGGTTGAGGTGGTCAAGGTCCCGGTGGCAGTTAGAAATAAAGTGATCGAGTGCGGGTAACAAACCAGCATGGGGTGTCCAGGTGGATGGGGTTGTTGGAGGCGAGCGAAGGGGTCCTCAGAAGATGGGCGGGAGTCCTGATTGAAAACGTAAGCACGGAGGCAGAGTCAGCAGAAGAAGTGTTCGATGTCGCAACGCGTGTTGGATTCGTTGATCCGGAAGCGGGGGGGGTGAAGGTAAGGCCTTTGTTGACGACGGAATGATCGTCTTCAGTGAGGGAGACATCAAGGGGGATGGTGAAAACCCGGCAGGGCGGGGAGCTAGGACATGGTGTAGGGCTAGAGCTGGGACTGGGGGAGGAGACTGTGACTGGAGTGGGAGTGGTAGTACAGCGACCAAGGGGTGATGTCATTTACGGAAGTGATGCTCACCCGGGGTGTTGGGGGAGGGGCAGAGGTGGTGACTGTGGGATCTACAGGGGCGGAAGTGGCACAATGCATGTCGTAGGTGATCCTATCGGCAGGGTTCAGGTGAGTGGCATCAGTGGGGGCGGAAGTGATGCTCTGGTTAGGCCTCATGTTGGTTTTGGCAGCGGTGGATCTTGTAGTGGCTGCGGTGGTAGTTGTCTGGCTGGATCCATCCTCCTGTCCAACCTATTACCAATACTCCTACCTCTATCTATGTATTGCACTCTCAGCTTTCCACCCCCAGCCCACCCCGCTCCCATTTATCTCTCCACCCCCTCAGCTCTCAAGCCTGGTGTTTAATTTTCCCAACAGTATTATTGTAATTACTGGATTTGCGATGTCCCCATGTCGGCACTTTGGAATTAATACGTATTTCAGGTTGCTCTTCATTTCCATTTCTCTAGCCATGCCTCATGGTGCCTGCTTCCTATGACAGGAATGCTCAACCTGAGCTGTCAGTAATGTTTTAGCTTCTCACTTCTCTAGCCTGGATTGCTGTGCTGTTTTAAACTTTCCTCTAGCTCACCAGAGATTTTAAGCTTTACCCATGTAGCCTCCAATGTTTGGTCACTCATTGCTAACCTCTGACTCAAGACCACTCTCACAGGTGATGAAGGGCTTTCCTGATGAAGGACTTTTGCCCAAAACGTCGATTTTCCTGCTCCTCGGATGCTGCCTGACCTACTGTGCTTTTCCAGCATCACTCTGATCTTGACTCTGATCTCTCACATCTGTAGCCCTCACCTTCGCCTACCATTCTCACAGGTGTCAGCATTAGCCTATACTTGCATTTTGGATTTTGTCTCAACTCACTAGGTTTGTGTGCTACACTCTTCCCAGTGCCATCACAAAAGTAAAAGAGTTTAATCAGTATGCAAAGTGCCCCAATTTACCTAATATTCAGTCCAGATTGAAATAAAGCACAAACTAAGTGGATACCCTGAACAGGGTTTATTATTTATTATCAGTAATCAGATTCTAGCTACAAGTAAACAGATATAACCTATTAGCATGTAATTCTGCTGCATTAGTACACACCTCTTTGGTGTCATGCCATCTGCAATGCAAACATTAATTAGTGCTTGTTCAAACAGTTGTTGACCATGGATGGGTATATGAATAGGAAGAATAAGGGCCAAATGCTGACAAATGAGACCAAATTAATTTAGGATATCTGGTTGGCTTGGACAAGTTGGACCGAAGGGTATATTTCTGTGCTATACAATTCTAAGACTCTAGTTATAATGAGATGGTAGATATTATTACAGAGACTTGGAGGAGCACCAGATGGTTGGTCTTAACTCTTTTGACATCCTAAGCTGCTGTGCCCACAAGTCCACATGCTATCATCACAGTGGGTGGTACATATGGCACACCTCAGTATTAAATCTTTCATACCCACATGCAACTATTTTGATTCAAAAATCATTTTAACACAAATGGTTCCAATTACTTTCAGTGGAAAATGGGTTGTTGGCCCCCAACAGCAACTGAATAAAGTATTCAATGGTAACTGTTATACAAAACCTGTTAATTTATAAATATTTGATAATGTAAAGTGGTCCATCAACAATCGCCCCTTTATAATAACAGATGAAATACAATTTGTGATGGGATTCCTGTTGGTAGCACAGATGGTGGGGTGGTTGGCACAAGGCATCAGTTTTGTCCCTGTTCCACTTGGGAGCTGTGAGTTTGAGTAAGGATGTTGACAGGATTCTCCCAGTTCCCCAATATAACCAACAGAAACACCCATTTCTCATGGGTGGGTTGGCATGGACGGGCATCATCAGGTTGGTGCAGGATCAGGCTGAAGCTGGTAGGAGGTTGCAATGTTCAGTTGGCCTACTGCCTGAGGATTCTGGCCAACAATTGCTGTACTCATTTTTAAAATCTCTATACCTTGACCCAAACACTAATTGATCTCCATGCATTTGGAAGCTGCATTTGTCAGAGGGATTCAGACGCAGCAAATTTTGTTACACACTTGAAAAAAAAATGCTCAGTAGGTTTCAGGTAAAAGGATGTACAAATTATGATAGAAAAGCTTGTCAGAAAAGCAGAGCTCTTTGTCTGCAACAATGAAAAGGGCTTAGAATTGATTAGAATTTAATCGAGCAGTCTAATGTTGAAATCCAAGCCCATTTAGATGTAAATTTTGTGCAATTGACTGCGCGGATCCACTATCATTAATGCATTCACTGCACTCTATAACTTGGGAAGTCACTTAATACAGACTGAACATCTGTCTGTGTACATCTGCAGCTGTGATCCCATTTACTTTACTGTGATCTTACCCTAACTGCCACTACTGGCACCTCATGTTACCAGCCAGAATGTGGTTCGATGTATCTTGCTTGAGATAGTTTGCTGCCACCAATTGTACCTTGTCTTTATATTGTCTAGGGCTTATCTAATTATTAGTGCTGGTGGATACATCACTGTCGAGTCATTACAGAGGAGCATTGTTCTTAGTTAACAAAATGGTTCATTGTTTGACCTGTAACGTACAACTACAAGTCAGTCCTAATTACTAGGACTCTCAGAACTTTAGAGTATATCTTTGCTTACTACAAACATCAAAGTTGAATGCATTATTTCCACCAGCAGACTGTGTACAATATCTATAGAATGAGTGGAGTCAATGCAAGTTTATTGTTAACTCTTTCAGAACTAACTTGCCCAGAATCCTGGACTGTGCTGAGTGAATCAATCTCATTATGGCATTGAGGAAGGTGAAACTATTGTTTGAAAGATTTCTGGATGAAAGGAGAACAATTAGCTGGACATGCCCCCTGATTTTCTTATCTTTAGGCCAACTCATTTCTCCTCTTCACTTGAAGAACCATCTTAATTCATGACTGGGATAAATGGTGTGCAAGGTGGATTGTCAGCTCAAACATCTTGTTGATGCCAGAAGATTGTGGGAAGAGAGTTTCAGAATTTCACGATACTTTGCTCGAAAAATTGCTTCTATTTTTAACAACCCGGCCCCTCCGTCCTCAAGTCCAATACCAGATGGAATTATTCCTATTCATTTGTCCTATAATATTTGTATTATTTTAAAAACCTCAATTAGATCATCCCTTTAAAGCTAAACAGAATGCAAGCTGACTTTGTGCAATCTGTCTTACCAATAAAACAGAATTACAGATTTATTGTGGTCCACTATGCTTGCATTAGCTCCATTATCTAGTCTTCACTATAACCTAGTACCAATCTCCTGCCTTTTCCCAATATCCCTGCATACTGCTATTATCAAAAAAAAACTTAGCATGAAACACTTTATCATTCAGATGAGAGTATGTTTTACCCATCAAAGTCAATGCACCTTTGTTGAGATGTAGTGTCCAGAAATGAGTGCAATAGTCAAGGTGGGTCTGAGTCTCAATATTGAATCATTGCTTCCATTGAATTGTATTTGCTAATCCCTTGTGCTAATGACTCATCTTCAATTCAGCTGTTTGTTTACTCCTTACCTACTCAGTAGTTTAAGTGACATGTATCCATAGGTGGTCTTGTTTTTCTATGTTAAAAATCACACAACACCAGGTTATAGACCAACAGGTTTAATTGGAAGCACACTGGCTTTCAGAGCGTCACTCCTTCATCAGGTGATAGTGGAGGGCTCAGTCCTAACACACAGAATTTATAACAAAAATTTACAGTGTGATGTAACTGAAATTATACATTGAAAAATTGATTGTCTGTTAAGCCTTTCATCTGTTAGAATACCATGATAGTTTCACTTCTTTCATGTGTAAATCACAAAATCTTTTTTTAAAAAGTTGCATTCTCAGGTTAGCTGTTAACAATGGTGATAGCTAGACAATATGTTGAAGGTGTTAGCCCCCTGTGTTCTCTGTCTATGACCTGATGTTTAGATTGATTCTAATCTAAAAAGTGAGATAACGGAGTTTTACATGAATTCATGCAGTTTTTGAGCTCAGAGCTCTACATGAACGTATGCAGTTTTTGATAAGGGTGTGTGTGGGTGTCTGTGTGCGCGTCTGTGTGTATCTGTGTCTGTGTGCATGTGAGAGTGTGTGTGTGTAGGAATATCGGTGTGTGTGTGTAGTGCAATGGTGATCACCTGTAATGTGACATGAACCCAAGGTCCCGGTTGAGGCCCTCCCTATGGGTACCGAACTTAGCTATCAGCCTCTGCTCGGCCACTTTTCACTGCTGCCTGTCCCGAAGTCCGCCTTGGAGGATGGTCACCCGAAGGTCCGAGGTCGAATGTCCTGGACCACTGAAGTGTTCCCCAACTGGGAGGGAACCCTCCTTTCTTTTGATTGTTGTGCGGTGCCCATTCATTCGTTGTCGTAGCCTTTGCTCGGTTTCCCCAATGTACCATGCCTCTGGGCATCCTTGCCTGCAACTTATAATATAGACAACATTGGCTGAGTCACATGAGTACCTGCCATGTACAGGGTGGGAGGTGTCCCCACACGTAATGGTGGTATCTATGTCCACACTCTGACACGTCTTGCAGCACCTACCGTGACAGGGTTGTATGGAGTTGTCCTGAGAGCCAGGCAGCTTGTTACGAACAACGATTTGTTTGAGGTTTGGCGGTTGTTTAAAGGCAAGTAGTGGAGGTGTGGGGAAGGTCTTGGTGAGATGCTCATCCTCACTGATAATGTGTTGCAGGTCACGAAGAACATGGCGTAGTTTTTCAGCTCCTGGGAAGTACTGAACAACGAAGGGTACCCTGTCGGTTGCAGCATGAGGAGGTCAGGTTTTTCTATAGTTGCAAAACCCATTTAGAAAACATTTCAACTTCATCACTCTTGCATTGCAAATTGATGACTTCACAGTTGGCTATACAACTGCTTTCCTTCATTTAACTTGTTACTTGCCTTGTAATATTCTTGCCCTCTGAGTCACCAAAAGTTAGGGTTAATACACCTGTGCATTACTGAGGGACCACTCACTGCTGGAGGTGCTGCTTTTCGGATGAGACATTAGGGTGAGACCCTATTTGTTTGAGTGGATATCTAGAATTCCATGCAAATATTTTGAAGAAGAGGTTGGGGAGTTGTATCCCAATGCCTTGACCAACGTTTCTCAACTTATAGTTCCTCAACCCTGCACAACCCATTTCTTCCTCCTTCCTAAAATTCACAGCCGATCTGTCTTGGCAGACCCATCTTTTCAGCATATTTCTTCCCTACTCAACTTGCTTCTCTCTTCACTCTGTGTTGTCCCCCTTGTTCAGTCTCTCCCTGCTAACATTCATGATCCTTTTGATACTTTATGTCAGTTAAGCAAGGTCCAGTTTTCTGGTCCTCGTCACCTCCTCTTCACCATGGATGTGCGATCCCTCTGCAAACCATCCCTCTGCAAACCATCCCCTGAGACCATCCCTCCATCAGGATGGTCTCAGGGTTCCCCTGCTTCATCCTGGAAAGGAGCCCTGAACAGGCCCCATCGACCACCATCCTCCTTCACCTGGCTGAGCTTGTTTTCACTTTGAACAACGTTCCCCTTAAATCATCTGGTTTTCTCCACAAAAGTGTGCTTATGTGTATCCACATGAGTCCCAGCTATGCCTGTCCTTTGTAGGGTATGCGGTTCATTCCTTATTCCATACCTCTTCTGGCTTTCGTCACAACTTTTCCATAAAAATGTAAGACCATAAGGAATAGGAGCAGGAGTAGGCCATTCAGCCCCTTGAGCCTGCTCAACCATTCAGTAGGATCATATTTCAGTCAACATTCCTCACCTCCACTTTTCTGCCCTCTCCCCGTAACCTTTAATTCTCCTACTGATCAAGAATCTATCGATCTCAGCCTTGTATAATCAGAACGACTCTGCCCCCACATCATTCTGTAACAAATGGTTCCAGAGATTCACAGCCCACTGAAAGAAGACATTCCTCTTCACCTCTGTCTTAAATTGGCTCCCTTTTACACTGAGACTATGCCCTTTGCTCCTGGATTCTTCCACGAGGTGAAACATCCTCCCAGCATTTACCCTGCTAAGCCTTTTAAGGACTCTTAAATATTTCAATGAGATTCCCACTCATTCTTCTAAATGACAGTAAATAGAGTTCCAAGCTGCTTAATCTTTGCTCACAAGACAATCCCTCAATACCAGGGATTATCTTTGTGAACCTTCTCTCAGCTGTCTCCAACGAAATTATGTCATTCCTTAAATAAGGGGGCCAAAACTGCTCACAGTACTTCAGATGTGGTCTCACCAGCACTTTGTATAGTTACAGTTAGTCTCTCCTACTCTTATACTCGAATCTACTTAATATAAAGGCTAATGTTCCATTAGCCTTCCTGATTACCTGCTTGACAGGTGGGGGGATTTCCAGGATATCGATGCAGCGACACTGAAGGTACAATAATGTATTTCCAACTCAGGATGGTGAATGGCTCGGAGGAAGACTTGCAGCTGGTGGCGTTCCCATGTTTCTGCTGCCCTTGTCCTTCTAGGTGGTAATGTGTTGGCTAAGCAATTTTGAATAAGTTCTGTTGTGCATGTTATGAACAGCAAATTATTGAAATTTATAGTTAAGGGCAGAGTAACTGAGCACTTGGAATAATTTAAGCTGATTAGCAAAAGCCAGTATTGATTTATGTGTTATGTATACTAAACCAACTCAAATTGTTTTGAGGGAGTAACTAATGTCATCAACAGTAGAACATTGGTGGATAAAATTGATTTGGATTTCCAGAAGGTGTTCAATAAAGTTCCACTTAAGAAATTGGAAGTTATAATAAATACATGGGAATAGAGGCAAATTATTGATTTAGATATGAGCTACGTTAGATGATAACAACATTTTGGGATGCCTCATTATGATATGCTTCTGCATTGAAACCAGAAGCTGCAAGATGTGATGGCTGAGGAAAGTTCATAATGCGACAAAACATGTTGGATATAAATCTGCAAGTTCTCCAAGGCAGGTGACAAAAGTGGGAGAGATTCTTGACATCCATGTGATGGAAGGAAAATGGGAGCCTTTACCATCACTGTCCATAGCTCCAGGGTAGAACCTGCATACCAAAGTTACAGCATCTTGGATTCCCTCACTGGTTGGCAACATTTATTGTTTCCTGTTTCCACTAGGAGGCAAGAGGCTCTTTGCTTTTTAATAGACAACCCCTTATAAATTTGTGATGGAAATCAGAAATGTACAGAGCAAAGAATTGTGGAGAAAGACCTGTGTCTTTAGTCAATCATATTGTCCCATTACTGAGACATTCACTGGAGCAGAATACATTTTCAACAGTGTGATAACTGCTTAACTTTGTCTCTCGCAGTCTGTCAGTAGCACTGGCTGGAAGTAAGGCTGCAGTAGCCATTGTTATCAGTGAGAAGAGTTGCTCACAAATGGGATAGGTTTCGCTGCTAAGATCTAATTCAGAAGTCACATGACACCAGCACTGCTCCGAAAGCTAGTGCTTCCAAATAAAACTGTTGGACCGTAACCTGGTGTCGTGTGACTTCTTACTTTGTCCTCACCAGTCCAACACCAGCACCTCCACATCAAGATCACAGTCAAAAAGGCTTTAATTCAAAGTAGATTAGAGCCAATTACAATGCAGTGCTGAATAATACATTGCCTTGAGAACAAAGCCAGCCTAGAATTAATTTTTGTTATGCTTTGTGGGGAGGAATCACTTTTTTAAACTTCCTGAAAGCCTTTGTAAGTAGAACTTATGGGGCACATAAATCTTGCCAGGAAGTAATTTGTAGATTGTAATCTAATAGACTTTTAGATGGGTTGCATGTAAAATATTGGAATGGCCAGGAGTGATTACAAGCTGTAATCTAATCAAATGTTTGAATGATGGCAAAAAGTGCGAAAGTGATTTACAATTGCCATCCAGACAGAGAGTCATTATATAGAAATCAGTCCCCTATGATCATTACTTTTAGTAACTTATACATTGTGAGATTTTCCTCCCTTCATTGGTCTAGAATCACACCAATGTTGAAAACTGAGAGAAGGCAGATAAATTATGAAATAGCAGTTAATTAATAGCAAACCTGACTATTAAAAATGTATTGTTCAAGATGGAAAAGCAAAGTGAAGAAGGCAAGCAAAACTCAGTTTGTGCCCTGGAATACAGAACATTCCAGGGGGAGCTGGCTTGGTCAGTCCTGGCATTAATAAAAAAAAAAGTGGAGGGGAAATATTAGCTTGATGCCGAGAGAAAGAACATAGCAGGGAAGTTTAGAGAGGCAATAATCAAAGTAACATTAATCAAAAATGAGAAAACAAGAGAGCATGTTATTTGCAGTTAACGATTGGGGATGAGATGTATAGCATTCAAAAAACAAAGACAAAAAAAATTTACAGTCCAGGAACAGTCCCTTCGGCCCTCCAAGCCTGTGCCAATCCAAATCCACTGTCTAAACCTATCGCCCAATTCCTAAAGACCTGTATCTCCCTGTTTCCCACCTAATCATGCATCTGTTCAAATGCACCTTAAATGAATCTACCGTGCCCGCCTCTACTACCACTGCTGGCAACATGTTCCAGGTGCCTACCACCCTCTGTGTAAAGTACTTTCTGCATGTATTCCCCTTAAACGTTTCACTTTGAATGTGTGACCTCTCGTTATTGAATCCTTCACCCTGGGAAAAAGTTTATCTCTATCCACCCTGTCTATATCCTTCATGATTTTGTAGACCTCAATCAGGCCTCCCCCTCAACCTCCTTTATTCTAATGAAAACAATCCTAAACTACTCAACCTCTCTTCATAGCTAGCACCTTCCATACCAGGTAACATCCTCGTAAACCTTCTCTGCACCTTCTCCAAAGCATCCACATCCTTTTGGCAATGTGGCGACCAGAACTGTACACAGTGTTCCAAATGCAGCCGAACCAAAGGCTTGTACAATTTTATACTCAATACCCTGTCAGATGAAGCCTAGCATACCATATACCTTCTTGACTACTCTATCCACCTGTGCAGCCACATGTAGGATACAATGGACCTGAACTCCCAGATCTCTCTGCTCATCAACTTTTCTCAAGGCTCTTCCATTTACAGTATACTTCGATCTACAATTAGACCTTCCAAAATGCACCACCTCACATTTGTCCGGATTGAACTCCATCTGCCACTACTCTGCCCAACTCTCCATTTTATCTATATTCTCCTGTATTCTTTGACAGTCCCCAATGCTTTCTACTACTCCACCAATCTTTGTATCATCTGCAAACATACTGATCAGACCAACAATGCCCTGTCCCAGATCATTTATGTATATCACAAACAACAGTGGGCCCAGCATTGATCCCTTGTCAAGGGGGTGGCACGGTGGCTCAGTGGTTAGCACTGCTGCCTCACAGCATCAGGATCACAGGTTCAATTCCAGCCTTGGGTGGCTGACTGTGTGGAGTTTGCACATTGTCCCGGTGTCTGCGTGGGTTTGCTCCGGTTTCCTCCCACAGTCCAAAGATGTGCAGGTTAGGTGAATTGGCCATGTTTAATTGCCCATAGTGTTAGGTGCATTAGTCAGAGGGAAATGGGTCTGGGTGGGTTACTCTTCGGAGGGTCGGTGTGGACTAGTTGGGCCGAAGGGCCTGTTTCTACACTGTAGGGAATCGAATTTAGACCACTATTCACCTTTCTTCATTTCGAGAAACTCCCTTCAACTACTACTCTCTGTCTCCTGTTGATCAACCAGTTCTTTATCCACCTTGCTAGAACATATTGCATACCATGTGACTTCACTTTCCCCATTAGTTTATCAAACACCTTACTAAAGTCCATATATATGACATCTATCAACTTGGTCACATCCTCAAAGAACTCTGTTAAGTTGGTAAGGCACCATCTCCCCTGTACAAAACCATTTTGCCTATCCCTGATAAGCCCATTCTCTTCCAAATATAAATAGATCCTGTTCCTTAGTACCTTCTCTAGCAACATTCCCACCATTGACACCAGGCTCACTGGTCTGTAGTTACCTGGAATATCCCCACTACCCTTCTTGAACAGGTGACACTTTATCGGGCATTTTATTTTTTCTGTGTACCACTGCTGGATATCTTTGTGTGAATGAGTGATTTCATTTCTTGCTTTTCATCAAAACCTCTGATATTTGGTTGCACAAGAAAAATCCGCTTTCTTGGCTTTTATCCATTCATCATCTCTTTGCATTGAAAGCATTTTTATTCGTGTCTTTGGGGCACTAATCTTTGCTGTGACAGCAGTTAACTATACATGGTGATTTGTCTTGTACAGCAGTCAGCCTGACATATTGAATGGGGTATTTAGATTGCCTGATAACTAATTCAGCTGAACTTGGGGGGGTGGGGATGTTTTAGATTTGATGATGAATAATCTGAGCAGTAGCGTTGATAGCTGGGAAACTAACAGGGAAACTGTGGAATTCTATGAAGCAATTTTTTCCTGGTGATTAAGAACTGAACTGCAGAATGAATATAAAAGCAGAAATTGCTGAAAATATTCAGCAGCATCTGTGGAAAGAGTTAATTGCTTCCGGTGCAGTTCTAAAGAAGGTCACTGGACCCAATACATTGACTCTGTTTTCTCTCCACAGATGCTGTTAGAACTGCTGAGTTTTTACAGCAATTCTTGTTTTTGTTTCTGATTTCCAGCATTCACAGTTACTTGGGATTTTTTGAAAAATTAATATTAAAGTGAATCATTATCCGATAGCAGATTGGATACTGATTGAAATCAGTGAAATAAAAATCAGGCAAGCTCTTTAAAAGGTAGAAAATATACTCTACCCAAGTGCTGAAGATGAAAATCTCCACATCCGCTCACCTAGATTCGAAATGAGTCAGGGGATAATTGTGAGTGACGTTATTGCATGAAGATTTAATACGGCCAATCCCCTGTTTTCAACGAGACATGGACTGTTTTAAATAGAGACAAATTTCAGATAAAGCAATTATACAACAAACAAAACTTGCAGTAGCTTACTGGCTTGTAATTCGGATCGGACAAAACTTAACTTGCATTCCACACTATACACAAGAGCTCAATGATGCTCAGTTGCAGTTTTCAATTTCAAGAGAGCCTTCACGAATCTGTGTCCTAGCATTGTCCAACTATTATGGCAGCTGACTCTCCTAATGCAGCTGCACGCATGCTACCTGAGGTCAACATAAAGGAAAACTGGGCAGAGTTGCTCCTTTCTGGCTGATCCATTAGCACCAATTTTGTCCCTTACTGAGGTTAAATTTCACTGCAGGAATGGCTTTGGATGATGGTTTGTATTTCTGACATCTTTCTGATTGTTCTGAATGCCATTTTAGGATCTGAAATGAGTAATACATGCGGTGATGCAATGCGAACAGATAGATAATCATGATGGAAAACTGGAAATTCAATTTTCTTCGGTAGTAATGCGAAATGAGCAATGCTGTATTAGCGACCCATTCAATTCTCTGCTCTACATTTGTTTTCAATACCATGAGCCATGATTTAGAACTGACCCACTGGCTGTGACAGAGAACTGATCCATGGTTTGGGATTGCAGAACTGTGTGGATATTTAACCCTTAAGAGTGAGAGGAATGCATGTGTATGAGATGAAACTTCAAAAAGAGCTATGCATTAATCTTAAATACTTTATACTGTATGGGTACAGTAGCATGGTGGTTATGGTACTGGCCTAGTTGCCTGTTTACTGAGCCATAAATTCATATCCCACCATATTAACTAGGAAAATTTGCATTTTCTATTAGTTACATAAATCTGCTATTATCAGTAATGGTGTCCATGGAATGACTGAATTGAAACAAAAGCACATCTGATTCGAGAAAGGAAATCTGCCAAGTTTATCTAGTCTGGCTTACATGTGATGCTTAATGGTCTTCTGAATATGACACTGTTGTATTGGGATTCTGACCTTACCAATGATTTCCACATCCCATGAGTAGATTTAAAACATCTCTTTTACACTCAGGTGTTTGCATAGAATTGTTAGATTTATTTTAAAAAATGATACAAATGGCCATGATATTGGTTTGACATCTGATTCTGATGCAACACTTGCATGAATTTTGATTGGCTCAGTTTAAACTGAGGATCGTCATCAGTTGCTGTACAGTTTTTGTCATGTTTATAAGGTGTTAAAAACACATGCATTCACTAATTATTATAGGTTTATTTCAAAAGTAGAGTTGTTATGTTTACAGCCCCATACAAAATTCTGATGTTTGTCAATACTCTGCAATGTATTTCTCTGTTAGCAAATCTGAAACTAACTGAATTTCTTCATGCATTGGAACTATATCTAATACCATTCAAAAATGAAAGATATAGGTGGTTAAAAAATGACTGCTGTGCAATAAATTGTATTGATGGACCAATTTGCATCCTGTATCTAGTTTTTCACATTATCATTCATTCACTATCTAATCTCTCATCTCTCCTATTTTATCTTCTTCTTCAATGGGCATGGAGCTGTCAGGTGAAGATAACTGATCTTAATCTTTCAGAAGTTTTGATTTCTCAAAGACACATTAACTCTACATAATTTTTACTTTCATAGAATTGTGCTGTTTCCCTCAAGTGGCCTGTTTGTACAGACTGAATAACACTTTGCTATTTTGAATTGTCTACCTTGTATCCCATATGTAAAATATCTTTAATTCTTCTGACCACACCCACTTGATTTCCTGTTGAATTATCTGCTCAATGCATATTTACTCTGCTCACCTTCCATTTAATATACATGGTTGTTCGGAGCTTGACAGGATCCACAACTATGTCTGAAACATTACGTGATAAAGCACCAACATCTAGAGAGGCTTGACTCAGGCAATATATGGAGTAAGTGAGGACTGCAGATGCTGGAGGTCAGAGCTGAAAATGTGTTGCTGGAAAAGCGCAGCAGGTCAGGCAGCATCCAAGGAGCAGGAGAATCGACGTTTCGGGCATGAGCCCTTCTTCAGGAATCCTGAAGAAGGGCTCATGCCCGAAACATCGATTCTCCTGCTCCTTGGATGCTGCCTGACCTGCTGCGCTTTTCCAGCAACACATTTTCAGCTCAGGCAATATATGATCAACATTCACAATTTAACTCAAGCTTTCAAAAATGTTATATTTAATACAAAGAGCTGTAATTTGAAGAAATAGCAAACCTTTAATTCTTCTGTCTTTATTTTACTTGGTAGTTACTAACACATACTGAGTCACAGCTGCGCAGTTGCCACTATGTGAATCACGCCAGTCGCCGATCCTATTTTATATGTCCTGATGATAGAATCATAGAATCCCTCCAGTGGGGAAGCAGGTCATTCGGTCCATCGGGTGCACACCAACCCTCTGAAGAGCATCCTTCCCAGACCCACCCTATCCTTGTAACCCTGCATTTCCCATGGCTAATCCACCTGGCCTGCCCATGCATGGACACTAGGGGCAATTTATCATGGCCGATCCACCTAACCTGCACACCTTTCGACTGTGGGAGGAAACTGCAGCACCCAGAGGAAATAGACACAGACCTGGGGAGAAGGTGCGAACTCCACACAGTTGCCCGAGGCTGGAATCAAACCCAGGTCCCTGGTGCTATCAGAAAACAGTGCTAACCACTAAGCCACCATGCTACCCAGTGATGGATGATGATGAAGAGGGAATAAGGTTCAGTAGCCAATCAAGATTCTGTTCTTATGCGAATCTGTGCTGGCCATTAGATAGTGTTCAGGAACCAAGATCACTGGTTGGTGTAGTCCCTCAACTCCCCCTCTTCTGAATTCAGAATTTCCAATGCCAATTGTAGACCAACTCCATCCTCACTGTCCCTTCAGCCCAGCTAAGCTGAGTTAACTCAGTAAATTTTACCATTTTGTAGACCAAGAAAATCACTGATCAAAACACAGCCTTTCAACTCAGCTTCACAGAAGACTACTGAAGGTTTTATACCTTTCATTTTTGAATGATATTAGGTTTGGCTTCAATGCATGAAGAAATTTAGTTAATTTCAGAAGGTTTACTGGATAGATCACGATTGCAATGACATTCGACTTACACTGTTTTAGGAGGGAATAAGTACAGGCATATTGGATGAAATCATTATCTTCGTGTTATAAATTTCAATGATGCTCAAAAATAATTGAAGTTTTTAGACTACTTTTTAGGGTTAGATTTATGGGGTCTACTATTTCATGGATACTACTTTTGAGTGGCTGAAATTCATGTCTGTCAAAATTCATGTCATATCATTAGCAAATGCCCAATTGATCTCTAAACAAATAAAGTAAATAAATGACCAATTACGGTAATTGTAGAAACCGGGAGCAGAGCATGACAGCCAGTGGACTGGAAGACCCAAAGTGGAAGACCAGCTTACTGACTCATAAATGTGAAGAGCTAGGGTTGACTTTTACACTAGAGATGTGGAAAATTCCAGATTTTTTGGCCTAAAATAGGTGGTCAACTTTTACATGAGATCGACTATTATTTGAGTATACACAGTATCTTACCTCCGGGAAATTGAAAAACAATCGTAAAACAGCAACTCCTATACAAAGACTTTTCAACCATGCTTTCCACTAAAAGTAACAGATTTTATTCAAGATGCACATGGGATGCCACTTGAGATTTTGTCTCTTGCGATTTATCCTTTTCACCCCTTCTTTGGGAGGTCATTTCGATTCAACTCTGTTAAATATAGCTACTGTCTGCTTGAAAATTAATTCAGATTCTTCCATTTCCTTCAAATGTACTTCCAACAGCTAAAAAGCTGAAGGAAATGGTGAGATATATGAAAGCAATTCAGTGTGGCATTAGGAACAGGTAGGTTGAAGATTATCTGGCTCCCAATAAGGTAAGTTAAAAGCCATTTTACAAGGTAATGCAACAAGTTGTTAAACCCCATGGTTGCAAGTAATCTGAATCTACATTTTATCATCTCCTTTCAATATTACTTTCAGAGAAATAGCAGTCGCCTATAAAGGAATTAATTTGTTAGAAATTAAGCCATGTCTGCTCACCTAAATCAAGATAATTATCGCAGTTTAAGAAATAATTAAAATGGTGTCTAAAAAGCAATGATGGAACAAGGTTAAGGATTTGTGGGTACTTTCGGGTTATTCATTCATTTGACCTTGAGTCACAGTGGCAATTCTTCATTTCTGTTCCATATGAGCAAGTGTTGTAAATGAAATAACTCCACAGAAGCTGGTAGTCCATCGCCAAGTCACCCTTTATTCATACATGTATAATACTTAACACTGGTCCCATTTCCAGAGTCAGTGTGACCAGAACCTCTGATACTCCTGTTTTTATCTGTCAGCCAGGGCTCCCCAGTTGGATCAGATTAACAGGGAACTCATATTCTGTGAGGTGCACCTCGGTGACCTAGTTATAATCACTACAGTAAAGAATGGACCATTCATCCTTTTAAGTAATTATCGTAAGGGGGAGAAAGGGATTGAACTATGGTACTCCAAAAGAGCTCAATGGAGTTAGCAGACAGAGCAGAAATGGAGTATGAATATTAAACATTGAGGGGAGTTAATCTTTCCCTTGTGTGACCCTTTAACCTCTCATGTGAAAGCGCATTGGGTTATAGTCATGGGTCAGATCATCTATGAGCTGATTGAATATTGGAGCAGGATCAAAAGGCCAAATGGTCTACTGTTGCTTCTTCTTTTGCATGCATTTATATTTTTATGCATGCTTCAGTAGGTGGGATTGTGCACGTCTGCCATGCTAACCAGCATCGTGAAGTGACCTGTCTGCTTTCTCAGTTCCCACCCACTTCCTGGCTCAGAAACCCTGCCAACAAAGTCACCCTGCCATCACAAAGCAGTCATAATATACATCCAAACATTTGCCATCCTTTTAAAAAAAAATTCAATCCTCTCCATTGCTAAGACAAATCATTTTCATTTCCATCACATGACCTTATTTTGTTCTTACCTCAATGTGTCTGCGGCTGAAATTCTGATTCTTGGCCTTGTTATCTCCCAGCATGCTTATTCCAATGCTCTTTTTTAGCTTCTCATCTTTGACACATAGAAACATTAGTTCATTCAAAACCCTGCTTTTCATTACTCACTTTACATCAAGATGCTCACTCATTGCCGTTACTCCTGTTATCACACATGTACATGGGCTCCTAGTTCTCCAATACCTCAGATTTAAGATCCACCTAGTTTATTTCCCTTTCCAATCTCCATAATTATCTCCAGTGCTAAAATCCCTCACAAATTCTCATTGCTCTGACTCCAGTCACTATTACATTCTCTTGCATTTGTGTTCCCAGCTGATGGTGGTACAGAATAATTCAGATCACAGAACGCAACCTGGCTTGATCGATTGTAAAATTTATTTTTGTGGTTTGGGTAGCGTGATGATCAGTCACTGAATATATTCACACAAGGTTGCCAATGCTGTTTAACCAAAAGGACACAAGTTTATTACACAAGACAAACAAAAGGATGACTTTGGAAAGATCTTAACAGAAACAGCAAAAAGAGAGATTTAACCCATTTGTCAGCATATTCCTTTATGGAGACAGTGAAGTCTGCAGATGCTGGAGATCAGAGTTGAGAGTGTTGTGTTGATGAAGGGCTCCCGTCCAAAATGTCCATTCTCCTGCTTCTCGGATGCTGCCTGACCTGCTGTGCTTTTCCAGCAACACACTCTCAGCATATTCTTTTATAATCATTCAATTCCAGGAAAGTATCATTCTTATCTCTTTAATTTCTTACTCAAAGTAACATTTAAGTAATACTCACAAATGCCAGACAGGGACACTGCTGGTTGGCATTCAGTAGCATTATTATCATTGAATCCTCCACTATCAACATCCTGAGGGTTACCATTGTCCAGAAACAGAACTGAACTAATCATATAAATACCATGGCTACAATAGTACTTCAAACGTTAGGTATACCATGACAAGTAACTCAGCCACTGTCATCTCCCAACCATAAGTTAGCAGTGCAAAGGAATATTCCCCATATGCCTGAATGAGTGCAGCTCCGACAACACTCAAGAAACTTGTCACCAGCAGCCCCCTAATTGCCACTACGTCCACTCCCGCCACCACCAATGCTCAGTAGCAGCAGTGCAAGCCACCTACAAGACACATTGCAGAATTTCACCGAGATTCCTCAGGTATCACCTTCCAAACGCACAACCATTCCACCTGGAAGAACAAGGCCAGCAGGAACACCACCACCTGCAAGTTCCCCTCCAAGCATTTACCGTCTTGACTTGGAAATATATCGCTGTTTCTTCAGTGTCACCGGGTCAAAATCCTAACTCCTTCCCTCACGGCATTGTGGGTCTACCTACAAAACAGCTTATAGAACAACTAGGGATGGGCAATAAATGCCTGCCAGCCAGCAATGCCCATGCCTCCTGATTGATTAAGAAAAATGGCTTTCCAACCCTTCTCCTTGATTTGCTGAAGCTTTTAAGACTTGCTTTCAGTTCTGATTACCTCAAGACTTCTTTCCAGCTCTGATGGTCTTGATACTTCTTTGCAAAGTTAACAACCTGAACATTTCTATCAACCATAAATTCCAAGCCATCAACATGACTTCTCTTATTCTAAACTCAATGTACCAGTGATCCCTGAACATCTGTTTCTTTATTATAATAATCAACTTTGTTATCATTTAACAACTAAATCCCCAAGTAGCTGATCAATTCTCAGTGGTTAGCACTACTGCCTCACAGCGCCAAGGACCTGAGTCCCATTCCAGCCTCGGGTGACTGTCTGTGTGAAGTTTGCAGATTCTCCCTGTGTCTGCGTGGGTTTCCTCCAGGTGCTCCGGTTTCCTCCCACAACCCAAAGATGTGCAGGTTAGGTGAATTGGCCATGCTAAAGTGCCTGTAGAGGTATGTGCATTAGTCAGGGGTTAATATAGGTTAGGGGAATAGGTCTGGGTGGGTTCGGAGGGTCGATGTGGACTTGTTGGGCCGAAGGGCTTATTTCCATACTCTAGGGAATCTATTCTCATCTAACCTAATCAAGTCATTGAATTTAAATCACATGCTTTATTTGAGTAACTGTTTATAGTTCACTGCCTAAATGATTTTCTGACCTTTGTTTTAAAAATGCTCACTTTCACAGTCCACATTTCACTTCATTAGAGGAGGCTGATTAAGACAACAGTCTTACTGATCAGGTCATTTGTTGACAAGAAGGTATCCAGATTAAAAGTAACGTGC
Organism: Chiloscyllium plagiosum; assembly: GCF_004010195.1. NCBI lineage: Eukaryota > Metazoa > Chordata > Chondrichthyes > Orectolobiformes > Hemiscylliidae > Chiloscyllium > Chiloscyllium plagiosum. Next base: position 39,360,588 of record NC_057736.1, on the reverse strand, counting down.
AAACAAAGCAAGTGTGATATGAGAAAAAACTTATTTCGCACATCCGATTGTTATGGTATAAAACGCATTGTCTGAAACACGGTGGAGGCAGGTGCAATTGAGACATTCAAGGGGACACTGGGTGGCTTCTTGAATAAGAATGGTGGGCATGCTTATGAGGAAAATGCAGGAATTGACACTGGATAACAGACCCAAGTTTTGCAATTTCACAAGAAATTGTGCGCTGAGAAATCCTCACAGATCAATGTGTAATGTGACTGTACACAATGACTCAATAAATTCTCACTTTAATGTGAGTTGGGCGATAGACATTAAGCAAAACCCAGAAAGCTGCGAGGAACCGGATCTTTATTTACCAACAAAGCCAGTTCGTTATTGAGAAATACTGAAGGGAAATGAAACTGCAAGGAAAGACTTCAGATTGCATGAAGTCAAATGAGCTGTTGCAAAACATTGAGATAACACAATCAGCTGCAGTTAAGTGGGAACGTAATTATTACAGAGTTCCACACGTTGCCAAAGGAGATAGTCACACACATAGAAGACAAACAACGACAGGGATAAAAACTTCAAGCTTGTTCTCATCCTACTGTCTCACTTCTAGATACTTTGAAACAGCAGGAGGCTATTCAGCCCATCAAATCTGCTTCAGTATTCAATTGGCTCCTGACTGATCTCCATTCCTACTCTCCTTTTCAATTTTTGCTCAATATATTTTAATATTTTTACTTCACCAAAATAAAATCAATGTAAATCTTTTGCTCAGTACCCACCCCCATTCTTGTCAGAAATTTATCACTTTTCAGTTTTTGCATGAAAAGAAAAGGTTCCTGAATTTTCTCCAGAATGACTGAGCTCTAATTTTAGACTTGCTTTGCCTAGTCTTTAAATCCACCACCAGAGCAATCATTGTTCCATATCAACCCTATCAGAACCTTAACGTGTTAAATATGTCAATCAATGCCCTACCCAAACTGATCATCCAGAATCAAAATAAGCCAACTTTATCCAAATGTTTTAGTCATCTGGTGAATCACACTGCACCCTGCTGCAAATATTCATGAGAATGTAGCTAATTCTGAACCCAGAGCTCCAAGTGAGCTCTGAACAAAGCTTTGCAGAAATCATAGAATGCACAGAGCATGGAGGAAAGTCATTTGGTCCATTGAGCTCACGCCAGCTTCTTGCTAGAGCACTTTAGATTAGATTAGATTACATTGCTTACAGTGTGGAAACAGGCCCTTCAGCCCAGCAAGTCCACCTAGACCCATTTCCCTACATTTACCCCTTCACCAAACACTACGGGCAATTTATCATGGCCAATTCACCTGAACTGCACATCTTTGTGACTGTGGGAGGAAGCCGGAGCACCCGGAGGAAATCCACGCAGACACAGGGAGAATGTGCAAACTCCACACAGACAGTTGCCTGAGGCAGGAATTGAACCCAGGTCTCTGGCGCTGTGAGGCAGCAGTGCTAACCACTGTGCCACCCAAACTAATTCGATTCCTCTGTACTTTTCCTGTAGCCCTGAGATTTATGCCCTTCAATTGTTTTTCCAATTCTCATTTGAAAGAGATGATTGAATCTATGTCCACCATGCTCTCAGGCAGTACACTCCAAATCCCAATCAGTATTCTGTAAAATAAGCTTTTCCTCACATGGTCTTTTCATTCTTTTGTGAAACATTTTAAATATTGCTGCTTTGGTTTTTGACCCTTCTACCAATGGCAACAGTTTCTTTCAATTTCCTCTGCGTGGAGCAATCATGAATTGAAAACATCCATCAAACTTCATCTCAACGTTGTCTTCTCTGGAGAGACGGACTCCAGCTTCTCAAATTTATCCAAGTAAATGAAGTTCTTCAGCATGATGTCACTTTGGCTCGATACATATAAATCTTTTCAACTGAAATATGCTTTGGTTATCCAAGCAATTTGATGAAAAAGGACAATATTTGATTCAAACTTTTCGATTGATGCGACTTTGTTTGCAGATTACCAGATGTTTGGCTAGAGAAGTCTGGTGAGCAAAGATTTTATGCTCAAATCATGTACTTAATAAAATCCACAGATTGATCGCATCAGTCCTTGTTCGCAGCATCACCAGACCAAAGGAAGATTTGAAAAATCTATCAATTTGAAATTTTAAAGATGAGGCAAAACTTGAAATAACCATGAACTATACAAGGGAGATAAGTGACTTTATTACTTCATCTGCTGTAACCATCTGAAATGGTTTACCAAGTAGGTACTAATGACAATAAGCAAGATCTTCCCTTTGAACTTGACCAAATCCATTCCCAGGCCACGACTGGCCTGATGGAAAAGATCATGGTCTTTGTGGTTATTTCTTATCTTGGTTGTTCGCCACATGTTTTGTTGATGATATGGATTAAAGGGTTAATATAAAGTCTGATGACTGCATATTAAAACAGAGAGAACACTCAGGAATTCTCTTCTGGAGACTGATGGAAAAGTAGTACTCTGTATAAGGCTGTTTATTCAGGAGTATCTTGGTTTGACTGCATCCAGATTACCTGTACAGTACAGCAGATAAGAAATTCCAGCCAGTTCAACACTATGAGGGACTGAAGCAAACTGAGCCATAGAATCAGGACAAACTTACACTTCATGGCCAACACCATCTCAAGCTACAACGGCATTTATAGAAATAATTTGGCTGAGAGTTTAGGAGAAATAGTAAGTTTGCAGATGACACCAAAATTGGTGGTGTAGTGGACAGTAAAGAAGGTTAGCTAAGATTACAATTAGATCTTGATCTATTGGGCCAATAGGCTGAGGAGTGGCAGATGGTAATTTGGATAAATGCAAGGTATTCCATTTTGGTAAATCAAATAAAGTTAGAACCTATACAGTTAATGGAAAGGTCCTGGATAGTGTTATTGAACAGAGGGACCCAGGGGTTCAATTGTTTGAAAGCTGCCTAATGGTAAACAGGGTGGTTAAGAAGGTGTATAGTATGCTTGCCTTCATTACTCAGGCCCTTGCATAAAGGAGTTGGAATGTCACATTGAGGCTGTACAGGACATTGAAGCAGTGTGTACAGTTCTGGTCACCCTGCTTTAGGAGGTCGGGGGTGACCTTATAGAGGTTTGTAAAATCAAGAGGGGATGGATATGATGAATTGCAAAGTTTTTTTTTCCTAAGGTGGAGAGTTCAAAACCAAGGGGGCATATTTTTAAGGTGAGAAAAGAAAAATTTAAAAGGCATCTGAGGAGCAATATTTTCACGCAGAGGGTGGTTTATATGTGAAACGAACTTCCAGAGGAAATGGTAGATGCAGGTACAGTTACAACATTTAAAATACATTTGGACAAGTTCACTAATAGGAAAGGTTCAGCGGGATATGGGCCGAACACAGGCAACTGGGACTAATTTGGTTTTGGAAACTTGGTGGGAATGGACAATTTAGACAGAAGGATCTGTTTCCGTGTGATGACTCCATGACAACACAGCAGCAAGCAGGGAGAAGCAATTGATGCCAAGGACAAGAGAGCCCACAGATAGTGAGCTCCAAGGATCCAAAAAGAAAGGATGAAATGTTAGTGAGCTTGAAGAGAAGAGGGACCATAGCAGTTAAAGACTTCAGAAGGAAGGAAAACTTTCAGACCAGGTAAACCTCAAAAAAAAGACAAAGGCCTTTGGAAGCAGAACAATATAGCAAACACAACATGTCAATACCCAGGTAGTGTCGATTACTAGTCTCACAGCATCTCAGAAACACCGAGGCTCTGCACCAAGGACAGAAATGGGACCTCAGGAGATGATAGTTTGTGTGCCTTGGAAGCCCCTCAGGATTTCAGACAAAAGCTCAGAAGCACTAGGTCAGTAGGAAGTGCAACAGGACCAATGGTTTGTGATATCCGAGCAGAGCAAGGAATATCATTTCAGGAGACGTTAAAAGCATCTTCCTCCAATCTGAAGAAAAATGGAACAATAGAGTGTATGTGGTTTAACCAAGTAAGTCAAAAAGCAGATAAATCTGTTGATTTGTATATGAAGAAGCGATACAAATCAACAATTTTTGTAGCTATAGAAATTTAATAGATGTATTAGTCTGTGACCAGATTCTAGGTGTAATTGTCAGTAGCCTCCTAAGGCATTTTACAGGCAAAAGAAAATCTGTTACTCGAGCAGGTCATGATTGACATGAAACAGGTGAAACAATGGAGGAAAAACTCAGGAAGGCCTCCAGGAAAACACCAACATTTGACATGGGATTGTCCAGTAGGTCCAGACATGGCTCGTGGCCCCTTTGGAAACCATATAAGAAAACCCATCCAAATGCCTCAATGGAGTGGCATACAGTACATCCACCATTTTGGATGACTGATATTGTGGCACACAAAAAAGTATATACAATCGAGGAATGCCCAGCAGGGGGAGCAAATTGTCACCTTCCTGGGAAACGGATCATTTTAAGAAAATTTTAAGTCTCGGAATGTTTTCAAATCAAGAACACAAATAAAAAAAAGTCTGATAATGTGAGTGTCCGTAAGACAGGCTGTAAAGAAAACCATTCATAGATTTCCTGAGAGATATTAAGGATTCTGACTGTAGTGGTCGAAGCGAGGTTAGCCAGGTGGATCTAATAGAATATGAGATCCCTGACTGGGGCTGTTAAACCGGCCCAGTCAGGGAGCCCTGGCTGACAGACATGAACAGGAGTGGCAGAGGTTCTGCTACTCCGAGAGCTGGCTCAGTGCTAGCAGGATCACTGTCATGTACTGTGCACATATAAATAAAGGGTGGTTTAGTGATGGGATACCAGCTTATCTGGAGTTATTTCACTGGCAAGAAGTCATGGTCAGTGATACTGGGGGTAACTCCAAACTACACTGGAATAATGACCAGCCCAAAATGTTAGTGTGCAGGTACAACAAGTAATTGATGAAGATTACCAGAATGCTTTCCTTTATTATGGGAGGTATTGCACATGAAAATAAGGATGCTATGCTTCAGTTTTACATTGGTAGTATTGGCACTGCTGTCTCAAGTACCGAGTGCCTCTTCAGTGAGTGTGGAAAGTTACTGAACCAACTGGATATTTTATGACCATCTGATAGTTCTATAATTGCTGGCAATGTATTATATTGCAGATACATTAATTACTTTGAATTCTCTCAGACGCCACGATGGGATTTGAACCCACGTTTCTGAAGCATTAATCCAAACATTTGTGTAACTAGCCTGCAGATATCATCATTATGTTAACAGCCCCACGTTGAGTGGAGTTGAGGTCAATCAGTTATGGCTTTATTGAATCATGGAATAATTTTGAAGGTTCAAAGGGCCTGCCAATGTTTCCAATTCCTTACGTTCTTATAGTCTTAGGTAATTGGAAGAATAGAGAATGGAATATGAGGAGAGGATGGTATATGATGAGAGAATGAGTTCAGTGAGAGGAATATAGATACACAATTTAATTTTTAAATTTATGAAGTGACCCAACATCACAGGTCACTGATCATCTGAGATTACCATGGCTCTCTTTTTTTTCGCTGCATACCAGCAATGAATCTGCCCAAATTCTTGAAGAGAAATTGTAAATTCGAAGCAAATCATAATTACAGTATGGCACCAACTGCTCTCTTACTGCACATTTTATTTGTTTGTGATGTTATTTTGATTAGTGATTCCATGTATAATAGCTAGCCAGATGGAGGGTGACATATGGACCAAGTGTCTGTGGAGAGCAGTAACATTTAAGAGGAGTGAGTGATTACTCAGGAACCTTCCCCTCAGTAATTAAGGTTGGCATTTAGCATCAGCCGTCCTGTTCTACCTACGCACTTGATGCCCTGTTTTTGTCAGTAATTTATCTGGTTGGGCTGTGAGGGGACATTACATTGCGATTGTGCACAGTTAGGCTCCACTCTGACGTTCAAAAAAGAATATTTATCCACAGCTTTACTTCCCCAAAACGCAGTAATTGTTGTCAATTTAGAAGCCCTCACTAGTAATCCAAATTGTACCCTAGGTAGTCCTTATTTATTGACAGTAGGTGGCTCTACTGATGCTCACTTTAATGTCATTTTTACGGTTTGTTTTATCTTATTCTTCTTATGTGTGCTCATTAAAGTGAGGAATGAGCTTGGTAGAAAATGGATTTTATTTTCAATGATGTGCGCTGTTTACAAACCTGAGGCTCAACATGATGCTCGCTCTTATTTCTCTGTAAAGAATTTCTCCACAGCACACAACCCGTTCCACCCTGTCCTAAATACAGCAAGATTTTACCTCCCACTGGGCCCATTCCTGAAATTAGTGAGCACGATGACGCAGTAAAAGACCAACCCAGTTCTGAGATCCAAAGGTAAGGAAGTGGAGTAATTATACTTGGTCTCAACTGAATATCGATCCATTATTCCCATGATGAACTTGTAAAGTGTTTTCATATAATCATTGAATCATAGAATCATGTGCGTGGAAACAGACCTTTGGTCGAACTAGTCCATGCCAACCAAGTTCCCAAACTAGACTGGTCCCACCTGTCCACATTTGGCCCATATTCCTCCAAACCTTTCCAATTCATGTACTTACCCAAATGTCTTTTAAACATTGTAACTGTACCCGCATCCACCACTTCCTCTGGCAGTTCATTCCACACACGAACCACTCTGCGTCAAAAAAGCTGCCACTATTAAGTTTTTCTCCTCTCAGCTTAAAAACATACCCTCTAGTTTTGAACTTCCCACCTTAGGGAAAAGACTTTGGCTATTCACCTTCTCGACACCCCTCATGATTTTATAAACTTCTATATGGGTATTCCTCAACCTCCTAAGCTTCAGTCAAAAACGTCCCTATTTTTATAACTCACAATGCCATCTTAGTTGGATTTACCAGGATGTTGCTGGGAATGGAGAAGTAAGTGGTGATTTGTAAACTTTTCACTTCACCTCATATGAGCACATGTGACAATAAATATAATTAATTTCCATTCAAATATTTTGTGAACCTGCTCCAGTTTAATAGTAACCTTCCAATAACAAGGCGGCCACATCTGTGCGCAGTGCTCCAGAAGAGGCCTCACCAATGTCCTGTGCAACCTCAACATGACGTCTCAATACCTGTACTCAATGGTCTAAGCAATGAAGGCAAGCACACTAAAGGCTTCTTAACCACACTGATGAAACAGGACTGAACACTACTCCCATTAGATTATGAGACCTGGACGTTTGCTTGGAGAGTGATTGCCACATCCCTGAACTATCAGTGCAATAATTGAGTAGACAGAGAGCAATCTCCACTAGCAGTTGGCATGGGCTCGCTACTTACTGCCTAAGGCAATAATCCTTGAATTAAAGTATGTCCAGATGTCTAAAAACATTCTTTCTCATCTTTCTCTCCTACTTCTGTGTCCATAAGATGAAGGCATTAGTCAAGGAGAGCAACACAGACGTGTTTAGGGAGAAGCTAGATAAGGACATGAAGGAGAAAAGATCAGAAGGTTTTTGTGGAAGGGTTAGATGGTGAGGGAGGGGTGGAGTCTCAGATAGAGCAATTGGGGAAAATCTTCTGTGTTCAGCTCCAATGTGGTCAAGTCAAGTTGCATAATCTAACCAGACCATCAGGCTGCTCTCTCATTACTGAGAGATGACCGGCAGTGATGTGGTCCAAGGGCCACAACACCTCAGGCAAGGGAAGAGGTTGACAAGGAGAGACCTTCATGGTAATTTCAGCCAGTGTGAGGATTGAATCCGTACCATTAGCATCACTATCCTTCACAGTCTGACCATGCAGCCAACTGAGCTAAACCCTTCCAGTATAGCAACATAGAAATATAGGACTTATGAGCAGTAGGCTGTTCAGTCCTTCAAGCTTACTCTCTCATTCTATAAAATTATAATTGAATGTCATTTCATGTGCTAAATTTCCACCATGGAAAGAACCAAGTCATGATGCTGCCCCTATCAGGCTTTGGGATAAAGTCACAATTTTAATGGCCCAAATCTTTCAAGCTGGAATAGAATCCGTTTCCAAGGGAAAGTAAATTTTAAAAAGATTCTCACTTATCCTTCCTGGAGTTTTCTAGCCAGATCTTCAAGGTAAGACCCTTCCTGAGTGAAGCAATCTCATGAACCATATACCCAGAAGTGGAATGGACCTTCTAATGACAATAGTTGCTGAATCCCATATGCACAGGTAGTAAAGGCACTTCCACAGCTGCTGAGAGAAGCTAACCTTGTAAGGCACATGAGAGAGCTGCATCATAGATGGGTGAGAGGGTAGAGTGCTATTTAGGTAATATGGTTGCAGGTATGATATAGATGAAGGGGTTGATCAGTTGTCTGAGTCAGTGCAGTGTCTGTCAGGAATCAGGAGTGGCTCATCTTGTGTCTGGTATGGGGGCTGAGATCAACACGATTTTAGGTGTTGAGGGGAATCTTATTATCCAGTGGAATAGGTGGGTGTATGTTGGTTCTCTGGACATGTTGTCCTTGTGAGTGAATGCAGGTAGAAGAGTTTTATAATTAGTCAAGAGTTAGAGCAAGCTTTCAACCCTGTAACTTTCCTTGGTAAAAATCTGGCTAAGTGAGTGGAAACATTCCCCAGCTCAGGGCTGAGATCTTTTTCAAAAGATTCCAAAGGCTAAGTATTTGCCCATTGGAAAATTCAATTTGACGGACAATTATAGTCAGTCCATTGGAATGTACAATCGATCCCAATACACAACTTTCAGGGTGTCCAGTCTCTGACTACCCAGAGACCAGTCAACCTGTATTAAAGCCCCTGAAGAAAAATTGCAAATATATCATTGATAAGGAGCTCATAACTGAAGGATGTTTAAAGAAATGGTATCCTATCATTTTCTTTACCTTTAAATTACATTGGTTGGGTAAAAGTAATTCTCAATCTTCTGAGTATTTTTGTTCTGTTAATTTAACCTTTAAGATTTTGGAGAAGGTTTGTGGCTCAGGCTGTGGATCAGGTCGTAAGTTTACTCGCTGAGCTGGTAGGTTTGTTCTCAGATGTTTCATCACCATGCTAGGTAACATCATCAGTGAGCCTCCGGTGATGTGCTGGTGTTCTGCCCCTCTTGCTGTTTTTCTGTCTCGGTTTGTTGTGGTGGGTGATATCATTTCCAGTTCTGTTTCTGAGAGGTTGGTAAATAGGGTCCAAATTGATATATTTGTTAATGGACTTCCGGTTTGAATGCTAGGCCTCTAGGAATTCCCGTGCGTGTCTCCGTTTGGCCTGTCCCAGGATGGATATATTGTCCCAGTCAAACTGGTGTCCCTCTTTGTCTATGTTTGGTTACCAGTTATAGTTGATCATGTCTTTTGATGGCGAATTGGTGCTCATATATCCTGGTGGCTAGCTACCTGCCCTTTAGCCCAATGTAATGTTTGTTGCAGTCCTTGCAGGGTATTTTGCATATGATGTTCACTCTGCTGGTTGTTGGTGTGGGATTGTTTAAATTCATCAGGAGCTGTTTCAGTGCTGTGGTAAGTTTGTGGACTACCATGATACCTAGGGGCTGGAGTAGTCTGGTCGTCATCTCAGAGATGTCTTTGATATATGGCAGGGTGGCTAGAGTCTCAGGGCAGGTTGTGTCTTCCTATTTAGGTCTGTGTGCAGGAATCAGCGGACTGCGCTTATTGGATACCTGTTGTTCCTGAATACATTGTACAGGTGTTTTTCCTCAGCTTCTCAGAGTTTCTGGGTGCTGCAGGATGTTGTGGCTCACTTAAATAACGTCCTGATGCAGCTCTGTTTGTGGGTGTTGGGATGATTGCTCCTGTAGTTGAGTATCTGGTCAGTGTGTGTGGCTTTCCTGTAGATGCTGGTCTGCAGCTCTCCATTGGCTTTTTGTTCTAATGTGACATCCAGGAAGGGATGTCTGTTATTGTTCTCTTCCTCTTTGGTGAACTTCAACCCAGTAAGAATGTTGTTTATGTGTTTGTGGGTTTCTTCTAGTGTGATGACAAAAGCGTCATCACACTCAGGGATAATCTGTTGGGTTTTCAGATAGGCTAAGTTATTCTGTATTTTGCTCTCTTTTGTTTGTGTTTCATTTGGTAATCTTGCAAATGAATTCTGTTTTGTTTAAAACTAAGTGGTTGGGCCAGCTGCAACACTCCTGGAATATCCACTATACACCTGCTTAAAACAACTAGCACAGTAAGGGCTGAGTTAATTTCTTGAAATGTTTGAGGTGGTCTGACCTAGTCCATAACAGACTGGGGGCTTGTCCAGGATTTGTTCTATAGTTCCAAATTTGGATTAGAGCTGGTTTGCTCGAAGGCAGTGAGTAGTAGATGCTAGTGTCTCTTGTGCTGGGTGTTGAGTTCAGTTGGTTTAAACACTGCTTGGGATAGCAATGGCTCAGTCAGTCACCAAGGGTTTTCTGGGGGTGGAAGAAGTGACCTTGGGTGTTTTTGCAAAAAGTGAGCAAGGCCAAGCTACTGGAATTAGCAGGCAAGTTCGAGTTGGAGCTGCCTCCTTCCGTGAGGAAAGAAGATACAATTACAGCAATAGTTCAGCATTTAAATGTGCTGGAAAGGTCATCAGAATCTATAGAGATGGCTAAAAGTCAATTGAAAATGAAGCAGCTTGAGTTAGAGGCAAAAGACAAGGAAAGGGCAACAACAGAAATAAATTTTTTGAATGATGTTTAAAAGGAAAGAAAAAAAGAACAAAATACCTAGTGGAACAAAAAGAAAAGGACAGAGAGAGAGAGAAGAGAGAGAAAAGGAGAGAGAGGAAAAAAAGAAAGAGAGGGTGTTTGAACTTCAGAAATTGGCACTTAGACAGGAAAGTCAGCTTAAAAGGAGGGAGACGAAGGCTGAAGGTAATCTTAGTGAGGAAGAGAGTGAGGATGAGCAAACCCACAGTAGCCAAAGGCCTGGTGAGGAACTGTTTAAATATATTTAAGCATTGCCTAAATTTGATGAGAAGCATGTGAAAGCCTTTTACATCTCATTTGAAAGGGTGGCTAAACAAATGCAGTGGCCAGTGACCATGTGGGTTTTGTTGATCCAAACAAAATGTATATGTAGAGCTAGTGAGGTAGTCGCATCACTATCAGAGGCTGTATCTGGGGTGTGTGAGGAAGTGAAGAAAGCCATCTTAAGTGCATATGAGCTTGTGCCAGAAGCCTACAGACAATGTTTCAAGAATTGAAGAAGGGGCTCTGGTCAAACCTACTTGAGTTTGAAAGGATCAAACAAAGTAATTTTGATATGTGGATAAGGCATTAAAAATAGAGCAAACCTACGACACTCTTAGAGAGACAATTATTTTGGAGGAGTTCAAAAATTCACTTCTGAAAGTAATGAGAACCCATGTGGAAAAGCAGAGAGTTAAAATAGCAAGATTAGCAGCTGAAATGGCTGATGAATATAAGTTAGTCCTTAAATCAAAGTTTGACTTCCAAAATCAATTTCAATCTGTGATGGATAAAAATTAGGGAAAAGAGAACTCCTCGCGTGGAAGGGGAAAGGTAGATCTCCGTGAAAGTCATAAGGGTAACTTACCACAGGTTAAAAAGGAGACCCTTGAATGGGATAGAGAAGGTAAAAAGCTCCATTGTTTTCACTGCAATAGTAGGCCACATGGAATCACAGTGTTGGTGGGTTAGGAAAAACACTGGGAAGCCAGATTTAGGAAAACAGGATAATTTTGTTAGAGTGATAACAGAAAGCACAGTGGAGACTAGAAAGCTGCACCAGAATATACAAGCCAGTTGGAGGTTGGTTAAAGAGGAAGTGCCAGATCTTCTTACATTATACACCTGCGAAGGTAAAGTTTACTCACATAGGCCAGGAGCAGCAGGTAAAGAGGTTACAATATTAAGAGATACAGGATCCTCTCAATTTGTGATGTTGAAAGATGAGGAGATAGGACAATTGCCAGAAAAGGGGCAAGCAATGGGATTTCATGGTGAGATGAGAAGTGTCAATTATGTAGAGTGAGGTTAGAGTGTCCAGTGAAGAGTGGAGAAATCGTGGTAGGAGTACTGGACAAACTCTCAGCTCCAGGAATACAATTTGTCCGTGCTAACGATATAGCAGATTCACCAGTAGGAGTGCTGCCTACAGTGGTTGAAACTCAGGCAACTAAAATATTGCAGCACACATATCCGAGGATCTTTCCTGACTGTGTAGTAACGAGGTCACAAAGTCACCAGTTAAAACAGGAGTGATCAAAGAGTACAGGTAAGAAAATTGAAGTGGAGTTAGCAGAGACCCTGTTTGATCAGATGGTTGAGACAAACTTGGAGTAGGTAGAGGACAAAGCAGCCATCTTTAGCTCAGATAAATTAACTGAGTTACATCAGAAAGATGAAAATTCAAAGTGATGTATCGAAACACATATACAGAAAAAAATTCTGAATGTAACCCTGAATGCCACTATCTTAAAAATGATGTCTGCATGAGGAAAGGGAGACCATCACATATTCAGGCAGATGAGAATGGGCAGAAGTTCATCAAGTGGTTTTGCCTTTGGGTTATCGAAAGAAGGTGTTGCAAGTGGCGGATTAACTGCCAGTAGGGGTTCATTTAGGGGTGAGAAAAACTCAAGCTAAAAAACAAAAACATTTTTACTGGCCTGGACTGCACAAGGATGTAACTGAATTTTGCCAGACCTATCATACATGTCAGGTAATTGGAAAACCACAGGCTGTAATTAAACACGTACTTTTAATACCTATTGCTGCATTTGAGAAACCTTTTATAAAAGTCTGAATTGATTGCATAGGATACCTACCGAAAACAAAAAGTGGGAATCAGTATTTGTTAACAATAATGGATATGTCCACTAGTTTTCCAGAGGCTGCCCCATTACGCAATATCACAGTTAAAGGGATTAGATTCATAGAGGCATAGAGATGTACAGAATGGAAACAGACCCTTCGGTCCAACTTGTCCGTGCCAACCAGACATCCCAACCCAATCTAGTCCCAACTGCCAGCACCCAGCCCAAACTCCTCCAAGCCCCACGCCGATCTCCACGCCTAACCCCGCCCCCCTGGCGAGTTCCGTCACCTCGCCTAACCCCGCCCCTTCGCCGATCTCCGACTGCATGCCTAACCCCGCCCCCACGCCTATTTCCGTCACCACGTCTAACCCCGCCCCTTCGCCTATCGCCGTCACCACGCCCAACCCCGCTTCCACGCCGATCTCCGTCCCCCCCCCCACGCCTAACCCCCCCCCCACATCCAGCTCCAGTCCCACACCAGGTCCTAGCTCCCCGCCCTGCCGTGTGTTCACCATCCCTCCAGACTTGCCC
>NC_057736.1:39207817-39340773 GCF_004010195.1 Chiloscyllium plagiosum | reverse complement strand
ATACATACACACACAGCCACACACACACATATACACACACATGCATATACACACACAAACACACATATACACCCACACACCCACATATAAACACACACACATATATGCATACACACATACACACACACATACACACAGACATATACACACACACATATACACACACATATACACAGACACAAATATACACACACATGCATACACACACATATATACACATACACAGCCACATACACATACACACACAAGTACACATATATACACACATATACACACACACACGCATACATGCACACAGCCACAAACACACATATACACACACACAGCCGCACATGGAACTTTTTGACAAGTTCCACCTTTGCCCTGTACAGGACAATGTTGGAGAGATTATCTGGGGAAGGGGAGTTTAGGGTACACCTCTGTGTAGAACTCCAGGGAAAGTGTGGGGAGAGAGAGAAAGGGCAGGCAGTCAATCATTTGGAGATGGTGCCTGGGCTCCCATCGATATCCAGGACTGTTCTCGGCAGCATTTCAGTAATCATTGTAAACAAGAGATGCGATCAGTGTTGGAGAGATCTCTTTGATGTAATGTTTCTATCGGGACCTTGAGATCTTCTTCAGATAATCCAAAACTTGGATAATTGATATTCAGATAATCATGTATACGTGTATGTATATGTGTGTTGCACAATAGTAACAGTTTAAGATTAAGGGGTTTTAAAATGAAGTGATCTTTGGATATTATTTTTGTTATGAGGGGAGGTGTGATGATGCTGCTCCTTTAACAAGGTTAGGTTGTCCTTTTTCTTCAGGGGGTCGTAAAGACACAGACTCTGAAATCTCTGAAGCTTTTAAGTTTTAAAAGAAACACCAGTGCAATGAACGGGGAGTGGCCAGTTCCCCAGCTCAGTTTTACTCAGGTTTGGTTAGGGTTCAGAGCTGCTAGTCAGTCAGTTTGAGGCTCCTGGTCCAAAAAACAGCTCCATGGAAGAAGGCGTTCCATGTTGAATCTCTCTGCCATCTCTCCTTCTCCTGTAAGACCCTTTGTTTGATTTTACCTTTTTTGCCAAGGGGTATATATGAAGATTGTTGCAATTATTTAGAACATCATCATTAAGTTGGGATAATCTGTTGGGATTTCAGACAGGTTACGTTATTCTGTATGCTGCTCTCTGTTTGTGTTTCATTTGGCAATCTTGCAAATGAATTCTGTTTTCTTTAAAACCAAGTGGTTGGGCCAGCTCCTAGAATATCCACTCTATACCTGCTTAAAACAATTAGCAATGTTAGTGTCCAGTTTATTTTCTTGAAATGTTTGAGAGGGTCTGGCCCATAACAGTAACAATGTCAAATATCTTTGGGAGACCTACAGTGCAGAAAGAGGCCACCAAGGCTGTACTGATCATCCAGAGAGTCTCCCACTCTATCCCCACAATTACCATGGCTAATCCTCCTAGCCTGCACACTGTGGGACAATCTAGCATGGCCAGTCCATCTAACCTGCACATGTTTGTGGGAGGAAATCCACACAGACACAGGAAGAACATATAAAACTCTACACAGACAGTCATCCAGGGCTGGAATTGAACCCGGGTTCCTGGGGCTGTTAGGCAGCAGTGCCACATTCCTGAGCCATTGTGTCATCTTTCCAGCTAAAGAAACTATTTGCATTTATATTGCACATTTAATGACTCCATGGCATCATAAAGTGCTTCAGAAGTGATCAGGTGTAGTACCCAACACTATGAACAGTTGCAAAATTAGAAGGGTGGAAGTCAAATGCTGCACATTACAATAACTATCAATGAAATAAATCACCAGCTCATTTGTTTTAAGCAATGGATAAATATCTGTCAAATCATTTAAGAAACAACACCCACAGCACTACAGCAATCCCTCAAAAATACATTCCAGTATTTGCCTGGATTTTGTGCACATGTATGGAAATTCAGCCCACAATGTTTTGATTCCAAGGCAAGGATGGTGCAAATTGAGCCTCAACTGAGGCAATGAGAAATGCAAACTGTGTGTCACATTGTTGATTATTGTCCAACTAACAGCTATCTAGTGCTCTGCAGACAGGTGATGACAAGGAGCTCAGAACAGTACTAGTTCATATTGTTCAATTTCATATGTTCCAATAGTTTGACTCACTGAGCTGAATTTTAAAAAGTCCACTCTGTGTCCCCTGAAAACAACAAATGTTGAGTCCAGTCTTCTCAGGCTGAAGTGCAATTGCCACCAGTGGTTAAATCTGTGACTGAAAGGAGCTGGAATATTACCTTACGAAGGTGAGAGTTTTAAAGGGCTTTGTGGCTGAAATTGGAGTTCTATGTGCTGCATAACCTCCTGTGAGATCTATCTTTGTTTTAACTACTACTTAATCTTTCCTTTATAAATGATATTGACAATAATTTGTGTTAATTCATGTTCATTTTATATTGGATTTACTTGGATCATTGAAGTGAAAGTTATCAAAAGTGAACTCTTGTTTGCTAGTTTTTCACTGGAGATATTCGTTTAGTTATCATTTCCACTGGGTTACAGCCTTGACATTATTTTTCAGCAAAATCCTGTATGTTCATTTTTGCTTTGTATCAAATGGAAATGATTATACTGTGCTGAGTGAATGCCCTATATGCTAGAAAATTCACTAAATTCAACTACTTGATCTGAGAAATCTTTCTCAAAATGTTTCAGGATATCAGTCCCTGAAGGCATTATCCGTAAATTTGAATTAATATACTGCCTGGTGCCTTTCCGATATAAATTTGAATGAGATACCCATTCTTGCTTTATAATGTCTTATGTTTAATGCCTTAACATTCCTTATATTGCGAATGACTGCAGTGGCTTTCATAAAAGTCTTTCACAGCCAGATTATAATTGGTTATTTTATGTTGAAACATTAACCTGCTCAAATGTGTTTACTCAGTTAATGAATTGGTTTTAGCCTATTTAGCAGCAAACTACCCTTACGCTTTTCCATATTATTTCAATTTATGATATCATTTGCCAGTAATTTATTTTTGATGCACAAGCAAATATTCAGAATCCAAACAGGCACGCTTGCATCCATTCAATATTTTAGTCCTATGCATTTCAAAGAGTTTGAATTTACCAGATGCCTACTTAACCCAGATAATTCCCATTTTCAGTATTATGTCGACTTAGAATTGTGTCAGTGTAAGACTTAGGGTAGATGTTTTGAAGTTTACAAGCACATTATTGAATTCTTTGCTTTCTCCTCTTCTAATCATTGGCAAAACCCTTTTAACATTTTTCCTAACAAGCCCCCTCCACCTCTTTTTAAATAGACTGTGGCATGCTTTCTCCAAACTCTCTATTTGAAAAGTCTGAATTGCAGAACAAACTCCTTAGGTTAAAAAAGGAATGTTTTATTGATGCATTCAAACTAAGGAGGATAGTTGTCACATCACACACACAAGCACACTTCAGCTCTGATTAAAAGTATCATGATTTGAAACGTTAGTTTGCTCTGTTTTCACACACACACATGCACAAGCATACAAGGCAGATAAAAAGAGACAGAAAGAAAGAAGTTTCAATTACAAACCAAAACTCAATGATACAAGCATTAATTTGTATGATCTTTATCCACGCTCAAAACGTCAATGTCCAAAGACCTTTTCTTCGGAGCTTGGATTCAGGTGGGTGCAGTTGGTTAAAAGCATAGTGATGTGGGGTTTATGAGACAATTTTTTCAGAAAGTATAAAATGACGTTTGGAACTAGTTTCAAAGGAGGCTTAGACTAGAAGCAAGCTTATCTATGAGCATAAGAACTAGGAGCAGGAGTAGGTAATTCAGCCCCTCAAGCACACTCTGGCATTTTATGTGATCATGACTGGTGACATTTTGACCTCAACTCTACCTTCCTGTCTGCTCTCCATTACCCTTCAACTCATTACAAATTAAAAATCTGTATATTCCCATTTAAATTTACTCAATTCCACCGGTTATACCCTTTTGAGAGAAGAAATTTCTCCTCAACTCTGTTTTACATCTACCACACCTTAGCCTAAACCTGTGACCTCTCATTCTCGAGTCTGGTTGTGATGCCACCAGTTAGATGCTTAGCAGACTGACTCAATATTGACTGTAGACACTACTAGTCAGCTTGGGAGCTGGTTTAGCCAACTGAGCTAATTCACAGTGCAGAGTATCACAAATTGTGTGGGTTTCGTTCCCACATGGAGCTGAGGGGTTACCATGAAGGATGTTCCTTCTCAAACTCTCCCCATGCTTGAGGAATAGTGACCCTTGGGATAAATCACTACCAGCCGCATCTCTCTAATGAGCGAGCAGCCCCATTGTCTGCAAGATTATGAAGACGTTATTTACAAACTGAAGCAAAGGTTAATTTAATGCGCAATTAAACGTTTTTTTCAAATGTGTTGGTATTTCTGGATAAATTAGTTTCAATTTAACAAAGTAGTTATTTAGCACAGTTGCTCATTTGTATGAGGTTAATGGTAAGGCATTAGCACTGTCTCAGGCCTAATGCATTTCAACATCCACCCTTTGTTCAGAACTGGCTGTGGGTGGAGGACACCTTATCTGTTGGTCTTTTGATGTTAGTGGACTGCGAGATCAACACAATGCCAGGGAATGAAATTCCAGGAAGAATATGTTAGCTCCACCATGGTACCTGCTGACTGGAAGTGTAGTCAACCTATATCAGCTGTTTGGCAGCAGCAGGTTTAGTTGATAAAGTGTGGCGCTGGAAAAAGCACAGCAGGTCAAGCAGCATCTGAGGAGCAGGAGAGTCGAAGCATCAGGATAAAGAGTCCTTGCCCAAAGCCTCAACTCTCCTGCACCTCGGATGCTGCCTGACCTGCTGTGCTTTTTTCAGCACCACACTTTATCAACTCTGACTCTCCAGCATCTGTAGTCCTCATTATCCCCTAGCAGCAGTTTTAGTCTTGCAAATTTTAAGTTAAAATTAAAAAGGAAAATATCGCTTTTAAAAAAATCTTATGACCTTTCTTCATGTCCTATGGACACACCAAACACTTTTCTGAATTTTATTTTTGGAAAAAAGTGCAGTTACTGAAAAAGTAGAAAGGAAAATTTATAATTGCATAATGCCTTTTATGATCTCTGGACTCCAGAGTGTTTTATAGTCAGTAAGTATTCTTGACATGTACTGGCTATTTTAATATTGGATACTGAATGTTTAATGTAACGTAATAGAATTGTAATGTAGGAAACAGAGTATCTTTTAATTTGTTTAGCTAGAATTAAGATCAAAGGTTGTGTACATTTTTCAATTTTATTATACAGGAACTTTATTTGAAGTAATTTTGTCTCATTGTTTTGTCCCACTAGAGTCTGATTACCAAATTTTCAGATATGCTTATCCACCTTTTGAGATCTAGGTACTTTTTCACTAAGGTGCCTGAAGATATGCAACAAACAGTACTAGTTCAGACTAGACTCGAACTGTTAACTCTGTTTCTCGCTCTGAGGTGCTGCCAGACTTGCTGCATTTCTCCTGCATTCTCTATGATTGTCTCAGGTTTCCAGCATTTTGTCTTTCTGAAAAAACTCTGGCCGGTAACTGTTTTTTGCTTACAAATACAAATTAAGGTCTCATTAGGTGGCACCCAGGCCACTATGAACAACTGAATGTTTTATGCAATGGGCATATTTATTTTTTGAAATATGAACAAACAGCAATGTCTTGGCTGGTTTGTTATTTTGAAGGCAGTGCAGCAACTGTTATTTGTGCAATGTACAATTTCCCATTAGCCCCTTGAGTTAATCAATGAATAAAATGATTAATACAAGAGCAAGAAGGAAGTGTACCTTCCAAGCACATACACTGGGGGGTGGAGGTAAGTATGCATTGTGCCAAGAACTGAGGGAGATAATAAGTACAACTTAGCAATGGGAATATTTTTTGGGTATGCTTGTTGAAGGTCTATTTAAAGGGTAGTTACCCATAAGCATGGCAGGGCCACCAACAAAAAGCTATTGATGATTTCTTCAGAAATCCTTTTCTTGGAGCCAGACAAGGCATGTAATCTCAAATTTTATTTATTCCCCATCCCAGCAAACATGATTAATTCTCCCACAAATATGTAGATGAAGCTCAAGGATTTGTTTCTGTTGATTGTTGGTGCAGGAGTGGATGTGTCTTCTTCATGCAACACTGAGGTAGGGCCAGTGTTGGCTTTCAAATAAGGAGATGAGTGTGAGGCAAAAAACCCACTTACTTTGTCCTAAGTATATATTCTAAATGTATCCAATGATCTTCATCCAAGATTCACAGCATGGAATGAATCAGCCTATCCAATTCCTACATTCCACTTTGGTAGACTTCTATGGTTTGAGTAATACCAAGCTGTTCATGGCTTTACTGTCCTCTGTGGGTCCTTTCATGACTGAACAATGGTTTAAAGGATTGGTATGGACATCCACTGGACTGGCAGTTCATGTTATTATTGCTGGTGCTTGGGGATCTTCTACAGTTGTTCAACCTCTGCTTTCCTCTGGACGCATCAGATGTTTAATGTTTATTGGTCTTGCAATCAATCTGAAATAATTTTCAGCACTTGCCTCCACACGGGTTGGTTAGCTGAACTGCCTCCTAATGGAGGTGGTCGGCAATGCAAAAGTTTGTATGACTCTCTTTTGGTGTACCTTATATTGTTAGGAGTGACTGTCTTAATGTTGTAGCATCTGTGTGAAAGATATGGCCTGCCCACCTAAGGTAAATTTTCTGGATGGTGATCTCTATTGTATCTAGGTGTAAGTTTGTGAAAGGGTTAATGTGAGGAGTGCCTCAAGCACTACTCACTAAAATGATGTCATATGGACCTGGGAGACAGCAACTCAGAATCTTACCATCCAGGACCTCCTCAAGATCGCTTTAACAATATCCACGACATGAGAGTAATTTGTACATTGTTGATAACATGAGATAAACTATATCTTGTAGAAGACAAGAGCCTTTGCTCATTGAACTAACAAGTTTTTCTTTACACATACCAAAGAAAGTCAATCCTGGAAATCCATCTCCTAAAAGAGAACATTGGCAGCAAATCTATTGCTATAATGTGAAGAAGGGCTTATGCCTGAAACGTCGATTCTCCTTCTCCTTTGATGCTGCCTGACCTGCTGCGCTTTTCCAGCAACACATTTTGGAGCAATATTGCAGACAACCTCAGCCAAACACAGTGCTCAGTGGTGAAATTTACTCATAAAACAATATCTGTTCTGGTGAGCTCAACACAATGAAGGACCTCATTTTATTTAGTGGAAGCATGCGTATATTAACTCCTTCTAGATCCCTACTCTAATGGGAGTTTCAACAATCTGTAGAGAATGGGTAGCTTGCTTTCCATTGCCCTTCGACTCTTGGGGCTCAGACTGTGAGGAATATTCTACAGCTGAAACACGAGGTGGATTCTCACTGGAGATTTTGAAGTGGTCTTATTAATTTACAGATGGACTTTAACCTCTTCCTTCTGCTTTGGATGGCATGGGGACAAGACTAAATACAATAACGTTTCAACTCGTGCTTTCTTTTGTCGTAGAAGGAAGTGAGGTCAAGTACACTTCTCAGAATCAGTAAAGGAAAATTGTTTCAGTAACTTGTTGGGCCATCTGTGGTATGATGCAGAGAGAAAATCACTTGCAGAGCACCATGTGTTCTGTTATAAGCAATGATGCCAGTAACGGCACCCATCCAAACTAAGGGAGACTAATGGCTTTTGTTGAAGCTCAGTAATAATTGTCAAAAGTAATTTGTTGATAAATCCTTACAACTTCAGATGTAGATAATTTACTGTATTTTGAAGATAAGTCAGGACCATTATGGAATGTACTTTTTACAAACATTAGCATTTATAACAGTAAAAGTAGGAAAACATCACTTACCAGACCCAAAAGGATCTATATCTAAAATCAGCCAAATCCAATATGCTTAATCCACACATCAAATGTTACAGCCAGAAGCATTGTGTGTGAAAAGCCTGGAGAGCGGATATTATAAATCTATGACTAGAGAATTGGCTGATCCTGTTAACAATGACAATGCTTTATATAAGACAGTGTACCATAAGAAATTGTCAGGTCTTCCAAAGACTATGTGCAGATTTGATACTGACAGTGCTGGCTACCATCACAATAGACTTTCCTCCTACTCCACCGTAGTAGCAATTGGTATTGACTGATAATAAACAAATGTTCATTAGCCAAAATTCTACAGCAGAATCTGGTCTCCAGTTGTCTTGGATTTTTCCTGCCTTTGGCATCAAGATATCACTCTGTTAGGATTATATAGTGATCGATTTGCAAGGACAATCGTGTACAAAATGTGATTGTGATATTGCCAGCATTTCTTCACAATGTGGAAGCTATGTCCATAACATGACATTGAGCTAAACTGAGTAAGAAATCCATTTACCCAGAAAAACTTAAATTATGGCACAATGCTCCACAGAAGCATGTGAAGAGCCAACTAAGAAAAATGACAAACATGTTTCTAAAGTTCCATCCATTGTGATGCCAGCATGTCAACAATTTCCAAGAGGTAACTACATTGTTACAGCTTAAAAACTCCAGTCAGACAGTATATATGACCAAGTTGACACACTACATTGACACCATCAAAATAGCTGAAGCTTTTATCACTAACTTAGTGATATGTCCCAGAAAGGAAGGGACAAATGTGCAAAATGCCAAGTTTGACACAGGTGCCAGTGTAAATATTATTCCTTAATGCATCTTACAATTGTTGTACTTGGGAAACTGAAACAATATGGTGCAGTCAGCACACAGCAAGCTAACTGCTTACAATGGGAGCTTGCTTTCATCGGTCAGAGCACTGAGTATAGGATTTGGGATGTCTTGTCGCAGCAGTACAAGATATAGGTAAGGCCACATTTGGAGTACTGCATGCAGTTATGATCACCCTACTATAGCAAAAATATTATTAAAGTAGAGAGAACAAAGATGAGATTTACTAGGATGCTACCTGGACTGGAAGATTTGAGTTATCAGAAGAGGCTGGATAGTTTGGGACATGTTTCCCGAGGTAATGGTGGAAGCAAGTACAATTTTGTCACTTAAGAAACATTTGGACAGATACATGGATGGGATAGGTATGTAGGCACACGGACCAAATGTAGGCAAATGGGACGCATTTAATTGTGAAAGCTGGGAAGGATGGACAAGTTAGGCTGAAGAGCCGGTTTCCATTCTGTGAACCTCTATGACTCTATGACAACCCTTGCAATAGCATTATCCAGCATCAATATCAATGGAGAAGATTGGGATGAGCATCTGAAACCTTTTATATCATTGATACAATGGTACCTTCGATTATTGGACTACCAGCATACAAAGCCTACACATTACCATGATCCACGAATATCAGTTGCAACACCAAAGATTCCAGAACATGACATTGATCTCATTCACTCCAGTCACAGCTAAGCAGAATAGATTCAGCAAGCAGATGATGTCCAGCTGCAGTAGCTCAAGAAGATCATTGTTGGTAGATGAAACAAAATCATTCATCAAGCCCCTGAGTTAACACATTCTCTCTGGTCATTCAGAGATGAATGTGACCTCTTTAGGAATGTAATTTTCAAAGGCAAATGAATGATTGTTTCACAAGTTCTTTGACAAGACTTGTTTGACGATACAGTTATCAGACACCTGGGCACAGAACAAATAAAAAGATTGGCATGTGAATCATCAATTGGCCCAGCATCAATAGGGACATGGATCATCTGATCAAGTAGTGTGAATCATGTCAACTCTAACAACCTTCACAATTGAGAGAATCTCACATTCCATGTAAATTCCTTCTAAGCAATGGTGCAAGATTGGAATTGGTCTTTTCCATGTTCAAGGATATGACTACATCATGATGACTAGCTATTACATCAAATTCTCTGGATGTAGGTTTGCTTGCTGAGCTGGAAGGTTCGTTTTCAGATGTTTCGTCAACATACTAGGTAACATCATCAGTGAGCCTCCGAATGAAGCACTGGTGGCATGGCCTGCTTTCTATTTATGTGTTTAGGTTTCCTTGGATTGATGATGTCACTTCCTGTGGTGATGTTATTACCTGTGATGATGTTATTTCCTGTTATTTTTCTCAGGGGTGGTAAATGGGTCCAAGTCAATGAGTTTGTTGATCAAATTCCGATTGGAATGTCATGCTTCCAGGAATTCTCGTGCGTGTCTCTGTTTGGCTTGTCCTAGGATGGATATGTTGTCCCAGTCGAAGTGGTGTCCTTCCTCATTTGTATGTAAGGATACTAGTGATATTGCGTCATGTGTTTTTGTGTCTAGTTGATGTTCATGTATCCTGGTGGCTAATTTTCTCTATTGTTTGTCCAATGTGGTGTTTGTTACAGTTCTTGAACAGTATTTTGTAAATGACATTAGTTTTGCTTGTTGTCTGTATACGGTCTTTCAAGTTCATTAGCTGTTGTTTTAGTGCATGGGTTGGTTTGTGGGCTACCATGATGCTAAGAGGTCTGAGTAGTCTGGCAGTCATTTCCGAGATGTCTTTGATGTAGGGGAGAGTGGCTAGGGTTTCTTGATATGTATTGTCTGCTTGTTGGGGTTTGTTGCTCAGAAATCGACGGACTGTGTTCACTGGGTGCCCGTTCTTTTTGAATACACTGTATAAGTGATATTCCTCTGCTCTGCGTAGTTCCTCTGTGGTACATTGTGTGGTGGTTTGAGTCTGTTTATGTCAATATATCCCAATGGATCCCATTTACCACTTCCTGAGAAAAAGAACAGAATATGACATCACCACAGGAAATGATCACACCACAGGAAATGCCATCGCCAACCCAAGGAAACCTAGATACATAAATAGGAAGCAGGCCACGCCGCCAGAGTTTCACGTGGAGGCTCACTGATGATGTTACCTACTATAGTAATGAAACATCTGAAAATGAACCTTCCAGCTCAGCAAGCAAACCTACATCCAGAATCTCAACCTGAGCTACAAATCTTCTCAAAACTCGCTAACCAAATTCTATTTTGGTGAAATTAAAGGTAGCACTAGTGCAGCAGCTGTTGACTCATTAACTACCATATATAGTAGGTTTGACCCTCAACAAATTGTGCCTAAAGACAGTCGACAATTCACTTGTTCACCCTTCAAAGATGTGTGCAGGAAGTGGGGCTTGCAACATATTCTTTCTTGACTGCACAGCCTCAATCCAATGGTCTAAAGTCACACTACTCTTACAGTGAAATCAATAATCATTAAATGCAAAGCTACTTGCTAAGATTATAGAGAGCTATGTTAAATTTATATGTTACTCCTTGAGGCAATGGTTTACCCTTGGCAGCAGCTCAAATGTTTGAAAGACAGATAACCACAGTTCTTATACTACATTCTCTTACCACTCTCCCACATGTACACAATCCATTGGTGGGAAGAAGGGAGAAAATAGTACTAAACCATTTCAATGAGCATGCAAACAGTCAACATAACATGAACAAGAACAAAGTATCAGAGTTTCTGATCATCATATGAATACCTGGATTTGTGAATGGATATTACAATGTTATGTACAACCCAGGTGAGACGACATTGTCACAGGCAGTAGTAAAATCCTACAACCAAACAGACACAACACATCCCAGTTGTACTTAACCAACTGTTCACCACACAAGCTGATGACTCTTGTAAAGAAGATATAATTCCAGATAACAACCATATACATGATACACATCTGTCCATAAGAACAGGTAGCACACCAAAGAGTTGTGATAATTGCATAAAAGCTAGACTAACACAATATTCTGCTTCATTCAGGTACTGAGAAGTTCATGTTCAAATACAGTACGACTAGTGCAATATTTGATTTGGGCTGACAAGTGGCAAGAACCATTTGTGCCACACAAGCGTCTAGCCATCTCCAACAAGACAGAATCCAAACATTACCCTTTAACATTCAATGGTATTGCAATCACTGAATGCTCGACTATCAAAATCTGGGCTGAAGTGAGGATTGCAGATGTTGGAGATCAGAGTCGAGAGTATGGTGCTGGAAAAGCACAGCCGGTCAGGTAACATCCGAGGAGCAGGAGAATCAATGTTTCAGGCAAAAGCCATTCATGAGGAATGAGGTGGTTACCATTGACCAGAAATTGAACTGGACTAGCCACATAAGTACAGTGGCTACAAGAGTAGGTCAGAGAGTGGAAATCCTGCAGTGAGTAACTCACCTCCTGACTCCTCAAAGCCTGTCTACTATGCACAGATTAGGGCTGTGATGAAATAATCTCCTGTTGCCTGGATGGGTGCAGCTCCAAAAGCACACAAGTAGCTTGACATTATACAGGGCTAAGCAGCCTGCTTAATTGGCATCACATCCACAAACATTCATTTCCTCCAAGACTGATGCTTAACAGTGGCACATACAAACACTGCAGAAACTACCAAGGTTCCTTAGGCAGCACCTTACAAACACGTGACCTCTACCATCTAGAAGGACAAGGGCATCAGATACATGAGATGACCACCATTCATAAGATCCTCTACAAGCCACTCAACTTTCAGACTTTGAAATATAATGCTAATCCTGCAGTGTTGCTGGGTCAGTTTCCTGGAATCTCCTCTTTAAGAGTATTATGGGTCTACCTACTCATATGGACAGCAGGGGATTAAGAAGGCAGCTCACCACCACCTTTGAAAGGGCAATTCAGAATGGACAATTAAACATTGGCCCAGGCAGTGATGCTCAGTGATCCCACGAGTAAATAACAAAAATGTCCTGTCATATTGAACATCTCCTAAAGTATTATCTTAATGACAAGCATCCGAGTAAATAGTTATCTGACATTTTTTCTATTCATCATAACTATTGCACTGTATTGCACAGTATTATTGCACTGAACTCAGGAAGGCAGTACATATTTAAGATAACTAAATGTGTGATTCTCTAGTATAACTTTTCCATCCCACTCTCTGTACCTTCAACTGGTAGTCAACCTCCTCATCCATGAGTTAGTCAGCTTGTCAACTTAGTATATAATGCAATCGCAATCTAAATAAGTGTATAACCCACAATGTATGATACGAACCAAACTCTTTGTGGCTTATGTTACACAGAGAGAACCATTGATCTGTCCAAATCCTCGACTAAAATGGAAATTGTATCTTGGTTCCAAATGATGTTGGCATGTTGAAACTATCCTCAGAATTTCAGGGTAGAAGTTAAAGAATTACACTGACTTTTTTATTTATTAATATTTTAAAAATCTTAAAGAAAAGTCCAAAGAGACCAGAGAAATCAGCAGGAAAAATCAATGTTGCAGTTTGTACATCTGAGAAGATGGCTTTATTTTTAAGTAGAAGAACAGGATTGCTTGCTATGCTGCTGTGACTTTTACAGAGTTTTACTTTTACTGTGTCTAATGCATGGACTTTATGATACTTGCAACCCCTTATTTATACTTTGGCATTACTGAAGCAACTAGGAGTTGAATCTGACAACATAAATTGTTTCACTGATAATTGAATCCAAAGCATGTTTTGGAGGAGATTGGCACAACTGTGTGGTGGGTTTATCATTCCCCATCACAGTAAGTGTGATTGACAGCTTCTGGTCAAGTTGCAAGATATCCTGCTGGTACATGAGTCACTGCAACATATTTATATCATCCTGCCATATGCTATCACATGGGTTATGAGGCAATAGAAAAGGAAAATATTGTCTGAATTCTTGGCTCTGACAAGATCTACTGTAAGATCTAACAACTGCAAGTAGTTTTGTGTGGCTGAAGGAGGTCAATCTTTGTCAGAGCTATTAACAACCATTAAAATGTGTTACAGCTTTGGGAACTGTCAGTGATTTGGGGCTAATGCTCAACCTTTGTAATGGTTCTGTGGGGACAAATTGCAAATACTAACGTGCTACTCACTATAGGTTCTCTATCTGCTTATTGTGCCTGGCATTAGTTGAAATGCTACAATTAGAAAAGTTCAGAGGAACATCAAATAGGATGAATTATCAAGAGGGGTTTTCAAGATTATTGTCACTAACAAAGCACTAACGCAATTTGGACAAATGCAACAAAGTAGATGTTTCAGTCTTGTAAAAGTTTTAACAAGTTAAATTATCTGTTCTTCGTAAACTAAAGGGAGATGGTGTGCATAAGATTTTAGTTTTAAACTATATTTAGTTCTATTAAATTTTGATATAATAAAGTCATAGAGTCCTACAGAATGGAGACAGACCCTTTGACCCAACTGGTCTATGTCGACCAAAATGTCCATCCACACCAAC
Source organism: Chiloscyllium plagiosum (assembly GCF_004010195.1). Lineage (NCBI taxonomy): Eukaryota > Metazoa > Chordata > Chondrichthyes > Orectolobiformes > Hemiscylliidae > Chiloscyllium > Chiloscyllium plagiosum. Next base: position 39,326,475 of record NC_057736.1, on the reverse strand, counting down.
TCCATTTCCTTGCAACTAGCCCATATCCTTCTAATTCTTTCCTATCCATGTATTTGTCCAAATGTCTTTTAAATGTTGTTAGTGTACCCACCTCAACCACTTCCGCTGGTAGTTCATTCCATATGCGTACCACCCTCTGTATAAAAAAGTTGCCCCTCATGTTCCCTTTTATTCTTTCCTCTCTAACCTTAAACTGATGCCCTCTAGTCCTCGATTCCCCAACCCAAGGAAAAAGACTGAGTGCATTCACCCTATTCATGCCTCTCATGATCTTCACCACTTCCATAAGGTCCCCCATCAGTCTCTTACACTCTAAAGAAAAGAGGTCTAGCTTGTCCAATCTCTCCCTGTAACCCAGACCGTTGAGTCCTGGCAACATCCTTGTAAATTTCTTCTGCAATCTTTCCAGTTTAATAACATCCTTATAGCAAGGCGACCAAAACTGAATGCAAAACAGTAGTACCCCCGTACTCGCGGAGGATATGTTCCAAGACCTACCGTGGAAGTCTGAAACCATGGATAAGAGCGAACCCATTCAATTAAATAGGAAGTGTACCTTCCCGGCAGCCTCCTGGTCCCTGGTTCTGGAACATTCCCTATAATATGTCCCGGTGATGGTAAACAGAGGGTAACTGAAACCATGAAAACAATTCCATGGATACAGGGGTCACCCTGTACTCCAAGTACAGCCTCACCAACGTCCTGTACAACTGCAACATAACTTCCCAACTGCTATACTAGGTGCCCTGACTGAAGGCCAGTGTGCTAAATGCCTTCTTCACTGCCTTGTCTACCTGTGACTCCACTTTCAGAGAATTGTGCACCTGAACTCACTGTTTCCTACACTCCTTAAGGCCCTACCATTCACCATGAAACTCCTACCTTGATTTGACTTTCCAAAATGTAAGACCTCACACTTATCTATATTAAACCCCATTTGCCATTTCTCGGCCCACTTCCCCAGTTGATCAAGGTCCTGTTGCAATTGCTGATAACCTTCCTTACTGTCCACAATACCACTTATTTTGGTGTCATTTGCAAATCTACAAATCATGCTTTGTACATTCTCATCCAAATCATTGATATAGATAACAAACAGCAATGGGCCCACCACCAACCCCCTGAGGCACTGCACTAATCACAGATTTCCAGCCTGACAATCATCCTTCCACTATTACCCTCTGCTTCCCACCATCAAGCCAATTGTGTATCCAATTTGCCAGTTCTCCTGGGAATCCATAATCTAACCTTCCAGAGCAGCCTACCTTGTGGAACCTTATCAAAAGCCTTACTGAAATCCATATAGACCACATCCTGGTCACTTCATCAAAGAACTCTAACAAATGGCTGGGAGTACGGAGGATTATGTTGAAGAAATGCTTGATTGTGTATACAGCACAGCATGCAGAGTTGACTGATAGAATGTGTTATAGTTTAAAGTATATTTAAAATAAGATTTGCATTTATTTAGTGTCTTTAATGACTTCAGGATGTCTCAAAGCACTTTACAAATACATTAATGACAAAAGGGTAACTAGGGAGAGAATAGGGCCCCGCAAAGATCAGCAATGCGGCCTTTGTGTGGAGCCGCAGAAAATGGGGGAGATACTAAACACGTACTTTGCATCAGTATTTACTGTAGAAAAGGGCATGGAAGATATAGAATGTAGGGAAATAGATGGTGACATCTTGAAAAATGTCCATATCACAGAGGAGGAAGTGCTGGATGTCTTGAAACGCATAAAGGTAGATAAATCCCCAGGTATACCCTAGAACTCTGTGGGAAGCTAGGGACGTGATTGTTGGGTCTCTTACTGAGATATTTGTATCATCGGTAGTCACAGGTGAGGTGCCAGAAGACTGGAAGTTGGCTAACGTGGTGCCACTGTTTCATGTATTAGTATTTGTAAAAATCCTTTGAATTCTCCTTAATTCTATTTGCCTAAGCTATCTCATGTCCCCTTTTTGCCCTCCTGATTTCCCTCTTAAGTATATTGAAGTGCTTCTGACTTTGTGGGAAACAAAGCAGGTAATCGGAACACAGTAACATTGCCTAATGAAGAATGTGATAAGAACACCGCTCCCATTTATCTCTCAGCTCTCTTGGGCCTCCCCCCACCCCAACATTCCTGATGAAGAGCTTATGCTTGAAACATCGACTCTTCTGCTCCTCGAATGCTGCCTCTCTGGCTGTGCTTTTCCAGCGCCACAACTTTTGACCCTTATAATATTTATATGTCCTATCCCAAACTAGTTTCTGTTCAATTGTAATCTCAAGATGATGACTGTGTACCACAAAGACAGCTGGAAATGTTTCCATAAGACAGCGGAAAAGGCTGCAACATCAGGAAGTTCCTATAAATAAGAATGATGTTCTAGACATTGACTTAAACATAAACAGTAAATGTCTACTGGTTAATTTGTTACATAAACTCTCGGAAATATTCCACTGACTTCAAAGTTGCTCATTGTTAATACTGTCTCAAGGTATATCCAACTGAAGTTGTGATATTAGAATTCTGAACTGACTTCTGGTATTTCATCCTAATCACATTGCATTATTGTAATCCAGAAGCAAGTTATTCTGTCCGTGATGATTGATTAAGTTAATTTTCATCTTATTATGTACTACATAGGAGCTTAAGTTATTGGGTATATATTGAACCTGCCAACTATTCAACCTTCTTGAGCATTATGAATCATCATTTGGATCAACGAATGAGAATCTTGGGAAGTCACTAACAAGTTTCTCGTGACAAGATTAATTTTTTAAATGGCAAATTTTCACTACCTCTGTGTGGCTCTTCCTTTTTGAACAGATTCAGGACAGACCCCCCTGTACAGCCAACATCCATGTCTGGGACCTCAGTATGAACCACTTAGGTATTTGTGGAGAGATGCTGCTGCATTCTGATTGGGTAGTGAACTAATCGTCTTAATCCCAGCTGATGAGGAAGCTTTGGGGTTTGCATTTGCTAAATAAGTAATAAACACCAGTCCGTCCTTGACAACTATAAAAACCTAAATGTTCAATGGCTGGGATTTGACTCTGTAGAACGCAGTGACTGTGTTGCTGGAAAAGTACAGCAGGTCAGGCAGCATCCAAGGAGCAGGAGAATTGACGTTTCGGGCTGGAACCCTTCATCAGGAATGAGGGGCCCTCATTCCTGATGAAGGGCTCCAGCCTGAAACGTCGATTTTTCTGCTCCTTGGAAACTGCCTGACCTGCTGTGCTTTTCCAGCAACACACTCTCGACTTTGATCTCCACCATCTGCAGACCTCACTTTCTCCTATGTAGAATGCAGTCAAATTAGTCAACATTAAACCCAAGTTGACAAATTACTTAAGGACCAGGATTGGGTTACATTATGCAATTATATTTGTAAATGAATGTGTGTATTACACTGTAAATATGAATATCTTCAAGCTGAATCTGTTGGGAGCTCTAGGAAGATTAATCAATTATAAAGTACAAAATTGTCAAACTAAATAGAAACAATAATGGTAAGAAATGTTTTAAATTTCCAAGTTAATAACTGGCTAATTATGAATGAGAAATGATTGATCCTCAGTCAATCTCCTCCATAGTCAAAAAGTTAACCTGTTTTGCTTTGCATTTATAAAATCTCAATGTTGAATCATAATTTTTTGTTGGATGTGGCAGTGATGGTTATATGGAAAGGGTAATTATACGGAAACATTGTGAGATCATGCGATGTAGTTTCATTTCCTTTCACATTAAAGATAATGATGTGATAAGCAGACACTTTGGAAGCAATTTGAACCTCATCCCTTTATCAATAGCAGGTGCAATTCTAGCTTCAGTGAATTTCTGACCAACATTTGTGCTATCACTAAAACGACTTATTTCCACCTCCATGCCATCATCAGATTTCAATCTGTCTCATGTATTGCTGAAACCTCAATCATGTTTTGTTACCTCTGGACTGCTCACTTGCAGTGTACTGCTGGCAACTCTCCTACATTCTACCCTCCATAAACTTGAGGTTATCCAAATTCTACTGCTATGTCTTAACTCACACTAGATCCTATTTACTCTTCTTCCTTGTGATCTTTATTGGCTCCCAAAGAAGCAACACTCTTATTTTAAAGAGTTCATCCTTGCTTTCAAATTGCTCCATGGCCCCTCTACCTCTGTAATTTCCTTCAGCATTACAACATGGGGGAGGGGATGGCCCAGTTGTATTTTCGCTGGACTGTTAATCCAGAGACCCAGGTAATGTTCCAGGCACCTGGGTTTAAATCCTGCTATGGCAAATGGTGTAATTTGAATTCAATTTTTAAAAATTCTGGAATTAATAGTCTAATGATGACCGTGGAGCAATTGTCAAGAAAAAACCCATCAAGTCCACAAATGCCCTTTAAAGAAAGAAACTACCATCCTTACCTGGTCTGACCTACATGTGACTCCAAACCACAGCAATGTAGCTGACTCTTAACTGCCCTCTAGGATGGCCAATAAATACTGGCCTAGCCAACAATGCCTTTATCCTGTGTATGACTATTTTAAAAAAAACTTTCCCAGATGTCTGCATTCCTCTCAGTCTCTTGATCTCTCCCCCATTTAAATCACTCTACCAATGGTGGTCATGCTTCCACTGCTTAGACTTAAAATTTTAGATTCCCTTCCTAAACCTTTGGGCCTCACTAACACTCTTTCCTCCATCATTACATTTCTTAGAATCTCCATCCTTAACCAAGTCATTGGTCATCTGTCCTAACATCATCCTATCTGTGTCGATGATTAATTTTGCATATCACATTACACTGAAACAGCTTAGGATATTTTATCATTTCAAGGCAGTATTTAACGATAAGTTATTGTTGCCTTACACTCATGTTCTGGGCCTATAGTGTGAGGCTAATGTTACTTCCAATCTGCGGAACAAAACAAAACAAGAAATATGTTAACTCGAAGAAATATAGCTATCTGCTGCCCTTTTAAGCAGCAATTTTTATGAAGTATATATATATGTCTATATGTGACACCAACTGCAGTGTTCATTACTACAACCTTCATTCGTAGTCAGGAGGTACTGTGCAACTGACATTGACGAACAAGGACACCAGAGATTTCATCAATCTACAGCTGCTCTGAATTTAGCTTCTCAGACATACAGACCACAAGGTCATATTTAGTGGGAAATAAGCCTTTCATTTTAACTGGAACTTCTCTTCCCTTTAATACACAGTATATTGGAACACAAGAAGCTCATCTCCTCTGTCCTACCTCAATTTCTTAATTTAAATAGCTTCTGTCACTGTCTTCTGGGGCTGTAATCTTTCTTTGGTTCAAAGTCTAATTAAAGATGAAAGGTAATAGCCTTTGAAATCTGAAATGATTTGGCACCGACATCTAAACAATAGTGTTCATCTTCTATAATTCTGCCCAGGGATATTTAATGTGAATCATCTTGTTTCTAGATACCACAGCAGTCCAGTTCCTTTTACAACATTCATTTGTGATAAAGCATTTCTTGTTTGGATACCTTAGATCGGATTGACTGAGCTTAACATGTTCATGCAATTTTTTTAGATTAGTTATTCTGCTCAGATAATTGCAAGACAACTGTGCAGCAGATTTTTGCCTGAGCTTGTGTTTATGGTGGTTGGAAGATGGAACAATCAGGCACAGAGATAACAAAAATCAGATGGGCTGAGGTACAGCTGGAGCAGGCTATGATAAGAAAGGGGAAGTAAACAGACTCTGATGAAAAACGGGCCAAATGCAATAATTGCTGGGAAAACTCAAAAGGTCTGGCAGCAACCCTTGAAGGCAAAGCTGAGCTCACATTTTGCATCCAGTTACCCTTCTTCAGAACGTTACAAACGACCTGACACATTAACTCTGCTTTGTCTCCATAGATGCTGACAGACCTTTTGAGTTTTTCCAGCAATTCCTGCTTTTGTTTCAGATTTCCAGAATCCACGGCTCCTTTTTTATTTTGTTTAATAAACAGGGACACACTGGCCAAAGTTCATTTAGATATTTAATTCATTTGAACTCTTTCCTGCCAACTGAGAGTTAAAGAGAAATGGCAAGCTGCCAAGGAATTTCTCAGGACATCAGGCATCCCATTGTGGAACGGAAGGAAAGCCTGATGACATAATCTGAGAGTCACATCATACAGTAAATTACATAGAAGCAGGAGTCAAGGATTGCCTCATTGGACAAATTAAACATGCTCATTGCAATCAATTGTGTAAGATAGAATTTAGTGGAGTCTATTCGGAGCTGGCTCAGACCAGTCAAAAATTAACTTCTTACTTATGCACAATTTCCGGGGCTTGATGTCCACGAAGGACCCATCCAAAAAGGTGCAATCTAGGAAATCACACAGGTAGCATCAAAGAGATCTTTGTAGAAGCTGTGCCCCCTTTTTATGGCAATAGCAGGCTATATTTCTGTCAGCCACCACAGTTTAAATGCCCAAAGCCATTTCAACACCGCCAGAGAGAAGGTGACTTTGCAAATCACGTGAGTAGTTGGAGTGGCGTTTGGGTGGGTGAGGAGGGAGGGTAGCAGTTGAAGGAGTGAGGGTGTAGTGTGACAGGTGGGAATGGGGTGGTAAGTATCTGCCCAAGGGGTAGGGGTTGGCATGTACATGGGTGAGGGACCCCAGCTGACGGCTAGGTGGGTGCAAGGACAGGGTGTATTGGGTCTCAGGGATCAGGTGTGAGTGTGGTCTGGTGTCCAGTGGGAGGCTGGGTGTTGGGGCGAATGTGTGGTTTGTTTCATAGCCATTTTGATCCTTCTAAATGTCTCCTGGCTAAATTGTAAGGGAAATGAAGTAGAACTCTCTAAAGTTTCCCACTCTATCTCATAGTTGAGGAATGTTTAAGAAGGGTCCAGATATTAAGTAATTGTTCACGAGAAGCTCCAACTTCCCAGGCAATTGCTTGATAATCATTGAGACTTAGTCATAGTCATAGAGATGTACAGCACTGAAACAGATCCTTTGGTCCAACTCGTGCAATGCCGACCAGATATCCCAACCCAATCTAGTCCCACCTGCCAACACTCAGCACATATCCCTCCAAACCCTTCCCATTCACATACCCATCCAGATGCCTTTTAAATGTTGCAATTGTACCAGCCTCCATCACTTCCTCTGGCAGCTCATTCCATAAACGTACAACTCAGTGCATGAAAATGTTGCCCCTTAGGTCTCTTTTATACCTTTCCCCTCTCAGCCTCAACCTATGCCCTCTAGTTCTGGACTGTCCAACCCCAGGGAAAAGACTTTGTCTATTCATCCTATCCATGCCCCTCATGATTTTATAAATGTCTATAAGGTCACCTCTCAGCTCCGACACTCCAGGGAAAACAGCTCCAACCTGTTCAACCTCTCCCTATAGATCAAATCCTCCAACCTTGGCAACTCTCTTGTAAATATTTTCTGAACCCTTTCAAGTTTCACAACAACTTTGCGATAGGAAGGAGACCATAATTCCACGCAATATTCTAATAGTGGCCTAACAAATGTCTTGTACAGCCACAACATTACCTCCCAACTCCTGTACTCAATACTCTAACCAATAAACGAAAGCATACCAAACGCCTTCTTCCCTATCCTATCTATCTGCGACTCCAATTTCAAGGAGCTATGAACATGCAGACCAAAATCTCTTTGTTCAGCAAGACTCCCTAGGACCTTACTATTAAGTGTATAAGTCCTGCTAAGATTTCCTTTCCCAAAATGCAGCACCTCACAGTTATCTAAATTAAACTCCATCTGGCACTTCTCAGTCCATTGGCCCATCTGATCAAGATCCCATGGTAATCTGAGGTAATCTTCTTTGCTGTCCACGACACCTCCAATTTTGGTGTCATCTGCAAACTTACTAACTGTACTCTTATGCTCACATCCAAATCATTTATATAAAAGTTGAAAAGTAGTGGACCCAGCACCGATCCTTGTGGGACTCCACTGGTCACAGGCCTTCAGTCTGAAAAACAACCCTCCACCATCACCCTCTGTCTTCTATCTTGAGACAGTTCTGTATCCAAATGGCTAGTTCTCCCTTTATTCCGTGAGATCTAACCTTGTTAATCAGTCTCCCATGGGGAACCTTGTCGAATGCCTTACTGAAGTCCATATAGATCATATCTACCACTCTGGCCTCATCAATCCTCTTTGGTCCTTCTTCAAAAAGCTAAATCAAGTTTGTGAGACATGATTTCCCACACACAAAGCCATGTTGACTATCCCTAATCAGTCCTTGCCTTTCTAAATACATGTACATCCTGTCCCTCAGGATTCCCTCCAACAACTTGATCACCACCGAGGTCAGGCTCACTTGTATATCGTTCCCTGGCTAGTCCTCACCACTTTTCTTAAACAGTGGCACCACGTTAGCCAACCTCCAGTCTTCCGGCACCTCACCTGTGACTATCGATGATACAAATATCTCAGCAAGGTGCCCAGCAATCACTTCTCTATCTTCCCATAGAGTTCTAGGGTACACCTGATCAGGTCCTGGGTATTTATCCACCTTTAACCGTTTCAATACATCCAGCACTTCCTCCTCTGTGATCTGGACATTTTGCACGATGTCACCATCTATTTCCCTACATTCTATATCTTCCATGTCCTTTTCCACAGTAAATACTGATGCAAGATACTCGTTTAGTATCTCCCCGATCTCCTGCGGCTCCACACAAAGGCCGCTTTGCTAATCTTTGAGGGGCCTTATTCAATCCCTAGTTACCCTCTTGTCCTTAATGTATTTGTAAAAACCCTTTTGATTCTGTTTAACTCTATTTGCCAAAGCTATCTCATGTTCCCTTTTTGCCCTCCTGATTTCCCTCTTAAGTATACTCCTACTTCCTTTATACTCTTCTAAGGATTCACTTGATCTATCCTGTCTATACCTGACATATGCTTCCTTCTTTCTCTTTACCAGCGCAGTGCCAAAACATATCTGCCAGGCTACATCCAATGTCTGACTACCTGGTAACCAGAGATCTGGACCACAGTCTCAATCCAATCAGTTACACTGGCCGACTGTTAATTTCTAAATACTCCCTGTCATCATGGTTACCCCTGCGCTTTTGTTAGATATTGTTACAATCAGGGTGGGGCACCTGTCAATGCTTTACACCATATCATTTCTAATGGCTTGTGAGCAGTTTCTACAGCAAGTTGCATTCTGAACAAGTAAGTGTGCAATCTTATGGTCCCATTCCAAAGCAGGTATTCCACTGTGCTGTGAATTGGAGCAATTGGGTTGTGCTTGAGATAGGCCTTTTGATCTGAACCCCTTTTGGCAATGATCCTCTTACTGTTCCTTCAGGTCCCCTCTTGAATGATTGATGGACCTACTCCCTGGGACTGTATTTGTTCCAGATCTCTGACTGCCTTCAGCGGCCCTTAGACATGAATGACCACACCTCTGACTACTATATTTGGAGATCCCGAAATGACACTGGGCAAATTCCCTGACTGCTGCTGCTGCTGGCCCTCCAGGACTGACCATAGCCAATTCTAGTAGTCCGACATATCCCCTGATTGTGAGCTGCCCAAGCAAGTGAGTGACTGTGGTGAAGCCCCTGGGTTATGTGACTGACAATACCTGGATGTAGGTTTTCTCACTGAGCTGGAAGGTTCATTTTCAGATGCTTCATCACCCTACTAGGTAACATCTTCAGTGGGCCTCCGGGCAAAACACTGTTGATAATTCCTGCTTTCTATTTATATGTTTGGGTTTCTTTGGTACAGTATCTGACAGACCTTAGACCGTTGATCTGCTCATATCTATCAGATGGAATATTTGTGGTTTCTACGTCAACTTGCTCTGTCTATATTATTAATTTGTCAGTGCAAGGGATTAGTAACACACTCTTTGTTGTCAAAATTCAACAGGTCCAGCAGCATCTGTGGAGAGAGAAACAGAGTTAAGCCAGTTCTGAAAAAGAGTCATATTGTACTCATAACATGGACTCAATTTCACTCTCAACAGATGCTGCTGAGCTTTTCCAGCACCTTCAGCTTTTATTTCAGTTTTCCAGCATCTGTGGCATTTTGCTCTTATTTCAGTGCATACTGCGACCTCTCCTTTTGAACTGCAGAAGTCCATGCGGTGTTGATAAGGAGGGAGTCCCATGGTGTCGCTCAGCAATCGTCAAGGATGAACAAAATATTTCCATGTCAATAAGATGTATGGCTCAGAGAGCAACTTGCAGATACTGATATTCCTGTATATCAGCTGCCCTTGTCTTTCTGGGTGGTCGGGTCAAGGATTTGAAAAGTGCCTTTGAAGGAATTTTAGTGAATTGCTGCGGTGGATAATACAGGACCTGGTTTGAAAGTGAAGGGAGTGAATGTTGAAGACGGTGCTTTGGCTGCTATTGTGCAACTGCTTTAATTGTGAGCTCCTCCAGTATTGTTGCAGTTTCAGCACCATATTTAATGCTCATTTTTCTACTTTTGGCTTAAAATATATTGCAGGGAGGCTTCCCCCTTGGTTTTTGTGCTATTCTGAAATGCAGCCACTCTTTTTTTGCTTTCTTTAATTTATGCATATTTTCTGTATGGAGCTGGTTCCATGTGACCCTTTAAATATTAAATAGTATATTTTTGAATCAACTGGCTCCCCTGCAAAGCTTTGTCCAGTTCAAAGTTACCCATGGCTTGTAAGGAAAGCATTATTCTATTCTGCCTTCTGCCCTAATTTTGCTCTGGTCCTCTGTGTTGTGGGACCTTCTGGCTACTGGAGCTTGTTTGAATCTTCCCTGCTGTTTGCTCACATGGACTTCAAACTACACTGGCACTTCTCTTGCTTTGCTTTTTGTTTAAAGAGACAATTCCACTGCTTACCATATAATAGTTGTTTGTGTCATCTCTCTGGAACATAAATGTGATATGTAGATTTCAGTTACAGCTAAATTTACAGCTAAATTAATACAGACAGCACAGAGTTACTGTGTCTAGGATTTTACAATGCAAAGTGACCATGGCTCCTGATCATTTAGACATCCAGACACTTGGCTCATCTGCATGTTAAACATCTTAAAGGGACATCACACTTAAAGTAATAGTATTACCACCCTATCAAACCTTATTGTAATTTTAAAGACTTTGATCAGGCCACCTCTTTGTCCTCTTCTTTTCGAGAATAATGAGATCTAATCAGATCAGTCCTCCTGACTTTTGTAACATCTCTGATTTAGCATTATCATGAAACATACCCATCATTTCATTTGACATTGAGTTCTGTAATTCAACACAACTCTACAATATTCAAGCACTCAAGAGATAATGCTTTGTTTTCTTCACCAGAGACTTGATAAACTGTCCAAAAACTCTCAAAGAGCTGCTGAAAATCAAAAACACAAGAAGAAATTGCTGGAAAAACACAGCAGGTATGGCAGCATCTATGGAGCGGAAGCAGAGTTAACGTTTCAAGTCCAGTCACCCTTCTGAATGTTCTGAAGAAGGGTCACTGGACCCTGCGGCATTTTTCCAGCAATTTCTGTTAAATACTGTACAGATGAAATTAGACGTTAAAAGTAATAAGTTTTAACTTTCCTTAAAGTCAGTTCATCCATCAGGGTTACCTGGGCTGGATTCTGATTTTGTATGTTAATATCCTCCCTGCAATGGATATAATAGCTTGCCTTGGCTGTGGGCCTGAATTAGTGACCTTTAAGGTAGACAGTTGTTATGATAGTGAAGGTAAATCAATCATTTTCCCGTTGTAGCATGTATTACTGTGACGGGAGGATTTGCTGTTTCATTTGGAGTCAAGCGATTAAAGGTGAAGCAGGAATCTCCTGGGAAACTCATAAAATAAAAGCTATTTAGAGGAAGTTGACAGTACTGTCACCAGCACTTACAATGAAGTGCTGGATTACTTATTATATGCGTGCAAGTCAAAGGTTTATAATCCTTAATTTAATTCCACTTTTATGGCCACATTTGTTCTGTTTCTCCTCCTCCCATATTTAAAGCTGACGATTTAAACAGTAGGACCTCATTGGTTGGAAGCATATTATAGGAAGTTGCAAGTGAAATGAACACAGGAAATAGGAGAGGACCCATCCATTCACCCCCTCAAACCCTGCTGCACTGTTCAATAAGATCATGGTTGAAGAAATACATCAACTTAAATGTCAGACACAATTTCCAGAATTCTCAGGTCAGGAGAAACAACCTCCCAAGCCTCTGAAGAATCTTATGCAATTCAATGGGATCACTTCTAATTCTTCTTTCTTTCTCCCAGAAAATATAGGTCGACTCTACTTAATCTTTCTTCCCTACTTCAGCAAACTTGGAATCATCACATTCAATGTACTCACAGATTGTAAATATCTGCAGCCCAAGGATTAGTTCTTGCAAAATGTTTGTTTCCTGTTCATTAAACAAGCCTCACTTCATGTTAATATATTACTCCTAAACCCATGAAACGTCTGTAAAAATCGCTGATGCAGCACCTTAAAGATTCTCTTTTGAAAATCTAAATAAAATCCATCTACACTTTGAGTCCAATATAACACAGTTCTGAAGAGTCATATTGGACTCAATACATTAACTCGATTTCTCTCTCTATAGATAACATGAGATCTGCTGTGTTTCTGTAATATTTCCTATTTTTATTCCAAGTCAAAGACCTGTGTTGACCTTGTTTAATTTTTTTCTTAAGATCTTTGAGAGTAAACTAGCATTCTTCTTCCTACTGACAGTAGGCTAACTAGTTTACAATTTCCTTTTTTTTCTTATCCATTCCTGAATATTGGGCCATGATTATATTTGTTCCCTGCCAATTCCTGGGTACCATTCTAGAATCTAGGGAGTAAAATCATAGTGACACTACGTTGTCACACATAATTAATGAACCACATCTTGCCCATCTCTAAGTGCTTTACAGCCAATGTCATGCTTTTGACATGTAGTCAATATTTCAAAATAGAAAATATGACAGCTGATTAACATACAATAAACTCCCACAAACAGCAAACGCTGATCACCAGTTATTTGCCCAAATCTTCAGATCTGGGATGGAATCACTACATACAACACAAACCAGAAAAGATGTGACCTTCTAACCTTTGTACAGCCTTCCGGAATTGATTTCCAAAGCAGATCCCAGTAGATGCAATCCAGCAGACCACACAGGCAGACTCAGAACAAAGCTTTATGAAAGATACATATCCCTTTTTACAGCTATACAGGCTATGTCTCAATCAGTAAACACAGTTTGAAGGTCCCAAAGACTACTAAGAAAAGTACTGTAATGGCATAAGGTTGAGAAGATATGGAGGAAGGTGGGTAAGGGGTAAAGTGCCATGTGGGTAAGTGGTAAGGCGGCAGTAAATGGGTGAGGAGAAGGCTTGCATGGTTCATGGTGTAGGAGGCAGCTAAGTTGGTGAAGGGGTTGGAGAGTAGCTGGGCAATGGGCAGCTATATTAGGTGGTACAGGTGAGTGGGTGAGAGACTGTGGAGGCAGGCCACAGGGTGAAGGGTATGGTGCGAGGTGGGTGAGGGTATGTAATGGTGGATGGGTGGGTGAGGAGGTAGAATGGCAGTTAAACATGTGACAGGGATGACTGCATCTGATGTCGTGGGAGACAGATTGAGGGGGTAGCTGGGTGTCTAGGGAATGGGGATTTGGTTTCTGTGTTGTGGTGGATGACGGATATTGGGAATGCATTACTGGGTATGTGGAAGAGGAGGTTTATAACAGTAGTATGTTGGAGGCATGGTGTCTAAGGTGTGTTGTCACTGGGGAAGTAGTTTTGATTTTGGAAGGATGTTGGATGACACAGGATTGGGTCAGGTGTCAGGGGGAGGTGGATAATGTGAATATGGGTGATTTACTGGAGTGTCAGTTTAACAGTTAGCCAGACATTAGAGCAAATTTTAATCCCATTAGTATTCCTGGTAGCTATTAAGTTAAGTAAGCCACCATCATCTCGTATCTCCAATTCTAACATGGAGTCAGGGACCTTTTGGAGTGTTCCAGTTTAAACTTTCCAATAGGAGATTACCACTTAGTCAATGTTGGACTTCTGAGAGGTACTGACATGCATCTTTCGTGGACTTGCTGTATATTTCCAACATGATGTTTTCATAAAGGTTTCATATGGGGTGAACAGTTTCCTTATGAAACATTAGGAATTTTTCATCTTTTAGAAAAATATCCTGTCAATCAGGCAGTGAGTAAAACAAAAGAACAGGTTGGGGAACTAGATCCAACATTTTCTGCACCTTATGCATCACAGATATGTGCTACAGTTGCTGAGACTCTATTCCCTCTGCACCAGCATCAGGCAGCTCTTGACTTTTGACCCTCACGTTGCCTCCTTGACCCCTCACCTCTTCAACTGTCACCTTTAAGATTCTTCTATATGACCGTGCTTGTGTCTCATTCTGACACTAATCCCTGCCCCTCACCCCCCAACCAAATTTACACTCATTATCCATTGTCCTGTAAAACAACACAATGTGTCTCTCCACACTTGAGCGCTGTAGAAATTCAAATTGTTGACTGAAGTGGATTTAAGAAGCAGGCTAGGAACAGCGGGGGAAGACAGTTATGGTTTAAAATCAGTATTCAGTCCAAGAATGGCAGAGTGCCAAGGAGGAAGGCTCTGAAATTTGTGTTTTGCTTGGTTGAACACGATGTGAGTACAAATGTGGAAAAAATTTGCATTTATATAATCTCCTTCATGCATCAAAGCACTTCACATCCACTGAAGCTCTTCTGAAGTGTCATTGTCACCCAGCACTGTGGTAATGGGGGGAGATTTGACAACGAGTTTTATCCAGAAGAAGACACAGAAAACAGCAATTGATTAAATGTGTCTGGTAATCCAGATAATCTGCATTTGGGAATGTCATTTGAGGAATAACTGTTGACCAGGACTTCGAATAGTGTTGTGGGAGCTTTATATTCCTTCCAATGGGGCCTTTGTTAAACATTCAGAAGTCAAAGGGGAACACCAGGACTGAAATAGGATTGAATTGATGAGGGAAGTTCAGAATTAGACCTGTTGAAAAAATGAAGAGGTCTGGCAAAAGTGACCTTCTGTTGGGAACCATCAAGTTAGTAGAGAATACAGATTTTACAATGACTTAATGTGAGCCCTGGCAATGAACGGAGAGAAGACAGGTCAACAAATGAATCATCGGGGTGCTTTGGGAAAATGCCAGCTGCAATAGGGAATTATGGGTGGGAAATGAACAACCACCTGATGAAGGAACAGTGCTCCGAAAGCTAGTGCTTCCATATAAACCTGTTGGACTATAACCTTGTGTTGTGTGATTTTTAACTGTGTCCACGTTATTCCAACACCGACACCTCCAAATCATCACAGAGAAAATTGTTTGAAAGTTGTGTCAGGATGTTGGTGGGATGGAATATGTGGGATATTGTGAGGGGGCAGGAAGATAGACTAGGGCTTAGTGTTTTATCAGCTTCTCTATCTTATCCAACACCCCTCTCCTCCACCCAATCCTCCTCCACACATCTTCAAAATTTCCAGAATTAGGAATCATTGTTACAATGGAGTTGAACTGTTTTATATTTTTTATATTTCAAAAATATACTTTATTCATAAAATATTTTGATGATCTGTACAACTGGTCATGCCATACATCCGTAAACATTCCATTTCCTGGTAAACAGAGACAGAGTAATCATTCATATATACAGGTCTGTACGATTACATATTTAGCTGAGGCGTCAGCAGAGCCCAAATGACTGCGTGGGCCCCCTGTTCTTCTTAGGCAGGCAGATGTTACACGGTGGTCTTTCCCCACCGCGCCTTGGCGGCAGCTGCCCCAAGCTTCAGCGCGTCCCTCAACACCTAGTCCTGGACCTTGGAATGTGCCAGTCTGCAACACTCAGTCAGGGTCAACTCCTTCAGCTGGAAGATCAGCAGGTTTCGGACCGCCCAGAGAGCGTCCTTCACCGAGTTGATGATCCTCCAGGCACAGTTGATGTTCGTCTCGGTGTGCGTCCCGGAGAACAGGCCGTAGAGCACGGAGTCCCGCGTCACAGCACTGCTCAGGATGAACCTCGACAAACATCACTGCATTCCTCTCCAGACTTCTTCTACGGAGGCACATGTCTCTTTGCTGTTGAACCGTATACCTCTATTTTTAACATCCATCAAAAGCTCAGGGTTCAGTATGATATATTTTTCACCTGTTGTTTTAGCAGTCAGTTACACACAACTTGTTCATTCACATAATGCAATTGGCAATACTTCTTTGAACCTGGCCCTATACAATATCTCGCCAGCAACATCCAAAAGACTTAAACTTCACAAGCACCACAAACAACATTCAAATATACAAACAAGAATATTTTGAGCCAATGGTGACATATCCCGTTGGTGCTTGACTCCTGGTTTCAATTTGAAAACCAGCAAATTCTTCCAGTAAGATAGCACCAACTAATTCAATGCCAAAATCTGCCATTTATCTTCACATAAGTGGGCATTATTAGCAGAAAATTACACTTTGCAAGTGAATGATAAACATTTTCCCACTTTAAACTGAAATCAACCACATTTACAAATGCCCAACATCAAGATACAAAGATGAGCAAAATACTGTAAATGTCGGAAATCTGAAATATAAGCAGAAAACGCTGGAAATGCCCAGTGGGACATCTGTGATAACATCTGTGGAGAGACAATCAGAGTCAATGCTTCAAGTTTACAATCTGTACTAGCTTTGGTCAAGTATCTTATCCTCTTGTCTCTTTCTCTCTCTGTCTCTCTCTCTGTCTCTCTCTCTACACAGATAATTCCAGTCTCTATTGGAGCAAAAACCCCAGCGCTCCAAAAAAGCAATCAGGTTTCATGTAATCCTTTCATTCCCATTCAGTGGTCTGATACAATATCAAACACAAATTTCAAAATAAAATTTGAAATATTAAAAAAGAGCAACCAATTGCTGAGCAAGACAAAACCAAATCAAATCAATCAACTGATATATTTTTTTAAAAGTTTAATTAATTAAATTGAACATTAAAAACACCAAGCAGCAGAAATATTTAAGAAAACCTGCTTACATTTCAGATTTCCAATGTCTACAGTATTTTGCTCACATCTGTATCTTGATGTTTTGCCTTTTCACCCAAGAAGTAAAGCTAGACAGAGACAGATTAAGCCTAAGTCCTGTTCACCACAGAAAGGGGAGGGGACAGGGCTAAGCCGCTATATTGGATTTAACTAACACTGACATAGTATTCACCTCAAGTGATGCACTCTCAGAGTTTGCCTCGATGGAATTCATGTGAAAGTGAGATTCGGAAACAGGGTTTTTCTCTTCACTCAGCTGAGGAGGAGGTTCATGTGTGTTTGTATGTGTGTGTGTCTCTGTCCAACTCCCAGTCTCAGGTTGTCTCTCTCTCTGTCACTCCCATATACACTTGCACACTGTCTCACTGACTCACTCCCAAACACACTCAGGACTCCTCTCACCCTCTGTGGATTTGAATGGTTAGTAGATTAATGTCACTGAGGAGCTGTTCATAATTGCTGTAGGGATGGTGAAACACGTTTCTGCTCCATATTGTCTGACACTCCAATCTCCCTGGGCCTTTCTGTTGCTACAACCCCACTCCTCCTGGCTTCACTATACTAATATATCACCTTGATGGGAAGATGTTGCTTTAACTTGTGCTTCAAGCGAATACTGCAGCCGACATGCAGAGATACCCAGGTAAGAGTATCTCTGGGCTGTTTGTGAGACTGATGTTCCCATCGCTACGTCAGGCTCTTATGGACTGTAACAGTCCTCTGTTTGCATCTGCTTATAGCAAGTTAACAATTTCAGTTCTCTAGTGTAGTGTTTTAGACCTCTCCCTTCATATGCTCATTCTAGACTGGTATCATCTCTCTTACTGATGTCAGAGTCAGATAATCAGTTGCATCATTATGATTGACATTACAAGAGGAATTGTTCAATGAAGAAAAACAGTCAAAATACAGCATTGACAACAAGAAGACAGAAGTGAAATGTTATTACTTTTCAGCTCAGAGCTTTTCTGGTCATGAGTGTCATTAAGCTGTATTTTTTTTTATTTGAGTCTAAGCAATACAGGATATAAAAGATTGACATTATTAACAGTCTCACGAACTTGATTGAGTTTTTTGAAAAAGTAACAATGAGGATTGATGAGGGCAGAGCGGTCGACATGATCAAATGGACTTCAGTAAGGCATTTGACAAGGTTCCTCATGGTAGACTGGTTAGCAAGGTTAGATCACATGGAATACAGGAAGAACTAGCTCGAAGGTAGAAGACAGAGGATGGTGGTGGAGGGTTCTTTTCAGACTGGTGGCCTGTGACCAGTGGTGTGCCACAAGGATCGGTGCTGGGTTCATTGCTTTTCATTTTTTATGTAAATAATTTGGAAGTGAACATAGGGGGCATAGTTAGCAAGTTTGAAAATGACACCAAAATTAGAGGTGTAGCGGACAGTGAAGAAGGTTACCTTAGTTTACAAGGGGATCTTAATCAGATGGGCCAACGGGCTGTGGGGTTTAATTTAGATAAATGTGAGGTGCTGCATTTTGGAAAGGCAAATCAGAGCAGGACTTATACACCTAATGGTAAGGTCCTAGGGAGTGTTGCTGAAAAAAGAGACCTTGGAGTGCAGGTTCATAGCTTCTTGAAAGTGGAGTCGCAGGTAGATAGGAGAGTGAAGAAGGTGTTTGCTATGCTTTCCTTCATTGGTCAGAGCACTGAGTATAGGAGTTGGGAGGTCATGTTGGACAGGGCATTGGTTAGGCCACTTTTGGAATATTGTGTGCAATTCTGGTCTCCTTCCTAACGGAAGGATGTTGTGAAACTTGAAAGTGTTTAGAAAAGATTTCCAAGAAGGTTGCCAGAGTTGGAGGATTTGAGCTTTCGGGAGAGGCTGAATAGGCTGGGGCTGTTTTCCCTGGAGTGCCGGAGGCTGAGGGATAACCTTACAGAGGTTTATAAAATCATGAGGAGCATGGATAGGGTAAATAGGCAAAGTCTTTTCCCTGGATTGAGGGAGTCCAGAACTAGAGGGCATAGGTTTAGGGTGAGAGTGGGAAAATTTAAAAGGGATCTAAGGTGCAACTTTTGCACACAGAGGGTGGTGTGTGTATGGAATGAGCTGCCAAAGGAAGTGTTGGAGGCTGGTACAATTATAACATTTAAATGGCTTCTGGATGGGTATATGAATAGGCAGGGTTTAGAGGGACATGGGCCAAGTGCTGGCAAATGGGACTAGATTTGGTTAGGACATCTGATCGGTATGGATGAGTTGGACCAAACGGTCTGTTTCCGTGCTGTATATCTCTATGATCCTATGACTCGATAAAAGTAGCTTGTTATTAATGTTAGGAACATAACATTAGGACCAGTGTCAAAAAGAAATACAACTGACTCTACGGGGTGGCATTTAAATGATCTAATGATTTCATTTTTCTGCACCATGTTTGCCATTTTCCAACATAATTGATGTTTCTGTTTTGTCATGTCTTTAAGCTAACACTGCTACCTACACATTGAGATACCAGTGTGTAATATCCCAGGCTCTTGGTGATACACTGTCACTGAGGCTGCCCGCTCCCTATGTTTAAGAAAGGCTCGTCAACTCCTTATGTACTGTAACATTCCTTTATAGGTATGTCTTGTCATTTTTACACACTCTTGTACAATCTGTTGCATTACCACAGGCTTCCGTGTTTGGACACTTAAAACCAGCTTTTCATTTTATCCAACAAATGGAATTGTCAACACAATTAAGGGAAGGCAATGGCATCGTGGTATTATTGCTAGACTGTTAATCCAGAAACCCAAGTAAAGTTCTGGGATCCCGGGTTCCCACTACGGCAGATGGTGTAATTTGAACTCAGTTTAAAAAAATCTGCAATTCAGAGTCTAATGATGACTGTGAATCCATTGTCAATTATTGGAAAAACCCATCTCTTTCACAAAAACCCTTTAGGGAAGGAAACTGCCATCCTTACCTGTTCTGGCCTACACATGGCTCTGACCCACAGCAATGTGGTTGACTCCTAACTGTCCTCTGGGCAAGTAGGGATGGGCAATAAATGCTGGCCTGGCCAGTGCTGCCCTCATTCAATGGGTTTGATTGTATTCACCTCAGATGCCAGCCTCAGCAGATCCTGCCACTCCCTGTCCCCTGGCTAGGATAATTACATTCAGCACCCGGCCAACCCAGACTCCTGATGCTGGCTGTGTTCACTCCATTTTGAGCAGATGATAGTTCAACCCCAGACACCCTCAGAAATGAAGAAATTCCAAAACCAAATGAGAACGAAAGGCTTTTGCAATTTAGAGTCCAGACTGCCGACAGAGTGTGACAACAGTGAGTGCATGCACTGTAATGAGACTGAGCAGAACAGTGAATTAGTAAGAACCACAGGGCGTAGGAATTGATTACTTGTAAGCTTGCAAAGGTGAACAGGATTTGTCAGTGTCAGGAGCATTAGCCTGACCAATGCATGCATGGGTAAATCAAGTCCTTTTTATATATTTCTCCTGTCTGTCCTGAAGGGACTGACCTCCCACGCTGCCAGTATTTGGGGTCCAGGTTACCAGTCTTCATGGATAGACTCAGGTCATGTCAATCTTCACGTTAACCAACCACAGGGAGCAGGATAACCTTTACAAACATGCATTGTCTGGCAGGTGAGAAGCCCATCTGACTCTTTTCACATGATCAGGCTGATAAAGGTAATTACACAAACCAGAAGTAGGGATTAGTAAACTTACCAGTAACCAGGTAAAACTTGGCTCTTCTAACTGTCTACTGCTTATCACTCAATGAGCTTTAAAATCTGAGGGCTGCCTTTTTGTTTAAAAGATATTTGGGTAAATTGATGAAGAGGAAAGGTTTGGAGGGATATGGGCCAAGAGCAGGCAGTTGGGACTAGTTTAATTTGGTAACATTATCAGTGTGGACTTGCTGGACCAAAGAGTTTGTTTCCATGCTGTATGACTCTATGACTCTATAATGTGTGACTTTGTGCAGTGCTATAACCTGAAAGGGATTTTAATCAGCTGACAAAGGAAGAACACTTCTCTGGGGAAAATGTCACAGTCTGTTTAATATTACTCGGATATTTATTGTCAAAACATGTTTCAGCTGTGAAAACACAGTCCAAATTTCACACAGATAATCCCAAATCTGGAATCAAACCCAGGTCCCTGGCACTGCCTCATAACCACTGAGCCACTGTGCTGCTGTTCTGTGTACTTCCAGGTCAAGTATAGAATAGGCCTGATACACAGTAATGCTGCTCTAACTCTGCCACTGACACTATGCCATTCACTTGTGCCTTAGTTTTGATCTCAGGAGAAAACTCTACAGTGTGACATGTGATATCTGGTTGGCAAGAATGAGTTGGACCAAAGGGTCTGTTTCTGTGCTGTACAACTCTACTGACTCTATGTCTCCCATCAGCCTGCTTTGTGGTCTCCCTGAATGAACCAAATGAATTACCAAACAACATGCTCTGTGCTTTGAACTGAAAGCATTGGATCTCAATAATTGTTTTGTATACATGACTTCGCTGCAGTAATCCCCTTTAATTGGATTTCTTTCCTTTTTCAAATCCATACTTGCAAATCGAAACTGGAAAAATCTATGAAAAAAGCTCATTCAAATTTTGTGAGAGAAGAATTTGAAGGTGTTAAAAAGAACATCATCTCTCACTATTGTTGCTCATGCTTTCATTAATGTTTGCTCATCTTAAAATGCTTTCTCTCCAGGACATTTAGTGATGTGGGAATGCTGGCTATGATTTCATGGACTTGTTCCTAACTACATCTTCAATTCAGTTTGGTTGCTTTAGAGTGGTAACAGCATGGAAACAGACCCTTCAGCCCAACTCATCCATGCTGACCAGGTTTCTTAAACTGAATTAGTTCCATTTGCCTACATTTGGCCCATATCTCTCTAAATCTTTCTTAGCCACGTACCTGTCCAAATTTCTTCTAAATGTTGTAATTGTACTGGTCTCCACCACTTCCTCTGGCAGCTCGTCCCATATCATACCACCCACAGTGTGAAAAAGTTGCCCCTGGGGTCTCTTTTAAATCTTTCCCCTCTCACCTTAAATCTACGCCCTCTGGTTTTGGACTCCCCTACTCTGTGGAAAAGACTGTGACTATTCACCCTATCTATGTCCCTCATGATTTTATAAACCTCTATAAGGTCGCTTGCTCCTCAGCGTCCTACGCTCCAGGGGAAAAAAGGATCCATCAAATACAGCCTCTCCTTATAACTCAAACCCTCCAGACTTGGTAACATTGTAGGTAACATCTCAGTAGCATGCTTTAGAGAAAGTTTGAGGTAAATGTCCTTTGGCAGTTGTGCATCTCTGGGCTGTCTGGAACAGAAGGTCATGGGTTCAACTCCTTTCAGAGACTTGAGAACATAATTGATGCTATCATTCCCTGTGCAGTGTTGAGGGAGCATTACGCTGCCAAATGTGCTGTCTTTTAGATGAGATGTTAAAACAAAACCTCTGACTCAGGTAAAGGACTCTGTGGCCTTCTTTTCAAAAGAGGATGGAAGATCTCACCAGTGTCTAGTCCAATCCTACAAACAATGTTACCTGATCATTATTTCATTGGGTTTTGTGGAATATTGTTATGCTCAAATTGGTTGCTGCATTTGCTTCAATATAATGATGACAACATTGTTAAAATCTCTTCATTGGTTGTAGACTTTTTTTTAGATTCTGCTTCGACAACATCATTTGGTTTGGAGTGCACCAATCCACACCTTTACAATGCTGCAAGGCAAATCTCACATCACAGTGACAATAAATTTGAGATTAAGATTAGATTCCCTACAGTGTGGAAACAGGCCCTTTGGCCCAACAAGTCCACACCGACCCTCCGAAGAGTAACCCACCCTGACCCGTTTCCCTCTAACTAATGCACCTACCACTGTGGGTAATTTAACATGGCCAATCCACCTGACCTGCACGAGGACACCGGAGCACCCGGAGGAAACCCACACAAACACAGGGAGAATGTGCAAACTCCACACAGACAGTCACCCAAGGCTAAAGTCAAACCTGGGACTCTGGTGTTGTGAGACAGCAATGCTAACCACTGAGCCACCATGCCACCCACACTTGCCTTTGGAAGGGTGCACCATAGGATTCACTAAAGTGTGTAGCTGGAAAAAACAGCACCAGAGGAGCAGAAGAGTCGACGTTTTGGATCAGGTCCCACTGTATAATTCCCTAGGGGAAGTCTCTCAATCACTTTACTCATTTGGCACTGCAAGGGAGCATTTCAGTGCAGTGTCAGACCAGCCCCTATATGACCCCTGAGGCACTCAACATATTCACATAGCGTTCATTTAAATGTCTTGAAATATGCTACATCTGTAATCATTCTATACTGTGGGGCAGCATGGCAGCTCAGTGGTTAGCACTGCTGCCTCACAGTGCCAGGGATCCAGTTTGATTCCACCTCGGGTGACTGTGTGGAGTTTGCACATTCTCCCCATGGCTGCATGGGTTTCCTCCGGGTGCTCCGGTTTCCTTCCACAGTCCAAAGATGTGCAGGTTCAATGGTTTGGCCAAGCTAAATTGACCATAGTGTGCAGGGATCTGCAGGCTAGGTGGATTAGCCATGGGAAATTTGGGGTTGCGGAGAAAGGGTACAGGACTGGATGGGTTACTGTTCGGTGGGTCAGTGAGTACTCAATGGGCTGAGTGGCCTGATTCCACACTGTAGGGATTCTATACCTATTCATAATCTTCCCTCATTAATAAGCAAACACTATGTTGTTGAGAAAAATACTGAGACACAGGCTATTAGATTAGCAGGGATTGAGGTTCATAAGGAGGACGTTTTAGCAATTCTGGAGAGTGTGAAAATAGATAAGTCCCCTGTGCCAGATGGAGTTTAGAGCTGAAAATGTGTTGCTGGAAAAGCGCAGCAGGTCAGGCAGCATCCAGGGAACAGGAGAATCGACATTTCGGGCATAAGCCCTTCTTCAGGAATCAGATGGAGTTTATCCTAGGATAGTCAGGGAAGCTAGGGAGTAGATTGCAGAACCTTCGGCTTTGATTTTTATGTCATCATTGTCACAGGAATTGTGCCAAAAGACTGAAAAATAGCAAACGTTGTCCCCTTGTTCAAGAAGGGGAGTAGGAACAATCCTAGTAATTATAGATCAGTGAGCCTTACTTTGGTTGTGGGTAAAGTGTTGGAAATGATTATAAGAGATAGGATTTATAATCATCTAGAAAGGAATAATTTGATCAGGGGTAGTCAACAAAAATTTTTGAAGGGTAGGTCGTGCCTCACAAACCTTACTGAGTTCCTTGAGAAGGTGACCAAACAGGTGGATGAGGGTAAAGCGGTTGATGTGGTGTATATGGATTTCAATAAAGTGTTTGATAAGGTTTCCCACGGTAGCCTATTGCAGAAAATATGGAGGTATGGTGTTGAGAGTGATTTAGCAGTTTGGATCAGAAATTGGCTAGCTGAAAGAAGGCAGAGGGTGGTGATTGATGGGAAATGTTCCTCCTGAAGTTTACTTACTAGTGGTGTACCACAAGGATCTGTTTTGGGGCCACTGCTGTTTGTCATTTTTCTAAATTACCTGGATGAGGGCATAGAAGGATCGGTCAGTAAATTTGTGGATGACACCAAGGTCAGTGGAGTTGTGGACAGTGTGAAAGGATGTTGCAGGTTAGAGAGGGAAATAGATAAACTGCAGGCTGGGCTGAGAGGTGGCAAAAGGAGTTTAATACAGAAAAGTGTGAAGTGATCCACTTTAGAAAGAAAAACAGTAATACAGAGTACTGGGCTGATGGTAAGATTTTTAGCAATGTGGATGAGCATAGATCCCTGAAAGCTGCCACCCACGTTGATGGGGTTGTTAAGAAGGCATACGGTGTGTTAGCTTTCATTGATAGAGGGATTGGGTTTCGCGACCATGAGGTGATGTTGCAGCTGTACAAAACTCTGGCATGGCAGCAGTTCGAGAATTGCGTACAGTTCTGGTCGCTGCATTATAGGAAGGATGTGCAAGCATTGGAAAGGGTTCAGAGGAGATTTACCAGAATTTTGCCTGGTATGGAGGGAAGGTCTTACGCGGAATGGCTGAGGGATTTAAGGCTGTTTTCATTGGAAGGAAGAAGGTTGAGAGGTGACTTAATTGAGACATATAAGATAATCAGAGGGTTAGATAGAGTGGACAGTAAGAGCCTTTTTCCTCAGATGGTGATGGCTAGCACAAGGGGACATAACTTCAAACTGAGGGGCGATAGATATAGGACAGAGGTCAGAGTTACTTTCTTTACTCAGCAAGCAGGAGGGGCATAGAAACCCCTAACTACAACAGTAGTAACCTCGGGAACTTTAAGCCCATTTAAATGGCCATTGGATAAACATATGGATGATAATGGAATAGTGTAGGTTAGATGGGCTTCAGATTGGTTTCACAAGTCAGTGCAACATCAAGGGCTGAAGGGCCTGTAATGTTCTATGTTCTATGTTCTATGCATTATTCCACTCCTCTCCTCACTTGATGAGTGTCTACAAAAGAAAGGTCAGAACCTTTCCCACATTGCCCCTATCAGAACAGCGGACCTATTTTCCAGTCCATGATCCAATTCCCTGATTGGTCTGCTCTGTCGGTCTGCTCCTTCCCAGAGCAAACTAATTATTACCACTTCTCTGAGCTGGCCACTCAATTAGGGAGTGGGGCAGGGTGAAGTTCTCATTCTGTTAAAGATGGGGTTTCTCATCAAAGGGACTGTGGCAAGTGGGAAAGAAAATTCCCTGGCACTTGGATCTTTGAGGCTGCAGGAAGCACTCTAACTGCAGTGAAATGTGAGGAAATGAAGTGGGGTGCGCTCCTCCAAGGACAGGAGGAAGAGGATAACTTTTCCGACTAAGCAGGTCTCACTGGGGGCAGCTGAGGAGGTCAGCAGTGGGAGTGTGCTCTTTACTGCCTAGAGGCATTGCCAGTAGATGAACACATTCAAGTCCAAGTGTCACATTCGGACTTACCTGACATTGCCAGAGAAGAAACAAAATCAGTTCAAAAATAATAATATTTAGAAATGAACATCCTGATTCTATTGGATCTCTATTTTGAGGTACACAAGACAAGTTGGACCAGTAGGAATCATTCACCGATTTTCCTAGCTTTTTGCTCTGAGTTTCTCAGAACCACACAGCTTGCAGCTGCAACCATTCCTCTCACTGCAGGCACCTCATACTCCTGTCTGAACACCTAACATTCACAAACACTCTTGTCCTGTTGCTCTTTTGCAACCATAGAAAAATAGAAGAGCAGGAGTAGGCCATTTGACTCCTTGAGTCAGCTCCACCATTCAATCTGAACATGCTGAGCATCGAGCTCAATACTCTAACCCTGCCCTCCCCCCAGTATCCCTTTAACCACAAGAGGTATACCTACCTCCTTCTGGAAAACATACAATGCTTACGCCTCAATCACTTTCTATGGTTGTGAATTCCTCAGGCTCACCACTCTCTGAGCAAAGAAAGTTTTCCTCACCTTAGTCCAAAAAGGTTTAGCCCTGATCCTTAGACCATGACTGGTGCTCTGGATTCCCCCACCATTGGAACATCCTTCCTGCATCTAATCTGTCTAGTCCTGTCATAGTTTTATACGTTTCTATGAAAGTTCCCCCTTAATCTTCTAAATTCCATAGAATACAATGCTAACTGACTCAATCAAATCCTCTCAGAGTTTGCCTTCTTTACTGCCTGCTGCATCTACACGCTTACTTTCAGGGACTGGTGCATGAGGACACCCAGCTCTCATTGGACATTCCTCTCTTAATTTACAGCATTCCAAAGACTTGGGATTTCAGATAAACATGTTGGACCTTAACCTAGTGTCGTGTGACTTCTGACCTTGTCCGCCCCAGTCCAACACCAGCACCTCCACACCAAAACTGAAGTTTCAAAATGGATAATTATTTATGAAACTCTTAAACAGTTAATATGTAGTAGTCTGTCTGATGTCTCACTTAGATGAGATCAGCCCTGTGGATCAGCCCTGACTCCTGAATCAAACAGTTGCTTGAGCTCTGGCAAAAGCCTACTCATAAAGCCATTATCTCGCTGCTGTTTACAGGACTTGCTGTGCCCTAGTTAGTTAGTGCATTTCCTACGATAGAACAGGTTCTATCAGAAAGTGTTCCATTAGATGTAAAGCACTATGGGAAATCATGAAAGGTACCGTGAATAAACATGCTTTTTGCTTTCTCTGTGATTACTCAGTGTGGCATGAGACTTCACTGTCAGTGTCCATGTCAAAACTAATGGATTTCTCAGTTTCTGGTGGGGTGCAATTGAGAGTATTAATGCCTAGTGCACGTTGTCAAGGTTCTGAATTGTCTAAACTTTACTGGAGATACCTCCAAACACTGCACTTAATGCAGCTGCAATTACCAAAGCCTAACAAACCCCTTCAACTGCAGGTGGTTGTACATGGCCTTGAATACAAAATGACTCGCTGTTATTTCTGGATTCCGCATTTTTCGATGCAGATGTTTGAATAATTATATAAACACAGACAATAATCAACACAATTCAACAGATGAGCTGGTTAGTCTGGCTTTTCTATCTTGATTTAAGGACCTGCCTGGAGGATGTAGGATGGTTCTTGTTCTTGTGTATACAGCCAAAATAGATTTATAGACTTAAATAATCATAGCTCAGAGGAGAATGTACTGAACATTTTTTTTGACAGCAGATGCTATGTTCATCTATTGATTCCTTTCCACTAGAATCTGACTGGAATATTCTTGTACAAACACCAGTTACCTGGTATACAGCACTAACTTTTGGGGAACCATCAGGAATAGGGAAAGCAGTTCCTCTCTGCCTATTATATGTCAAATATCTGTGTCTGACTTGGATACAAATGGTGCCTAGAGGAAGTATTCAAGCTGCATGCTCTTTAGAAGTTCAATCATATAAGAGTGTTCATTTATCTGTGTTAAGACTGAACTCTTAACAGTCCACAGGGTATACTTTCTGGCTTCTGCTTTGATTTCTGCATTGCACTTAAACCTGAAATTAACCTAAATTCAGCACATTTAAAACAGTGCAGAGCAGCAACTATCTAACCCTCTGCACAGACATAATTATGTAAGTCATAAGGTGGTGGAGTGTCAGTGCTGCAATGCATCATTCTTGGAGTATGTCTGTAAATCATGCAGTATCTTGGTCAATGGGACAGTAGATCAATGACAGTGTAACTTGTTTGTGGAGTAATAGTTAATTTTCAATATTGCTTGTTTCGCTTTATCACCAAAAATTGAAATCAATCTCTCTTATTTTGCATATTTCCTTTGCATTCAGGGGGCAGCTATTCAGGATTTTGCCATTCACACCTTTTCTCAAGACTTTTATTTCTTTCTGAGTCCTATTACCCATGAAACCTCTTGCTCTCTCTCCTGTCTTCCATCCTATTACAGATCTTTTATATTTTCCCACCCTTCCTCCTTTCACATGCTCAAAACCTATTGCATCTCCAACTACTCCAAATAGAGTCATTGACTCATACAGCATGGAAACAGATCCTTCAGTCCAACTCATCAGTGTGTCCCAGGTTTTCAAAACTAAGCTAGTCCACTTGCATTCATCTGACCCGTATCCCTCTAAACCTTTCCTATTCATGTATCTGTCCAAATATCTGTTGTAACTGTACCTGCATCATGCTCGGGCTGTTCATTCCACATACAAACCACTCTCTTTGGGGTGGCACGGTGGCTCAGTGGTTAGCACTATTCCCTCATAGCACCAGGTTCAATTCCAGCCGGGTGACCGTCTGTGTGGAGTTTGCACATTCTCCCCGTGTCTGCGTGGGTTACCACCGGGTGCTCCAGTTTCCTCCCACAGTCCAAAGATGTGCAGGTCAGGTGAACTGGCCATGCTAAATTGCCCATAATGCTAGGTGCATTAGTCAGAGGGAAATGGATCTGGGTGGGTTACTCTTTGGAGGGTTTGTGTGGACTGGTTGGGCTGAAAGGCCTGTTTCCACACTGTAGGGAATCTAATAAATAAAAAAAAAGTTGCCCCTCAGGTCCCTTTTAAATCTTTCACCCTTGATCTATGCCCTCTAGCTTTGAACTCCCCTAACTAAGGAAAAAGACCTTTGCAATTCACCTTAACTGTGCCCCTTATAATTTTGTAAATTTCTATCAGGTCATCCCTGAACTTTCCACAATCCAGGGAGAAACAAATCACAGCCTATCCAGCCTTTCCTTATAACTAAAACCCTTCATTCCTGGTAACATCCTTGTAAATCTTTTCTGCATCCTTTCCAATTTAATAATATTCTTCCACTAGAAGGATTGCCAGAATTGTACACAGTCCTCCAAAAGTGGATTCACCAATATCTTGTATAGCCACAAGATGACGTCCAAACTCCTGAACCCAATGCTCTAACCAATGAAGCAAATGTGCCAAGTGCCATCTTTACTGCCCTGTCTACCTGTGATGCCACTTTCAAGGAACTATGTACCTGAACCCCTTGGTCTCTCTGTTCGCTAAAGGTCACACAACTGAAATGTTAACTGTTTCTCTCTCTGTAGATGCTGAATATCTCCTGAGGTTTCTGTTCTCTTTTGTTTGTGTGTTAAAATTAACCTCAATGTATTTCTCCACTAACATATAATCACCATATTATCAACAATTCCTAAATAGACCAGTTAATCCAACAAAGCTGGGATTCTCATTGACTACACGTTTCTGTCATAAAGTGAAGTAACGCATTGGGCACTACAGAACCCTCCAGACCTTGTAGAAAATAGCTTATCATAGCATCCCAATGTGTGGAAGCAGGCCATATGACCCATCAAGTCCACATCAACTCTTCAAATAACATCCCACCCTCACTCTATAACACCCGCTTTACCTAACCTACACATCCCTGGACACTATGGGCAATTTAGCATGGCCAATCCACCTAACCTGCACATCTTTGGACTGTGGGAGGAAACCCATGCAGTGGTGAGGAGAATGTGCAAACTACACACAGTCGCCTGAGGGTTGAATTAAACCCGGTTCCCTGGCGCTGTGCAACTGCAGTACTAACCACCGAGCCACAGTCCAAACAACTTCCTCTGTACCAAACATTATTAGAACTAGCATCCACCAGAGTCAGGAGTGTGTTGCAGCGTTTTGGTGACCTCTGAATGTGGTATTGCAGAACTTCCTTGTATCAATATCATTTTGGTACTGTGAAATATGATTTTATTTTATATTGATTTGCAAAGTCCCATAAGTCCCAAAGTACAAGCTCCTAATGCATTTATATCCAATGTATTTTTCTGTTGTTTTGACAGTTTTGCTACATTGTTTCTTTTAAGAATTCAATGAAGTGTTAAAAGGGACATAAATTAAACTTACAAGAATGTAATTTAACACGATAGAAATGGTGTCTTAACTTTATCCTCTCATCTTCTTCTTATGTATATTCATTATATTTGGTCAGCAGTGAAATAGAGATAGATTTAGTTATTGTTACAGGAGAATGCAACACTGTCCGTACATTTAAGTGTCACAATTAATTCCTGTCATATTTTTCCCAACACAATTTGTTGATAACATTTTATAATTGATGACTTGACACTTTTTAAAGTTTTTCCTGAAACAATTCACAGCGATGCATGAGGTTATGAGAACTTAAACCAGTTGAAAGAAAACTAGAAAAGAGGGAATGAGCAGATGAATAGAAGAATGGACAAACAGAAGGAAGGACCAAGAGAATAATAGAAGGATGATTAAAAGAATAAGCAACTGCCAGCAGCATCCTTGACCAACAGCCCCAAAAGAAATCACTGAATTAGCTAATCACCCCACGGTTATATGCAGTACTGCTGTGCTCACCAATTCCTGGCTTTTCACAATACAATATGGAACTGCAGAAATGTCACTCACATTTGTTTTGTAAGTTCCTTTTTTTTAGTTTCTTCTAATACTTTGTTAAAGCGAGGGGGCGTCACTGACTTTGAATCACGGAAAGCTAACTTCCGAGTGCAGCAGGTAAATGGAATGTTGGCCTTTATTTCAAAGGTGATGGAAAATAAAAGTAGGAATTTTTGCTTTGGTAAACTATACAAGGCACTTGTCAGGCCACAGCTGGAATACTGTGAGCAATTTTAGATGCCTTATCTAAGGAAAGACATTGGAGGCAGTACATGAAAGGTTCAATAGGCTGATACTAGGCAGGATACCAGGCAAAAACCAGCTGATGAAGGAGTAACGCTCCGAAAGCTGTGCTTCCAATTAAACCTGTTGGACTATAACCTGGTGTTGTGTGATTTTTAACTTTGTACACCCCAGTCCAACACCGGCATCTCCAAATCATGATCAGGGAGGGAGGTATTGTCTTGTGGAGAGCAGTTGAAGAGACTGGCCTGTACTCATTAGAATATAGAAGAATGAGAGGCAACCTTAGTGGAACATAGAAGACCTTTAGGGTACTTGACAGGATAGATGCGGAAAGGTTGTTTCCTCTTGTTGAACAGTCTACAACCACTCTACATTTCACAATAAGAGGCTATATGTTTAAGATAGAGATGAGGAGGAATTTCCTCTCTCAGTACATTGTGAATCTGTGGAATACTTTCCCACAGAAGGCTGTTAAGGCTGGATCACTAAAGTACATTCAAGGCTGAGATAGACAGATTTGTAATCAATATGGGAGTCAAAGGTCATGGGGAAAAGGCAGCTAAGTGGAGTTGAGGATTATCAGGTAGGCCATGCCTTCATTGAATGGTAGAGCAGACTGGATGGGGTGAATGGCCCACTTATACCCAATGGTCTATGGTCTTTCTTTCAACACTTAATCCTGTCTTTATTCATTCACCTTTCCTCACTTCTGTTCTATCATTATCAGTATTCTTATTCCCTTCTCCCTTTGTTCACTTCGTTCTTCCATTATCCTTTAATTCCTCCTGGCTTTTGCTTGTTCTTTCAGTTTCTTTTCCTTTATTTCCTTTCTTTTGCCCTTCTCTCCATTCCCTTATCTAATCTTTCTTTTGTTTGCTCCTTCTTTCTCAAGAAAATTACAAGTCTCAGCATCCGTTAAAGATTCAGTTAGATAATCGAGACTGAAAGCTTAATCCTCATTTCCAAGTGACAGAGGAACCTTGATTATCCGGCATCCAAATATCAGATTATCCGGCAAGATCATAAGGTCCCGATGCTCAGCTAAACCATGTTATCCAGCATTCGATTATCCGCAGTTTGATTAATTGAACAAAATACTGCCCGTCCATGTCTTTCGGATAATCGAGATTCCTCCAAAACATTACCAAATGTTGGGCAGGAGGGTATATTGGGGAAGTTGTTCTGCAGTTCCCATGTCAAATTAGCAGACAGTTAAGAGTTCAGACCGTGTAGTATGTGTCACATTTTTACATTGTTAGACAAGTGGAAGAGTGATTTTGTTCATTCTTGTTTGAGCTGCTATTGACTCACATGAATATTACACATATTTCTTGACAGGGATGTGGCCTGGCGCATCTTCCATTGATGTCAAAATGATTGTCATTTGAAAAAAAAATGCATCTATTTCTAAACGTGCCTTGCCATTTCCCAGAAGCAGCTCAAAATACTTGGCCCTCAGTGAATGACTTTTGAATTCCAGTTCTGAAGAGCCATAACCAGATTTGAAATGTTAACTCTGCTTCTCTCTCTCTGTCACTCTCTCTCTCTCTCTACCTCCCTCCACAGGCCACTGTTGTGTTTCTCCAGCACTCTCTGGGTTTGGTTTTTGATAGTTGGGATTACAGGCAAACTCACTTTGAACATAGCAAGATCCCTTAAATAATTATGATGTAAAATTGAATTAAATGCCATTTTTTATCAGTGCTGGTTGAAAGACGAAAGTCAGCCAGGCATGAAAGAACATTTTGAATTTAATTCATTTTAACTAGGAGTAGGATTAGACCAAATATCCTGTGCTCTGTCACTCAATATAACCACGAGTGATCTTTACTTCAACCCCCTAAGACCAAAAATCTATCTCAGCCTTAAATATGTTCAATGATGCACTACTCCCAACACGTGTGGCATATAGAATTCTGGAGATTCACAGCCCTCTGAGTGAAGATATTTCTACCCATCTGTTCTAAATACATGGGGATTTTATAAAGAGGCTATGGTTAAAACTGTCTCTTTCAATTTTAATAAAAGAGAAAGGCTTCGAACCGGGAATGATGAAAACATACAAAACACGTCTGTGTGTTTTGATTGTCATGGGGTCAAGAGATTTAGATTGAAACTGAGAGAAACTCAAGGGCCAGTTTTCAGACTTTGACTCTAAAAGTGACCAGCTCATCTTGCGGAGATGCAAACTGTCAGATTCATATAAAAAGACTGAACTACAAAGGAAGAATAAAATAGCAGTGTTATGGCAGGGAGAGGGAAAAAATATTTTTTATTAACCACCAAACAGAGCACTGGTGAGAATAAATTCCCTGTTTGGAGAAAGGAGGCTTGAAGAGGTTTAAAAACCAAATACTTGTCAGGGAGTGACATGTTCCTGGAGGTCAGTTTGATGATATCCAGGAGACAGAACAAGTAATTGGAAAATAAATGGTATTTATTGAAAGGGTATTGGTATACAAGAGTAAAGATGTGTTGCTGCAGTAGTATAGGGCTTTGTCAGACCACTTCTGGAATACTATGCGCATATTTGGCCTCCATAAATATGGAGGCAATAGAACAAAGGTTCACAAGATTGGCTATGAGGTGAAATGTTTGTCCTATGCTGGAAGGCTAAGCAGGTTTAATGCGTATTCTCTGGAGTTCAGAGGAATGAGAGGACATCTCATCGAAACAGTCAAGATTCTGATGGGGTTTGGCAGGGTCAACATTGAAAGATTGTGCTCCTTTCTGGGAAAATAAATAGGACATGGACAGTGGTGGGAACAGCCATTTAGGACTTAGATGAGACGAAATTTCTTCACTCAGTCTTTGTAATTCGAAGCCCAGAGGGTCGTAAATGGTCCAATATTGACTATATTTATGGTTGAGAAAGGCACAAGTTTGGACTTTTTGTGAATAATGGGATATGGGAAAGTGGAGATGAAGCCCAAGATCAGTCATAATCATACTGAATGGCAGGGCAGAAGCAAAACCTACTTTTACTCATGTTTTACATACTCTTCTGTTGTCATATTATTTCAGTTTTTGACTCACCTACAGTGCTCACCTTCTTTTGCCCAGCCAGCACTATCATTTATTTTGTCATGTAATCATTTCTGCCTCCTGCTCCCTTTTCCCCAGCCTCTGTAGTTTAACAGACATTTATCTTCTCTGTTCCGATTGAAGGTTGTTGATCTGCAGTGTAAAATCTGTTTCCCTCTTTGCAAATGTTGCCTCAGCTGTTTATTTTCCACCATTTTCTACCAGACCCCATTCTTGACAAGATACCTGTGCAATTCAAGTTTAAACAAAGAATACTTTTCTTTATGAAACTAAACATATTTTAAAAAGTTATTTGATGTTGTCAGTCGTGTAGATCAATTTAAAGCAAATTTTCTATGCATAAATCCAACTCCTGCTTTCCTATTATTTGCAGATGTCACGCAGCAGGCTAGCTGCTGTTTTTATTGCAAAAATACTCTGATAATTAATCAACCACGGCTTCCTGCATTTTGCTGACAGGAACCTTCTCCCTTTATCAGATGCTGGAAATTCTAACCACAATACTGGGCAATTCCATATTTCATGCACTGAAATTGTCTTCATCCTAGCTTAGCTCATCCGGTTAAGTGTTTCTGTTCTGTACCTTACACCCTGGTTCATTGAAGTGATAAGTGTGTATCGCCTTTCAATTCGAACTGCACCAAGTCAAGATAGATGCTCGAGTAAAAAATTCCCACTTCAGTTTATACGCAAGTTAAAGTTCCAGCGGCTCAGTACATTTCCAGATTTGAACACAATAAGAAGGGATGCTGTGACCGGTGACCTTGGCTGAGGAGATGGTTAACTCCTTTTGTTACTCCGGCCTCCCAACTAGTGATGCCCAATAAAATATGCCCGTCTATCGTTGTTAACCGAGCATAGATAAGTGTACCTATGATGGTCCTCATTGTGGCTCAGTAACAGTACTCTTATGTTTGTTTCAAAAATATACTTTATTCGAAAAATCATCTCTTAGTACATACAAATATTGTAAAACAGTCTTTGCAGAGAGAAATAAAAACAAACATTGGAATGTTGTCATTTCTCAGAGGTTTTCTTCAGTTACAAAACAGGAAATACAAAGACATTTCCTACTTACGCAGGCAACTATTTATGCTCAGTTTAAGGCACCAAGAGGGTCTGACAATTGAATGGACGTTTGTTCAGCTCAGTGATAGTACTTTCCTCTCAGAATCAAAAGCTTGTGTGCGGTTAAATCCCACTGCAGCTAATTCAGCACTTCAACGTCGGACTCAAGAGATACTGCATAAAAGTTTCTTCACTTAGAGCAGATAAGCTCAGAATGTTTAATCAAAAAATGATGTGGCTCATACTGCTGCCTCATAGCGCCAGGGACTCAGGTTCAATGCCATCCTTGGGTGACCGTCTGTGTGGAGTTTGTGCAGGTTTCCTCCAGGTGCTCCAGTTTCCTTCCACAGTCCAGGGATGTACTGTTTAGGTGGATTGACCATGCTAAGATGCCCATAGTGTGCAGGCTAGGCAGGATTAGCCAAGGGAAATGCAGGTATACACAGATTGGGTGGATGCTCTTTGGAGGGTCAGTGTGGACTTGTTGGTCTATTTCCACAGTATAGGAATTCTATGAAAATGGTGCACAGCATAAATCTTTATCACAAGAGCAAAGTCTTTCTATCATTTTTACAGATAGCAAGCTTCCAACTGACTAATCCTAAAAATAATAATTTCCAATCAAAAGGTTACACCTTCACTCCTGTATCTACTCATCAGTGTTTGCATAGAAGACATTCCAAATTGATATACATGATTATATTATCCCATCATGTTCAAACTAACACATCGAATATATTGTTCACTCATATCATTACATGTTCACATCTCTAGAGTTGTCCAGCTTTCCCTAGTTCCCTGGGCAATACTCACTGCTTAGTCAACAGCAGACTATCTGATTGGTGTTTACTGGGAGTTTGCTGTGCACACATTGACCTCTGCACTTCATACCTCACAATAGTAGCTGGCTATGAAGAACGATAAAGCACTCTGAGATAATGAAAGGAGCAGTGTGGATGGAAATTCTTTCCTTGAATCTCAGATGGGAGAATATTGGAAAAAGGAAAACAACAAACCAGAAACAAGTCAGATTCTAAATTATTTACTTCAGTTCAATTTCAGGAATATGGAGTTAAACATCACACAACACCAAGTTGGACTATAACCTGGTGTTGTGTGATTTTTTAAACTTTGTACGCCCCAGCCCAACACCGGCCTCTCCAATTCAGGAATATGGTTTAAGAAGTGCTCACCATGTTTTATGTTTGGATGGCCTAATGTTTTCTTGAACCAGTGCACATATGATGGGCTGAATGACCTTCTTCTGTACTGGAACAATTCTGTGAACTGATGGCATCAAGCTGCAGAATCCCAGTTCCATTTGTGATGTGGAAGCTCCATTTAAGCAGAAGAATTCACACAGAATTGAACTCTTGGGCGGCACGGTGGCACAGTGGTTAGCACTGTTGCCTCACAGCGCCAGAGACCCGGGTTCAATTCCCGACTCAGGCGACTGACTGTGTGGAGTTCCCCGTGTCTGCGTGGGTTTCCTCCGGGTGCTCCGGTTTCCTCCCACAGTCCAAAGATGTGCAGGGTCAGGTGAATTGGCCATGCTAAATTGCCCGTAGTGTTAGGTAAGGGGTAAATGTAGGGGTATGGGTGGGTTTCGCTTCGGCGGGTCGGTGTGGACTTGTTGGGCCGAAGGGCCTGTTTCCACATTGTAATGTAATCTAATCTAATCTTGCAGCGTGTCTCTTGCAGCGTGTCTCATCTGACCATGAGTATACACTGCTAACGCTGTAAGGGCTACTAATCAATAGCTCCTGTCTTAGGACTAAAGGTAAAGTCAGAGAGAGAGAGAGCGAAAGCGACTTAGCATGGCCAGTCCACCTAGCCTGCATGTCTTTGGACACAACAAGGTGGGTATTGAACACACCTTGCTGGTATTACGCTGTACTACAAATTAGCCATTCAGCCAACTGAACTAACCAATCTCCTGTCTGAGAGACAGTTAACCCATGGGTAATTTAGCAGTTCAGTATAATTCTATTACATACATTGCCCAATACTACATTTCTCAAGGGTTTCATTAGCTCTAGTGAATGACGTAATGTAAAACCAAGTGTTAAATAAAATATTTGCTTTATTTTTATGTCCACTTTAGCATCAACTTCTGGGAGAACAGCATTAACATGTTAATCCTCTTCAACAATTGAGGAGTTGATGGCTCCTACTGCATTAATACCGATGGAACTGATGGTTCTCTATGTGGTATCTCTAGGTGGCTCATACACCAGTGATACCTTACACTTTGTGGGTGTTCTCTAACACCAGATGGTTTTGACTATTGCACTGTTCACACTGTTTCAGTAATGTTATACGATGCAGACACCAAATGGAATTACTACTCTCACCAATAACTGTTGTGTAAGTGCTGTCATTTTATTTCCCCAAAACTTCTTTTCCTGCAGGGAAGATCTTTTCCTTACTGTTATTTCATTGATAAAGTTACATGTCAGTGTAGAAATGCAAATTCACAATATTGAAATGGACCTGATTCTTTTTCTTGGTCATTGATAGGATGTGGGCATTACTGACAAGGTCAATATTTATTATATCTAGTTGTTTTTGAACTGGGAGGCAAAGTGGCTCAGTGATTAGCAGTGCTGCCTCACAGTGCCAGGGACCCGTGTTTAATTCCAGCCTCAGGCGACAGTCTGTGTGGAGTTTGCACATTCTTCCTGCGTGTGTGTGGGTTTCCTCGGAAAACGCAGGGTACGGGGATAGGATAGGATGGTAGGTCTGAGCGGGGTGCTCTTCGGAGGGTTGGTGTGGACTTGCTGGGCTGAATGACCTGCTTCCACACTGTAGGGATTCTCTGAAATTAGCACAGACAGGATTCAACCATAATGCTGTGGCTCTGGAGATAGATAGAGCAGACTAGGTGAGGATGAAAGATTTCCTTCCCTAGAACACATTTTTGGATCAGGTGGATTTTTATGATAATTGATGTTTGGTCATCATCATTACTGAGACTTGCTTTGTATTCCAGACTTTATTTGCTGACCTGAAATCCCATCAGCTGCCTCAATGGGAATTAGAACCATACGCCCAGAGTGGAGCATTAAGCAGGGTCTCTGGCATTTTAGTGTCATGTCATTAACTGTACCATGATCCCCATATTATACCTCCCCATTTTATCTCCCCTTGTCTCCTGCAGCTAATTCTTCTTACCTGGGTTATGTTAATATCAGATCTTGCAATTGTAGAAAGAGAAAAAGAGATTATGTTTCAGGCCTAAGGACTTTTGCTGACTTGGTTTCCCCACTTTAGATGCTGCCTAACAATGTTTCCTGTAAGCTGCACTGTATGACTTCTGTAGGAGCAAATTACTGCCGAAGCTGGAATCTGTACTGAAAAACAACAAATGCTGAAAATCAAAATGGATCAGGCAGCATCCGCGGAGAGACAACAAGCTGACATCTTGAGTCTAGATTCAAAACATTAGTTTGCTCCCTCTCCACGGATTCTGCCTGACCCGCTGTGATTTCCAACAATTTTTGTTTTGATACGATTTCTTCTCTTGTTTAAATACACCGAGCAGATAAATCAGATGTCCTTTCAGGAACAACAGCAATAAATGGAGACATTGCTGCCTTCTGTGCTGAATATTTTCATGGTTTTCTGTTTGGTTTCGTTTCCATCAATTGCAAACTTCTGTTTTTGTTTGTTTTCCTGGCATGAACTGATGGAGGAAACTAAAGTAAACCATTCAACCCCATGAACAGTTACAGCTGTACTCGAGCCTTGGATACTACAGACTGATACCTTAATGTGTAGGTAACGGTATTGGCTTAAAGCACAAGATAAAACAGGAGCATCAATAACACAGGAAAGTGGGAAATATGGTGCAGAGAAATGAAATCATTAGATAATGCAAATGCCTGTTGAGCCACTTGTATTTCTTACTGACATTGGTCCTGATTTTGTGGTCTAAGGTTATTGGAAAGTTGCCTTTGATTGATAACTGTTAACAGTACCAATCTTTTTTGCCTCAAATTGCTAAGATTCAAATCAAAAAATGAAGCCAGTTTAATGACAGTGTTAACCAGAAAGCCTTTGAGCTGAAAGGTAACAGCGTTTCATGTCTAATCTTTTCCTGTTCTCAAAGCTGCTTTATTTTCTATTTGTATTTTGCTGAACAAAACAATTCTTCTCGTCAACGTATTAGCGTTCTGGACTGGGAAGCATGTTGTATTACAAGATGTAAGAGAAATTCAGGTCTCTGAGGTTTAAGGTACCATCTATTACTCAACAGGGTCCCCTCTGGACAGAACTAATTAATCTGGAGGCTCTGTTGCCACCAAGCTGAAATCATCACATTTCAACTCAGCACTGGCATTTAATAGAATTCATAATCAAAGAGCCATCTCTCTGTCACACTGAGATAGAATACAGCGTGCTGGCAAGGTGCTTTAGTCTGGCATTGAAAACCAGCGCAGTGTGAACCTAATTTTGTCAAATCTTTTTTTCATGGGAAAGCTAAAAGAAAAGATTTCACAAATAATCTGCCCACTCTACCCTTTTATTTCATCCTGTATATAGGTCTGATGTTTCTTCACAATAAAAAAAAAGCACATAGTCAGAAAGGTATTGGTTTCATTTCACACTACATCAGCAGGCTGAGTGGCTTTCCAATCAACCGTGACACTATTGTCAGCCCAGAGATGTAAACATTGATGAAATGGTATCAAAATACACTTTGTCCTGTCTTTCTGCTTTCAGTTCTTATTGGGTCTGGTAGCAGAGAGGAGCACTCACTTCAGAAAGTGTATGAAGCAAAGGCCAGTATCTATTATGTAAGCAAGCTGGCCTGTCTTTTTTTAAAGTTTGTCATCCTCCTTCGAAGCTGTTCACTTTTTGATGAGTGCGAGTTAATGAGGAGTTCACATACTTTCATGGCGTACACCATTGATCTTGTTTTCAGCTTCACCTCCACAATGCCCACAAACTCTCTCTCGGTTTGACTAGTGGGGAGAAGGGCTCTGCCTGTGAGATCCTTTATGCACGCCCGGACTCTCAGCCGCACCGCACGCTGCCCTCCAGGCGGCTGCGGGGGGGACGAGACTGTCACACACCTCCTTCTGGAATGTGCCTACGCAGAAGGAGTCTGGAGAGGAATGCAGTGGTGTTTGTCGAAGGTTCGTCCCGAGCAGCGCCGTGACGCGGGACTCCGTGCTCCACAGTCTGTTCCCCAGGAAGCACACCGAGACGAACATCAACTGTGCCTGGAGGATAATCAACTCGGTGAAGGACGCTCTCTGGGCGGTCCGAAACCTGCTGATCTTCCAGCTGAAGGAGTTGACTCCGACTGAATGTTGCAGACTGGCACATTCCAAGGTCCAGGACAATAGGTTGAGGGACGCGCTGAAGCTTGGGGCAGCTGCCGCCAAGGCGCAGTGAGGAAAGACCACCGTGTAACATCTGCCTGCCTAAGAAAAACAGGGGGCCCAAGCAGTCATTTGGGCTCCGCTGATGCCTCAGCTAAATATATGGATATATGATTGATAAATGTACAGACCTGTATATACAAATGATAAATTCTGATCTCTGTATGCAAATGTTTACGTATGTATATATGGCATGACTAACTGTACAGACCATCAAATTATTTTATGAATAAAGTATATTTTTGAAATAAAAAAAAACTTTCTTCAGGGTGTGCTAATGCTCAGAACTGGACACCTTTCTCCTCCTTTGATCCCTACTCCATTCCAACATAGAGGTACTGGGCTTTGTTGTAAATCTCCAACTCAGAGATCAGTGAACTCAACATGAATCAAAAATTTAACTGGGGGACATTCCTGAGTTAAGTGTTTTAAATTGGGCTCTGAACCAGCCAGCTCAAAGCCAGTCCCCAGACTGAAGAGACATTCTGAATCTCCTGTTTATTATTTTTTAACCCTAGACTGAGGTGATCTTTGGAGTTAAGAACTCCACTCCTATCAAATTAAAAGTGGGTCCCACACTTTCCATCATGTTCTTTCGATCAACTCCTTTGAGGTCAACCTTGACTCACTCGCATCCGAGTCATAGGTTCAAACTTCACTCTGGAGGTATCAACACCTGATTGAGGTGCAGTGCTGAGGGAGTGCTGACTGTCCATAAGACCATCAGACTTAGGAGTGGAAGTAAGGCCATTCGGCCCATTGAGTCCACTCCGCCATTTAAACGTGGCTGATGGGCATTTCAACTCCACTTACCCGCACTCTCCCTGTAGCCCTTAAATTCTTGATCTCGCAAAGAATTATCAATCTCTGCCTTGAAGACATTTAATGTCCTGCCACGGTGCACAGCGGAGGCCAATGACTTCCACAGGCCTGCCACTCTCTGGCTGAAGAACCAGA
Organism: Chiloscyllium plagiosum; assembly: GCF_004010195.1. Classification (NCBI taxonomy): domain Eukaryota; kingdom Metazoa; phylum Chordata; class Chondrichthyes; order Orectolobiformes; family Hemiscylliidae; genus Chiloscyllium; species Chiloscyllium plagiosum. The sequence goes on along the minus strand of NC_057736.1, from coordinate 39,284,840 downwards.
TAAAACTTTAAACTGAAGCCCCTTCTGTTCTTTTGGGTAGATATAATTGATCCTATGACATTAAAGAAAGAAATTGTTGCTAAAAAGCTTTGAGATGTATCTGAAGTTGCGAACATCATTTTGTATATATAAACTCCCATTCTTTTGTTAATTTGTATAATGTTCAGCATTTATAATTGCTCATGTTTATAACCTTTGTTCAAAGCACCTTCTTGCAGAGGGTACCATGGTATGGAACAAGAGGAAACAGAAATATGACTGATTAAAGTCCATTGGTGTAGTGCAGCTAGTTTGGAGAAATGATTAAATGTTGATCATTTTGAGACTGACAGAAGTGATTAGCAAAGTAAAATCATACATGAAAGGTGATTTAACAAAGATAATTCCCTGTCTATGTTCACAAGATAGATTTGGATGACTTGAGGCCATTGTAGCTCATCGAGCAAGAAAGATCAGTTCACCATCCAGCTTGTTCTTAAATAATTCCTGAATATTAGCCACTAGCCAACATATTCCAAATGATGCTCACTGTCAGCATGACAAGTAACGGTCCAACATTAAATCTAAATTACTAACCTGAACTTGCATCCATAGCCAGTTTGTTAATGTGAAAGAACATGTGTTTATAATAGCCCACTCCATGATTTCACAGTGACACAAAACATTTTACAGTGTATTAAAGACTGTATATTTTTGGCAAGTAATGGCTGCTGTTATGTAAGAAGCGCAGCAATTAACTTAGTGTCATGGAGTTGTACTTCGTGTTAACAGACCCTTCGGTCCAACTCGTCTATGCAGACCAGATGCCCTAAATTGATCTTCTCTCATTTTCCAGCATTTGGCCCATATCCCTCTAAACCTTTCTTATTCATATACCCATCCAGATGTCTTTTAAATGTTGCAATTGTACCAGCCTCCACCACTTCCTCTGGCAACTCATTCCATGCACGCACCACCCTCTGAGTGAAACAGTTGCCCCTTATGTTCTTGATAAATCTTTCTGCTTTCACCTTAAACCTATACCCTCTAGTTCTGAACTCCCCCACCCCAGGAAAAAAAAAAGCCTTGTCTATTTGTCCTTTCCATGCCCTTCATGATTTTATAAACTTCTATATGGTCACCCCTCAGCTTCCGACACTCCAGCGAAAGTAGGCCCAGCCTATTCAGCCTCTGCTTGTAGTTCAAACCTTCCCACCCTGCAACATCATTGTAAATCTTGTAAAATGTACACATGGTACAACCCACAAATATGTGACAGTGTCCACCAGAAACGGACAGTCACTTAACATCTCATCTGAAGGGAATTACTTCTAGTCGTGAGTTCCCTCAATGGCACAGCAGTTAACTGTTAGTCAAGGGTTTCTGCTTAAGGGACGTGATCCCATAACCTTGTGACTCCAATATGAGAGCACTATTACAGAGTTTAGACTGCTGGCAGGGTAGCTAAGCTTTCCATGTACTTGGTTGATGAGTAATCTGAGTTCAAAGAGCAGGGCCTGGAGTTTCACCTGTGATTCGGCTGCTCGGAGTGAGGAAACATTTTAAAAATTGGTATTGGGGTGTTGAGGTTTTGCCTCTGGACTTGGATTCATGTTTGTGTCGACAGGTTTTGTGTTGACAGATTATGATACTACTTAGGCAGGATGAGGAGAATTCTGGGTATGGTTTGGATGGAATACCTGGTCATTAGGCACCAAAGTATTCTGATTTTTAAAAGGAAAAAACTAATGAGTTTTGAGAAGATTTGTAGCTCAGGTTGAGATTCTGGATGTAGGTTTGCTCGCTGAGCTGGAAGGTTCATTTTCAGACATTTCTTCAGTGAGCCTTCGAATGCAACACTGCTGCGATGGCAGGGGAAGGTGCCTGGACTGGGGTGTGGACTGGTGGTTGGGACAGGGGGGTGGTGCTGGATCTGATGAGGGAGTCACACAGGGAATGGTCTCTCCGGAACGCTGATAGGGGTGGGGAGGGAAAATATCCCTGGTTTGTTTTTAGGTGGCGGAAGTGGCAGAGGATGATGCAATGTATGCAGAGGTTGGTGGGCTGGAAGGTGAGGATCAGGGGGTTCTTATTGTTTTGGGAGGGGCGGGGTTCAAGGGCGGATGTGCAGGAAGTGGAGGAGATACGTTGGAGGGCATAGTCAACCACGTGGGAAGGGATACTGCGATCTTGGAAGAAGGAAGCCATCTAGGATTTTCTCATGTGGAATTGGTCATCCTGGGAACAGATGTGGCAGAGGCAGAGGAATTGGGAATAAGGAATGGCATTTTTACAGAAGGTAGGATGGGAGGAGGTATAGTCTAGGTAGCTGTGGGCTTGCAGTAGATGTCTATGCTTAGTCAGTTGCTGGAGATGGAGAGGTCCAGGAAGGGGAAGGAGGCGTCGGACAGAAACTTACTTGTACCTCCATCGATGTAATTTACTGTATCGGTTGCACCCGATGTGGTCTCCTCTACATCATCGGGGAGACAGGATGCCAACTTGCGGATCATTTCAGAGAACATCTCTGGGGCACCCGTGCCCACCAACCCCACCGCCCTGTGGCTGAACACTTCAACTCCCCCTCCCACTCTTTCAAGGACATGATGGTTCTGGGCCTCCTCCATTACCAAACCTTTACCACCCCACACCTAGAGGAAGAACGCCTCATATTCCACCTTGGGACCCTACAGCCAGATTGGATCAATGTGGATTTCACCAGTTTCCTCATTTCCTCTCCTTTCACAGTACCAGTCCGAAGCCTCCAACTCGGCACCGTCCTCTGGACCAGTCCATCATCTTTCCTATCCCATCCACTCCACCCTATCACCTTCTCCTCCGCCTTCATCTACCTATTGCATCCTCAGCTACATTCTCCCCAGCACCACGTCCCGCCCCCATTGATCCCTCAGCCCCCTGGCCCTCAAGCCTAATTACTCATGAAGGGCTTATGCCTGAAACATTGATTCTCCTGCTTCTCGGATGCTGCCTGACCTGCTGTGCTTTTCCATTACATAATGCCTTATGACAACAAGCATTTTATTCAATTTCAAAATCCCTTATAATAAGAGCCATTAGAATTCATAGGCCCACTTCATTGACTCTATAACCAGTTTGAATGCTGAATCAAGCTATGGAATGGAACACATTCTACTGTGATAATATATAACTGTGAAATCAATCACTTGGCAATAATCCAGTGATAGAAGTTCTCAGGCTTTTGTCAACAGACAAAGTACAATAGCAATCATTTCCTTGTATTCCAGACACTTCTTCAACGATTTAAAGAACAGCACTGTCTTCACTACCTTACAGCTCCATTTGATAGGTTCTCCTGACACTTTTAACATCTGCTCCTGCTATTTTCACAAGTTCTCCTGACAGTTACTTTAGATAGTCAGGACAGTTGATTTTGACAGATCTCTGACAATTCCAATAAAATTGACAGCACTGGGTTTACTGACTTCTTCCAGACCATTACTGGTCATACACTAACAATTCTAAAGGGCACCTACCTTCTTTAAAATTGTCCGAGATGACATCCAAAGGAGTAGCTTGCCTTTTCAAGAGGTACCCTGCTTATCCAAAGTAACATTCAGCTTTGACAAAGGGCCAGTTAGACTCGAAACGTCAGCTCTTTTCTCTCCTTACAGATGCTGCCAGATCTGCTGAGATTTTCCAGCATTTTCTCTTTTGGATCCAAAATTCAGGTCAGCTCTTACAAGGTCTTCTCTTTGGGTTTCACTCTCCTGGGCTACCAAACATTGATCTGAGTGAAGACAGATGATTATTGAAATGGCCAGCTACCTCTGTCCAACTGTGTGTGCGCAAAATGAGATAGTCCCCAATACTTCCTCAAGAAAATAGCAAGTGTTATGTTCGGTGGTGTGGAGATACCTATGATTTCTTCGCTCACCTGACAATTCTATCACAAGCCATTGTGATAATAATCCAGACCCAGATTTATTAATACCCTTAGGTCCCTTCCAATCTCACTGAATCTTTTACATCGGCATGTGAACAGATTTTTCAGCAGTAAATTAACATCAACACCTGTTGTGTTGCTCTGATTTGCAGCTCAAATTATTGAGCTACACAAGTAGCCAGCACCAGACACTATAAAAGGTGGTACACAGAATTTGACAGTGTTTTTACTGCCAATTGTAATACATCAGAAACTGGCCTTGTTGCAAGAAATTTTTTTATCACTGATAAACTGAAAGCAAACAGTTCGATTTGTAATAGTTGAATTAGTTATTTTTCTTAGAAAGATGCCATATGTTTTTGAACAGTCGTTTAAAATGCTCACAGAAGCTTTGAGTAATATGAAATCATTGCTATTGCTCACAGCCAGTTGACGATACAAACTTTTTTTTAAAAAATTCATTCATGGGATGAGGGCATCACTGGCTAAACCAATTCAAATTGCCCAGCGGGCAGTTAAGAATCAGCCATATTGCTGTGGGTCACATGTAGTCCAGACCAGTAAGCACATTCGCTCCAAAAAGGAGAGTGAGTGAAACCAAAGGGCTTTTCACATTATCAGCAATGGTTTCATCGTCATCATTAGATTCTTAATTCTAGATTTCTTTTCTTTCAAATTGATTTCAAATTCCACCATTGCAATGGCAGGATTGAAACCCAGGTCCCCAGATCATTACTAGGGTCTTTAGATTAACAGGGAGAAAGTGAGGACTGCAGATGCTGGAGATCAGAGCTGAAAATGTGTTGCTGGAAAAGCGCAGGTCAGGCAGCATCCAAGGAGCAGGAGAATCGACATTTCGGGCATGAGAAGGGCTCATGCCCTAAACGTCGATTCTCCTGTTGCTTGGATGCTGCCTGACCTGCTGCGCTTTTCCAGCAACACATTTTCAGCTCTTTAGATTAACAGTCTAGGATTAAATCATTGCCCTTCAGCACGTCGGATAAAAAGTGTTATTTAGTTTTTCACAAGATGTGGACACCACTGGCTAGGCCAGAATTGCTCGTCACAAATTATATTGGAGAAGGTAATGGTGAGTGAGACATCTTCCTGATCCAGTGTCCTTGTAATCAGTGAAATAACTGCAGAGAGGCCGGTATCCTGTCACTGAGTCACCCTTTATTTACATGTGCACAGTACACTGGCTGTGGCCAGTCAGCTTGGAGTCAGCCCCCTGAACTGAGGAGAAACTAAATCCCCTGGTTATATATTTTTGTATTAAATTGTACAAACAAAAGTAAACGATAAACAGCACTTTACAATAAACAGCAATTTACCGGAGAAAAGGGTGGCAAGGCCAAACCCCACCATACAACCAATTCACAGATGCACCCCAAATCCCACCTTAGCTTACCATAGAGGAATCGGTAAACACAAATACATACTAAACAGCTCGATCAACCAACCAATAAAACAATGCATCTTACACAGACACCCCTGGTCAATCAGCAAACTAGCCCATCTCACCTATCCCGTTTATATATTTGTTTTCACCTGAACTGAGGGATCCCCTGTCTATATATGCCCCTGGTTTTTTTTTCATTCTTCCCCTCACACTACTGCCTACCTGTGGTAGTGCTTGATTTTCCCCAGCACCCATGTTGTGTGTGTGCAGGTGTGAGACACAGTGAAAGACACAAGGTGTACAAATCTTTATTCAATTCCCACCAGGAAGAAAGGAAACACCCGAGTGGCCAGTGACAAGCAGTGCCCTTCACATCAAAGGGCAATGCTGGGTGAACAAAAAGGTGAGGGGGGGACAGGGATTAAATCAAAATATAGTTAGAGGGGGAAATAAAACACTCCATTCCCTGTGGTGCCCACCTCTCCTTGAACAACTCAAGGGAGTGGGTAGACACTGCGTGCTCCTTCTCCAGAGACACCCGGGCTCTAACATAACCGTGGAGGAGAGGCAGGCAGTCGGCCCTAATGACCCCCTCCACGGCCTGCTGCCTGGACCTGTTTATGGCCAGTTTGGCCAGGCCCAGGAGCAGACCCATGAGGAGGTCCCCAGACCTGCCCTCCCCCCTCCGTACTGGGTGCCCGAAGATCAGGAGCGTGGGACTGAAGTGCAGCCAAAAACAGAGAAGGAGGTTTTTTAGAAAATCAAAAAGGGAGTGCAAATGCCCACACCCAATATACACGTGGTCCACGGACTCCACAGAGCCACAGAACAAGCAGTTGGGCTGGGAGTCCGTGAACCACCGCAATCTGTGGTTGCAGGAGACTGCTGCATGCAGCACCCTCCACCCCAGATCCCCGAGAGAAAGGGGGAGGACTCCCACGTAGAGAGCCCTCCACTGGGGATCCCCACCGCCCGGTGGCAAATGGGAACAACAAGGTGTGTCCGGACGGTGGATGAGGGAGAAGAGGTGGGCGGTGTGCAGCAGCAGTCTATACAGAACCCGCCTTTTTACATCTTTAAAAAGGGATAAAATGAAAATTTCGGAGGCGGCTCAGGTTGTGAGGTACAGGCTCCCGCGGGAAGTACGGGACCTTGGGGCCAATGTGAAATTCCGGCCGGGCTGGGGTGAGCGCGAACGGGATCCCACCGCACACCTGAGCGTCCTCCAACTGGTGCACTACGTCGGGTCCGAGCACCGCCGTTTTAAGGCGTCGGATGGCGGTGGCCACATACCGGACGTCTACCACTGCCCTGCTCGCTATGTCCTGCGGCAGCGTCCAGGCCATCGACACCCAGCACCTCCACGACCCTGGTCACCCTCGCCGCCACGGCCCTCCCCTCCGACAGCCACTCGAAGCTGAGAGTACGGAGGTGCGGATTCCTGAGCAACGGCTCCCTGACAACAGCCGCTACTGCTGCTGGAAGGTAGGCACGACGCGATTCGAACATGTTCCAGACAGTGATCAGGTCCTGGTAAAAGACAGGCAGCGTCCTGAGGGCAACCTCCAAACCGTCACGGTCAATGAACAGGAGCTGCGTGTCGTAGTTGAGGTTACATACCTAGTCGAAAAAAAAATACGTCGCCAGGGTGCACACCGAGGAGGAGGCTCAATATAAAAGGTATCGCTGCAAGGCCTGATGTTGGAATGTCGCAACCTGGGTGCGGATGCACACCAGCGACTGACCGCCCTCCTCAATAGGAAGGAGGCTCAGAGCCTGCGCAGCGACCCAGTGCATCTTTTTCCCCCAAAAGAAGTGAACCAGTATTCTCTGGATGTCAGTGACAAAACCAGGAGGAGGCACCAAAGTGACCAGCTGGTACCAAAGCATGGTAGCCACCAGCTGGTTTATGACCACTCGACTCCTGTAAGATAGCACTCGGAGCAGTCCTGTCCAGCGGCCTAGGTGAGCAGAGACTTTGGCCTCCAGCTCCTGCCAGTTTGCCGGCCAGGATTATCCAGCTGGGCTGAGGTAGACCCGGAGGTAGAGGAGATGGGTGGTACTCCAGCTGAACCCCCGTAACTCCTCCAGCAGAGAGTCCACCCGCCACGGGCCAATCAGTAATCCGGAACATTTGACCCAATTGATCTTGGCGGAAGATGCTACCAAGTACTCGGCCTGGCACTCGCGCATCCTCCCCAGGTTAGCTGGGTTGGTGAAAGTGAGGAGCACGTCATTGGCGTAGGCCGAGAGGACCACTCCCGTGCCTGACAACCTCCTCCGCAAGAGGCGCAGGAAAGACTTCATGCACAGGGAATACAGCAGGCCGGACAGGGGGCAGCCTTGACGCACTCCTCTCCCAAAGTGAAGGGGCGCCGTCAGAGACCCGTTAACTTTAACCAGACACTCTGTGGCAACGTACAAAAGTTGGATCCGGTCGACAAACTGCGTCCCGAACCCGAATGCCCGCAGAGTCCCGAGCAGGTACTCGTGATCGACCCTGTCAAACGCCTTCTCCTGGTCGAGAGGCAGGAAGGCGCTCGGCAGACCAGCCCGTTGACAGAAATGGATCAGGTCCCGGACCAGGTGGACGTTGTCGTGTATCCTCCGGCCCGGGACTGTGTAGGACTGGTCCGGGTGAATCATGTGGGCCAGCACGGAGGCCAGGCGAGAAGACAACATCCTGGCAAAGATTTTGTAATCCATGCTGAGGGGGGAAGACCGGACGCCAGTTCTTTAGAGAACGAAGGTCCCCTTTCTTTGGCAGCAGGACGATGACAGCCATGCGCCAAGAAAGAGGCAGCTGTCCGGCATTTAGACATTCCCCCAGGACTTGTGAGTAGTCGCTCCCCAGGACGTCCCAGAACGCCCTGAAGAACTCCACAGTCAGCCCGTCCAGCCCACGGGACTTGCCCCTCGAGAGCCAGTCGAGGGCACCTGTCTGCTCCTCTAAAGTGACGGGAGCGTCGAGCTTTCCGGCGTCCTCCGGGCCGAGCTGCGGCAAGTCCTCCCACAGAACTCTGCGAGTATCCTCACTGGACGGATCCGGAGAGAACAGAGCCGTGTAATACTTTCGGATGTGGGCCCTGATCCCCTCCGGATCCGAGACGAGGGACCCGTCATTGGCCAGCAGCACAAGGAGCAGCTGACGGGTGCCACATCTTTTTTCTAACAAGTACAAAAAAGGGGGAGCTGCAGTCCAGGTCCTGGAGGAGCTGGATCCGCGACCTCATGTACGCGCCCCGAGCCCCGACGAGCTGCAGGTCCCGGAGCGTGGCCTTCTTCTCTTCGTACACCCCGCACAGGGCTGGGTCTGTGTCGGGCTGACCGAGACATTACTCCAGATCGAAAACCTCCTTCTCCAACTCCTTGCTCCTGGATTTCCGCCTCTTTGTTGACCCCCTCACGTACTCCTGACAGAAAAACGCAGACATGAGCCTTGCCAACGTGTCAGCAGAGCCTCAGGGAGGGTTGCTTCCCCACCTTACTTCTCCAGCCGGTCCAGAAATGATGAAACGAGTCCCGGAACTGCTCGCCCGCCAGCTGCAGGCTGTTAAAAGAGCCAGTACGTGAAGCCGAGCCGGGCGCCGAATGGAAGGAGATCCCCCCACACCAGGTGACAGTCCGTGCGCGACACCTACTACATGGAGGCCCTCGGAAAACAGGAAGTGTACGCCCGCAAAACGTACAGGCGGTTGATTCTGACCACTCCACCTCAAGGCCTCATGAAGGTGAAGGTGATAGAGATTCTGCCAGACACCCACCAGATCAAAAGGACTTGACCAAGTCCTCCAACCTCCTCCCTGACGCCAAACCAGACTAGGCACCACCATGGTCTTTGTCCTCGAGAATGCAGTTAAAAATCTCCCTGAGGACAACACACTGGCCTTCGTCGATGGAGGCGAGATGAACGGAAACTTCTTCGTCGAAGCGCGTTTGCCTCGGTCCGACTGCAGGAGCGTAGATGCTCACTAAGTGTTCAGCAGGGGCTGCAGTGCTTCAGTCAGGTGAAGCAAATGGCCTGTCACAGGCTCCCTGACCCCCAAGACCTCCGGCTGAAAATGCAACAAGATAGCCACCCCGCCAGATCTGCGGGTGAGGCGATTCACCAGGAGTGCACCCAGGAAGTTCCTGATGTACTTTTGCTCATTGGTGTCCAGGCCAGGTGCTTGGCGAGCAGCCTGGGCCGACCAGTTCACACGCTCGAAGGAGCTCCAGCGTTTGAGTGCCAGTTGGGCTCTATCCCGGCAACTACGATTTTCCTCGACAAAATCCTGGAGTTACCCGAGGGCGAGCTCAGTGGGGGGGCACCTAGGAATCAAAAGCTTTGCTGGAGATAGACTTGCGCCATCCCCAGTGCCCACCATCAAACCCGAATCCTCCCAATCTGGCACCGCCCAGCTCCTTGGGGGAAAAGTTCCTCCCCCAGGGCCAAGGCCCACGGATAAACAGTCTGGGAGGGGGGAAATTGAGGAAAACACTTTCCTCCCCTCCACTGCTCGATAGCCCAGCTGTATTTAAAATGCTATGGCCCACACCACGGCACACGTTGGTTTCCAGTTCATCCCTGGGGGCTGGTGGAACGACAGTTGGACAAGGCCCTGCTGCAGCCCCCAGGGGTTCAGGCAGGCTGGGACAGGCGGGAGATGCCTTGGGCTCATTCCCTTGGGTGGGATAGCACCACCGGCGTGCTACTGGGAAGTCACTCCGTTCCGGAGAGCAGCGCCTCTTCCTCGGAGACGGGAGTACCTTATGGGCCTTCCCCTCCCCAACCACCTTGGCTCCTCCCCCCAGCCTCTCCAGGAACACTATTGGCTGAGGGAAAGAAGTTGGTGTGGTGAGAGCCTACCGTGTCACTCCCTGCCCCGCCCCTGCAATGTCAGGTGAATTTGGGCAGGGCAGGGGCCCAGCTTCCTGCTCAGGAATCCTGGGGGGGCCAGGTGTTTCAGGGCATGGGTCAGGCATGGGGGCCCAAGGGGTCACCGCAACAGGGTGGGCTTCTTCTGTCATGGAGTTGGGGGTTTGGGACTCAGGGCTCCTGCACTGGGGCAACGCTGGCACAGCCACAGGGGTATTTTCGCACCAGGGTGGTGGGGGTAGAGGACCTGATCCCAGGGGAGGGGAATGGGGTTTCATCCACAGCTGCGGGCTCAGTATGCTTGGCCTTTTTCCATGCCTTCTGTCCGGCCGGATGCTCACCCCCTCGCTCTGCCAGGGTCAGGACACTAGCAGTCCCTGGCTTGGACCCTGCTGAGGGGTAGGGGGAGTGGGTGCAGCAGGATCATCTGTGGCTGCTGGTGTGGTCTGCACAGCTTTCTGGGTGGGGCAATTCTTCTGTATGTGCCCCACCTCACAGCACAAGTGGCACCGCACACCATTGCCAATCAGAAGATGCAGTAGGCAGTGCCCTCGTGAATGGCGTAAAGGAGCCCTCGGTAACTTCCTCTCAGGCTAGGCAAAGGAACACCTGGCGCCAGAAGGAGTAGACGTGTCTGAGGGCAGGGTCCTTCAGACCGAGCAAGGGTGGGGGAGAAGGAGCTCACTGGCAATAAAGGGCAGGACATTAGAGATCATGACCCTCTGGATGTAGGTATGCCCTACCCACAGTAAGCTCCTTCTCCATGGCCAGGTGGACCACCCGCTTGGTCTGAAGAAAACGGCCTTCTCGTACACACAGGCTGCAGTGGCAATAGCCAGTGGGTCGACCACACTAGCCATGACCTTCTTGTAGGCCTCGATGATCATGCTCGTGGGTATAGGCTGTAACCACCAGGCGTTTAATGAGGTGCTTCTTCCCCCCCCCCCCCCCACCTTCAAACACTGGGGGAGATCCAGTTGGATGTCCAACTGCTCTTGCTTGGTCTGAAGGGGGTTGGGTTGTAGCTGGGCCTGGAGCAGCCAAGCCTAAGGCAGTGGCTACCCTGGCATAGATGCGGCTGAGGCCTGCAGCTTTTGGGCTCACCATAGTGTGCTGCTGGGCGAGCCTGGTATTCCTCCCCCTGCATGAGCCTTAGGCAAAGGTGGTCACAATATGGAGGCTGGGGTCGTAGCTGGCCTTGACGACAGCAGAGAGGTTAGGCCCAGGCAGTAACAGCAGCAATAGTTCCAGGTGTTGGGAGGGTTCTGGCAGCTGTGGTGAGGCAGCAGTCCTGAGCGTAGGTGGGGCCCAGACAGCAGCAAGGGAGGTAGGCCCAGATAGCAGAAACAATCCAGGGCATCAGTGGGGCCCAGGCAGCAGCAATGGAGGCAAGCCAAGGCAGCAACAGCAACAGTCCCAGGTGTAGGTGCAGCCCAGGCAGCAGCAGTGGAGACAGGTCCCAGGCAGCAGCAGCCTCAGCTTTGGGTGGGACCCCAGACAGTAGCAGTGGAGGTAGGCCCCAGTTAGCAACAGTAGCAGTCCCAGGTGTGGTTGAGGCCCAGACAGCAGCAGTGGAAGTAGGCCCAGGCACCTGCAAGTGCTCAGTTATGGACAAGGCCCAGGCTGCAGCAGCGATGGTAGTAGCTGCTTGTTCAGCTGAACACAGCTCGAATCAAAGGAAAAACAAAAACAAAAAAGAAAAACCAAAAAGAACACATATTTTCCCTGGTGGGGGAAGAAACTCTCCTCCTTCAAAACACAGTATCAGCAGGAACACACTCTCTATGGCCCTGCCAGCACAGAGTCTGAGAGATTCTAAATCCCCTGGTTATATATTTTTTTAAAGTGTGTAAATCTTTATTTATATTCCACCACCAGGAAAAAACACCCGAGTGGCCAGTGAGAAACAGTGCCATTCTCAGAGTGCAATGCTAATCTTAGTTCAAAGTTTGGGAGAAGATTTGTAGCTCGGGTGCTCGTTGTTGTGGTTCTGTTCGCTGAGCTGGGAACTTGTGTTGCAGACGTTTCGTCCCCTGTCTAGGTGACATCCTCAGTGCTTGGGAGCCTCCTGTGAAGCGCTTCTGTGATGTTTCCTCCAGCATTTATAGTGGTTTGTATCTGCCGCTTCCGGTTGTCAGTTCCAGCTGTCCTGCAGTGGCCGGTGTATTGGGTCCAGGTCAATGTGCTTATTGATTGAATCTGTGGATGAGTGCCATGCCTCTAGGAATTCCCTGGCTGTTCTCTGTTTGGCTTGTCCTATAATAGTAGTGATGTCCCAGTCGAACTCATATTGCTTGTCATCTGAGTGTGTGGCTAAAAGGATAGCTGGTACACCAGAACTGCAAAAAAGAGGAAGAACACCTATACAAAGTATTTGCCAAAAACGGATACCCCTGCAATTTCATCAAAAGATGCCCAAGGGAAAGACAACAGAATGAGGACATGCCAAAACCCAAAGGCCAAGCCACACTACCATACATAACAGCACACAAACCAACAGCCACTCTCAGACAAGAACTCACCAGAACGAAGGACCCAATACCCAGCATGAGCAAAATCAACGTAGTGTACAAAATCCCATGCAAGGACTACATAAATACTACACAAAACACTACATAGGACAAACAGGAAGACAGTTAACGATCCGCATCCATGAACACCAACTAGCCACGAAACGACATGACCAGCTATCCTTAGTAGCCACACACGCAGGTGACAAGCAACATGAGTTCGACTGGGACAACACTACTATTATAGGACAAGCCAAACAGAGAACAGCCAGGGAATTCCTAGAGGCATGGCATTCATCCACAGATTCAATCAATAAGCACATTGATCTGGACCCTATATACCGACCACTGCAGCGGACAGCTGGAACTGACAACCAGAAGCGGCAGATACAAACCACTATAAATGCTGGAGGAAACATCACAGAAGCGCTTCACAGGAGACTCCCAAGCACTGAGGATGTCACCGAGACAGGGGACGAAACGTCTGCAACACAAATTCCCAGTTCAGCGAACAGAACCACAACAGCTAATCTTAGTTTGTAAAAAACAAGTTTATTAAACAATACACAGGTTACAAAACAATTAACAATAACAGCTGTATACAGAGAAATAATTTTACAAGGGAAAGAAGCAGCAAAGCCAGGCCCCAAACCCTAACGTTCAACCAGTTTACAGAGAGAGGACAAACCTCAAATCCAGTTTCAGTCATCACAAAACAGTAACAAATACATACAAGACAATCCAATTACAGCAAACAGTGCATAAAATACAGACCCCCCAGCAAGTCACCCATCCCTCCCACCTTCTGGCCACTCTAAGACAGCCCGCCCCTACATTCCTTCCAGCTCTCTGTCTGCCCCATGTAGTTCTCGGTTAGCCCTGATACACCTTCCAACCACCTCTAGGATAGCCTGGCCTGCTTCCCCACACCCCCCCAGGACAACAGAGGTCAGGACGGCCTACCCACCTTCTGGCTTCCCTAACCGCCCTTCGCACCTTCTGGCCATATCTAGGACAGCCTGCCCCGGTACCCATCCGAGGTGACAGTGCTGAGGACGGCCTACCCGCCTTCCAGCTCTCTGTCTGCCCCTACATACCATTGGGCTCTCACCTACCCAGATGTGCCATCCAGCCTGTGGACTGCCCTGATACACCTTCCGGCCACTTCTAGGGCAGCCCGTCCCCTTCCCTGCTACGACAGCACACAGGGCAGCCCACAAGCCTTCCGCATCTCGACCATTTGAGATTCAGGATAGATTAAGGAGTTTAGCATGTTGGACTAAACATAGATTAGATAGAATAACACAAAGGATATTCCTCCGGGGGCTTTATTTTCGTATGACTTCTGATAGTGTACAGGGTTGTGTTCTCTGAGCACTTCTGCTAACTGTGTACATCAGTGATTCACTCCAGTGAATGCTTCAAAATTAGCATAGCAGTATGTAAATAGGATGTATGCTAAGTCATTCTAAAGATGAAACAAACTCGCAATGCTTGTGTGACAAATAGTAACGTGGACTGCCAGATCCAAATGTCTGTTAGCTTATTCTAATCTCCATCACAAGGGTGGAACAGTGGCTCAGTGGTTAACACTGCTGCCTCACAGAGCCAGGAACCTGGATTTGATTCCAGCATTGGATGACTGCCTGTGTGGAGTTTGCTCATTCTTCCTGTCTCAGTGTGGGTTTCCTCCGGGTGCTCTGGTTTCCTCCCATAGTCCAAAGATGTGCAGGTTGGGTGGATTGTTAAATTATTTGTAGTGTCCAGGGATGTGCAGGTTCAGTGGGTTTTTAGCCATGGGAAATATGGGGATAGGGTAGGTGGGTGGGGGTTGGGTTAGGGTGGGATGCTCTTCGGAGGGTCGGTGCACTCAGTGGGCTGAATGGCCCCTTTCTGGACTATAGGGATTCTATGATTCTTCTTTGGATTCTACTCTATGAGCCTAATCTCTATATGTTGGGTGAACTGGCCATGCTAAATTGCCCATGGTGTTCAGGGATGTGCAAGTTAGCTGCATTAGTCAGGGGTAAATGTAAGATAATAGGGTAGGGGAATGGGTGGGATAACCTTCAGAGGGTTGGTGTGGACTTGTTGGACCGAAGAGCCTATTTCCACACTGGAGGAATTCTATGTACATATGATGTTGTTACGTAGGGAAACCTGAGAGATTTTTACATCCATAAGAAAGTACTAGCCCAGCTGCCACAGCTTGTTCTCCTGTTGGATTAGATCAGGACTAGTCTGCATCGAAACTCCAGTTATTTTTTTTATTTCAAAAATATACTTTATTCATAAAATACTTTAATGGTCTGTACAGTTGGACATGCCATACATATGTAAACATTCCATTTACATTTACAGGAAAACAGAGTAATCATTCCTATTTACAAGTCTGTACAATTACATTTTTAGCTGAGGCGTCAGCAGATCCCAAATGACTGCGCGGGCCCCCTGTTCTTCTTTAGGCAGGCAGATGTTACCCAGTGGTTTTTCCCCACCGCGCCTTGGCGGCAGCTGCCCCAAGCTTCAGCGCGTCCATCAACACGTAGTCCTGGACCTTGGAATGTGCCAGTCTCCAACACTCAGTCAGGGTCAACTCCTTCAGCTGGAAGATCAGTAGGTTTCGGACCGCCCAGAGAGCTTCCTTCACCAAGTTGATGATCCTCCAGGCACAGTTGATGTTCGTCTCGGTGTGCGTCCCGGGGAACAGGCCGTAGAGCACGGAGTCCCGCGTCACGGCGCTGCTCAGGATGAACCTCGACAAACACCACTGCATTCCTCTCCAGACTTCTTCTGCATAGGCACATTCCAGAAGGAGGTGTGTGACAGTCTCGTCCCCCCCGCAGCCGCTTCGAGGGCAGCGTGTGGTGCGGCTGAGAGTCCGGGCGTGCATAAAGGATCTCACAGGCAGACCCCTTCTCCCCACTAGTCAAGCCATGTCTTGGTGCTTGTTGGAAAGTTCTGGCGATGAGGCATTCTGCCAAATGGCTTTGACAGTCTGCTCAGGGAACCGCTCGATAGGATCCACCCTCTCCTTTTCCTGAAGGGTCTCAAGGACACTACGTGCTGACCACTTCCTGATGGACTTGTGGTCAAAGGTGTTTTTCTTCATAAACTTCTCCATGAAGGACAGGTGATACGGAACGATCCAACTACTCGGAGCGTTCCGCGGCAGCGAGGCCAGGCCCATCCTTCGCAACACCGGGGACAGGTAGAACCTCAGTACGTCGTGACACTTGGTGTTTGCGTACCGGGGATCCACGCACAGCTTGATGCAGCCACACACAAAGGTGGCCATCAGGGTGAGGGTGGCATTGGGTGTATTTTTTCCCCTGTTGCCCAGAACTTTGTACAGCGAGTCTCTTCGGACCCGGTCCATCTTTGACCTCCATATAAACTGGAAGATGGCCCGGGTGACTGCAGCGGCACAGGTTCTGGGAATAGGCCAGACCTGTGCCACGTATAATAGCAATGACAGTGCCTCACACCTGATGACCAGGTTTTTTCCCGCGATGGAGAGCGACCGTTGCTCCCATCTGCCCAGTTTCTGCCTCACTTTGCTGATACGCTCCTCCCAAGACTTGGCGCACGCCCCAGCCCCTCCGAACCAAATACCCAGCACCTTCAGGTGGTTGGTTCTGACGGTGAAGGGGATCGAGGATTGGTCGGCCCAGTTCCCGAAGAGCATGGCCTCGCTCTTGCCTCAGTTTACCTTGGCCCCTGAGGCTCGTTCGAACTGGTCACATATGCACATGAGTCTGCGCATGAACAGCGGATCCGAGCAGAAAACGGCGACGTCATCCATGTACAGGGAGGCCTTAACCTGCAGGCCCCCACTGCCAGGAATAGTCACCCCTCTCAGGCTCGCATCCTTCCTGATGGACTCGGCAAATGGCTCTAGGCAGCACACAAACAAGGCAGGAGAGAGAAGGCAGCCCTGCCTGACTCCTGATCTGACTGGGAAGCTATCTGATTCCCACCCATTGATTGAGACTGCACTGACAATGTTGGTGTAGAGCAGTCTGATCCAATTGCAGAGACTCCAGTTATTAGCCTCAGGTCTGTAACCCTCAACGCCTTTGCCTAATAAAAATCTATTGACTGCCTCAGCCCTTTCTCCCCTTTGCTAGAAACGCCTCTCAGTCCAATTAAGAATGTCTCACTGAGTGATTAATACTCAGGCAATGGCACAAAACAGTAATTCCTCTCAATCCCAACAAAGGTGAAAAAGATTAATTGAACTGCTTCAGAATCTCACGTGGAAGGGGAATGGAAGTGTTTCTGGAGGCATTCTCTCACCCAATAAGAATTAATTAAGAAAAAGAGAGTGTACTGATTCAGTAACCCCTTGAACAAATCTGTGCCATGTATGGATTTATTCCTCCACTAGCTTATAATGTTACTGTTAAAAGTAAACAGCTACATTTTCCACTTGCAGGTATTAGTGCAGAATTAGCTTCAGTGTGGCCAAGTGTTCCAGATCTTACAGGACCATGTTTGAATGGAAATGAGACAGAAGCAGGCAAATGGGACTAGTTTAGCTTGGGATCATGCTTGGCATGTACTAGTTGGACCGAAGGGTCTGTTTCCATGCTGTATGATTCAATGACCCATGACTCTATGAAAACCTGGGCTGTCACTCCCATTCAGTACTGAAGGCTATACTGCTGGAGGTGTGGTCTATTACAGATAAAATGTTAAATTGAGATGCTGTCTGCCCTTAAAGAAGAGAGTACTTGATTTTTCCAATTATCCGACCATTATTTATCCCTCAATCAACTTCACTGGAATGTATAACAGCAAAATACCGTGGATAGTCGACATCTGAAATTCAGAGAATTCTGGAGAAACTCAACATGTCTGTCAGTATCTGTGGACAGAGAAACAGAGTTGGTCCTTTCAATGTGGTATAACTCTTTTTCAGAACATCATTGCAACCTATCTGTCCAGAAAGTAACATGTAGATATCTGTGTGAGGCTGATCGGCAATCAGGGGAAGCACACTAGGATAGTATTCGTGTTTTAGTAACTGGGATTGGCCTGTACTTAACAGTCTGGTTACTTTTCCCTCGTTCCCAGGATGTGTCGGGGGAAGACTGGCATATATTATCAGTTTGAATTGCCCAGAGAAGTTGGTGGTAGACACACTTCTTCAGCTGGCATTAGTTTTTCTTTAAAAACTGAGTGATTTGATTGACATTTCAGAAAGTGGTTAACAATTAACCATAAAAATAAAACAAAAGACTGCAGATGCTGAAAAACCACACTTCTGAAGGTCACTTGACCTGAAATGTTAACTCTGCTTTCTCTCCAAAGATGCTGCCAGCCTTGCTGAGTTTTTTTTTGTTTTTGTAAGAGTTAATCAGGCTGGTCTAAGACACATAGGCCAAAACAGGTAAGAACAATATGTTTCCCCTTGGCTGAAGGATGTGAGAGAAACAGCTTGGTTTTCACAATGTTCCCAGTGACTATTCCTGATATCATTTTTTTAAAAATCCCTGGACCCTTTTTAAAGACAAACTCAAGTTCTCAAATTACTTTGCTGAGTACTGTTCATTGGATATTTGTCCATTCATGATCAGCACAGGCGAGTGGGATAATATCACCCATACATCAGGTATGAGTGGATCAAGACCACAAGAAATATGATCTGGGGTTAGGCTATTCAGCCTTTTAATCCTGATCCATTCAACAAGATGGTGGCTGATTTGGCCAGGTCTCACTCTTCTTTCATGTCAGCTCATTGTTGCCCTCATAACCCCACATTCCTCATGGTTACTCCAACTAGCCTGCACATTCCTGGACCCTATTGGCATTTTCCACAGCGCAAGGGACATGGGTTTGATTCCAGCCTTGGGCAACTATGTGGAATTTACACATTCTCCCTGTGCCTGTGTGGGTTTCCTCCCAAAGTCCAAAGAATGTGCAGGTTAGGTGGATTGGCTTTGCAGTTTACTATTTTTTTAACACGCACCCAACACCAATAAAAACACCCATGTATCCAATTGAATACTTACAAGCAAAGCCCGTTATAAGCAATGCAAACCATCAGAGAAGAGGGAGACTGGGAAGGGACAAAATCAAAATGGAGTTGGAGGGAGAAATAAAGTACTGTATTCCTCTCTCTAAAAGCATAGAGAGCAATAGTGGACATCTTGTGCACTTTATCTAAGCACACCCAGACATGGCATAACTACAGAAGAGGGGCAGACAGTTGGCAGAGATGGCCCCCTCCATTGTCAGCTGTTTGCACCTGTTTATAACCAGTCTGGCCATGCCCAGGAGCAGACCCACGACGAGGTCTCCGATCTACCCACACCCCTCTGCACCGAGTGCCCAAAGATCAGGAGCATGGGCCCGACATGCAACCAAAAGCACAAGAAAAGACTTGTTAATTTACTAAAATGGAGGTGCTGTGTATTTTAAAGGCAATCAAGAATGGGCAATAAATTGGCTTTACCAATGATGCCCTCATCTCTTGAAAGAGAAAGAAAAAAAAACTAAACACATATGTACAGACATTAATTTACTGTTAATCACATTCATTTCCTGAAGATCCAAGTGATTATTTTATTACCAATTCAATTTGGAAAGTTGACGATGTTTGTTCTGCCTGGTTTGAGAGATGGTTAAAAATATATAGTATTTAGCGCCATCTGTTGGCTATTTAGAAGCTGGGTAAATATATTGCACAAACTGCTTTAAATTTGGTACTCGATTTTTAAATTGATTCATTCAAAATTATCTATAACCAGATCGATATTTCACTTGGAACAAAATAAAATGAAATGTTAAAAATCGTAATGTCTTGGGTTTAATCAGTAAAGGACTCTGTAAAGAATAAATGTAACCTTTCAGAAAAAGTTGGAGGAAGAAGCAGTAAAACATATCTCTTCCACCGAGCCAGTGAGGCATTTTGCAGGTGCAAGCAGAAAACAAAATGGCCAACATAAGCAGAACAAGATCTTACAAATAGTCAATGCAGTGAACAGCTTGTTAATCCTTCAGACCTTCAAGATCTACTTTTTGATTAAACTTTTAGTATCTCCTTTGGCTTGGAATTTGATTGCATCTTGGGACAACGTTCTAAAGTCTTTTAATAAAAACAAATTATTGTATGTATCTTAATGGTTGCAAAGTAAGAATGGTTGATTCATCTTTATTTCTCTTTTATGCAGGATTTTAGGTGGGTGGGCTTCTGAAAGAAACTGTTTGATCATTTTTTAACCCTGGCTGCAAGAGGTTTTACTTGAAGGAATTCTCCCCACGTCTGCCTGGGTTTCCTCTAGGTGCTCCGGTTTCCTCCTACTGTTTAAAAATGTGCAGGTTGTGGATCGACCACGATAAATTGCCCATAGTGTTCAAGGATGTGTAGGTTATGTGGATGAGCCACTGGAAATGCAGGGTTTAAGGAGTAGCATGGGGACTGGAGGGGCGTGGGAATAGCTCAGGGTGAGATGGTCTTTGGAGGGTCAGTATAGACTTGATAGTCCAAATGGCCTGCTTCCACTATGAACTTGTGAAAGTCTTCTCTGGGTTTTTGTCTCTTGTGAGCTGAGGCTATTTGCCATTGTAAACAGTATTTAATCAGGGTGACGTGGGTCACATTGACTCACTGGCGAGCTGGTGTGAACTCTGCATTGACCACTTTGGGAAGGCTGATAAACTCAAAGCTTTATCAGGTAATTTATTGGGCAGTGGCAGATTTCTTGAAGATCAAGGGCCTGCTGTACATTGCTCAGCAGCACCATTGGTGGAGACACTGAGTACTGCGAGTAATGCACCCAGCCTGGGGCCTCAGGTGAGTGTTGATAGGAGGAAGTATTGGCAACAAGAGCAAGGGAATGGCTCATGATCAATCTCCTGATCTGGGGTCTCTCGATTAAGAACAGAGTGTCTTTGAACAAGGAACTCTTTGGTAATCTGCAAGCAAACTTGACAGGATTTACTTTTGGAAATTCCTGCCAAGGTGAAGTCCTTAAGTGGGCATTAATTGGCAGTGGGGTGGGTGGGTTGCTCAAAATCTTCCTGCTTCGATTACCCTCTTTGTGAAAACGTTGCCCCTTAGGTGCCTTTTATGTCTTTGCCTTCTCATCTTAAACCTATGCCCTAGGGTTTTGGACTCCCCTACTCTGAGGAAGATACCTTGACTATTCACACTATCAATGCCCCTCATAATTTTACAAGCCTCTATAAGATTCCTCTCAACCTCCAACACTAGAAGGAAAGCCTATTCAGCCTCTCCCTGTAGCTCAAACCCTCCAACCGTGGCAACATCCTTGTAAATCTGTTCTGCACCCTTTTGAGTTTCACAACATCTTTCCTAAAGCAGGCAGACCAGAATTGAATGCAGTAGTCCAAACATGGCCTCATCAATTTTGTGCTTTTTCACCTGATGAAGGAGCAGTGCTCTGAAAGCTTATGTTTTCAAATAAACCTGATGTACTGTAACCTGCTGTCATGTGACTTCTGACTTTGCCCACCCCAGTCCACCATTGGCATCTCCACATCATGTCCACCTGGTATGCCTTACCAACATGCAACACCTCACATTTATCTAAATTAAACTCCACCTGCCACTCTTTGCCCCATCGATCCATCTGATTAAGTTCTGCAATTTCCTCAAGGCCTTTCATCGTTTTACGGTGCTCCATAAAATGTTCCTATTAACTCCTGTTCTTAATACAGCATGGGATGACAGTGGAGTAATGGTAATGTCACTGCACTAGTCACCCAGAACCCCAGGTTAATGTTTCTGGTGATGTTTAGGTCGTTCTGCTATAACGTACATTTCGTTAACAGGAATTTGTTGTAACCCATTTGATGAATTTGAGACACTGTTTCTAAAGCGCGAACTTTTAAAATGTGCGTTGGCTTTAATGAAATTATATCACTAAAACTTTAAGCATTATTTCTAAAGTGCAATTTTTATACAATGCAGGGTTGCACAAGAATGTAACCGTCAGGTTATAGAAGAACTACCTGTAGGCTCAAATACCACGATGGAAGATAGTGAAATTTGAATTCAATATAAACCTGAATTTAAAAAGAAAGCTAACCTAATCATGACCATGAAAGCACTGTAAATTGTCATTTGAAACAAAAAACATTTGGTTCCCTGAAGCCCTTTTAGGAAGTAAATCTACTGTCTTAATGGTCTGACCTACACATTAGGAGAAAGTGAGGAGATCAAAGCTGAAAAAGGAGCCATTCCTGAAGAAGGGCTCATGCCCGAAACGTCGATTCTCCTGTTCCTTGGATGCTGCCTGACCTGCTGTGCTTTTCCAGCAACACATTTTCAGCTCTGATCTCCAGCATCTGCAGTCCTCACTTTCTCTGGATTAACAGCCCGGTCCTCACTTTCTCCTAGAAGATTTTAACCTACTACGAATCCTCTTACAAAGGTGCCTTCCTTGAAGAAGCTCTCTTCCATTCCTGAAGAAGGGCTCATGCCCGATACGTCAATTCTCCTGCTCCTTGGATGCTGCCTGACCTGCTGTGCTTTTCCTGGCCTACACATTAATCTAGGTAAAAACAATGACTGCAGATGCTAGAAACCAGATTCTGGATTAGTGGTGTTGGAAAAGCACAGTAGTTCAGGCAGCATCCAAGGAGCAGGAAAATCGATGTTCCAGGCAAAAGCTCTTCATCAGGAATACAGGCAGAGTGCCTGAAGGGTGGAGAGATAAATGAGAGGAGGGTGAGGGTGAGGAGGAAGTAGCATAGAGTACAATAGGTGAGTGGAGGTGGGGATGATGGTGATAGGTCAGGGAGGAGGGTGGGGGAAGGTAGCAAAGAGTACAATGGATGGATGGGGGTGGGGTGAAGGTGATAGGTGGGTCGTAGGGGGGCGTGGACCTGGCCAGGTAGTCACGGAGGGAACGGTCTTTGCGGAAGGCGGAGAGGGGTGGGGAGGGAAATATATCCCTGGTGGTGGGGTCTGTTTGGAGGCGGAGAGGGGTGGGGAGGGAAATATATCCCTGGTGGTGGGGTCTGTTTGGAGGCGGAGAGGGGTGGGGAGGGAAATATATCCCTGGTGGTGGGGTCTGTTTGGAGGCGGAGAGGGGTGGGGAGGGAAATATATCCCTGGTGGTGGGGTCTGTTTGGAGGCGGAGAGGGGTGGGGAGGGAAATATATCCCTGGTGGTGGGGTCTGTTTGGAGGCGGAGAGGGGTGGGGAGGGAAATATATCCCTGGTGGTGGGGTCTGTTTGGGGGTGGGGGGAATGTCGGCGGATGATTTGGTTTATGTGAAGGTTGGTAGGGTGGAAGGTGGGCACCAGGGGCGTTCTGTCCTTGTTGCGGTTGGTGGGGTTGGGTCTGAGGGCGGAGGTGCGGGATGTGGATGAGATGCATTGGAGGGCATCTTTAACCACGTGGGAAGGGAAATTGCATCTCTAAAGAAGGAGGCCATCTGGTGTGTTCTGTGGTGGAACTGGTCCTCCTGGGAGCAGATACGGCAGAGGCGGAGGAATTGGGAATACGGGATGGCATTTTTGCAGGAGGTCGGGTGGGAAGAGGTGTAATCCAGGTAGCTGTGGGAATCGGTGGGTTTGTAAAAAATGTTGGTGTCAAGTCGGTTGTCATTAATGGAGTTGGAGAGGTCCAGGAAGGGGAGGGAGGTGTCAGAGATGGTCCAGGTAAATTTAAGGTCAGGGTGGAATGTGTTGGTGAAGTTGATGAATTGCTCAACTTCCTGACATGAGCATGAGGTGGCGCCAATGCAGTCATCAATGTAGCGGAGGAAGAGGTGGGGAGTGGTGCTGGTGTAATTACGGAAGATGGACTGTTCTCTGTAGCCAACAAAGAGACAGGTATAGCTGGGGCCCATGACTGTCCCTTTGGTCAGGAGGAAGTGAGAGGATTCGAAGGAGAAATTGTTAAGGGTGAGGACCAGTTCAGCCAAATGAATGAGAGTGTCAGTGGAAGGGTGCTGTTGGGGACGTCGGGAGAGGAAGAAACGGAGGGCCTGGAGTCCCTGGTCATGGCAGATGGCGGTGTAGAGGGACTGGATATCCATGGTGAAGATGAGGCGTTGGGGGCCAGGGAAACGGAAGTCTTGGAGGGCATGGGTGGTGTCTCGAACGTATGTGGGGAGTTCCTGAACTAGGGGGGGATAGGACAGTGTCGTGGTAGGTAGAGATGAGTTCAGTGGGGCAGACCTCCCCCTCACTGAGGACGAACGATCTATGTTGTGTCTATGGAATGCTTTGGGCAGCTAATGTTGAAGATAGTAATTGTAAATTTTTCTGGAGGGGTTCGGTTCTACATTGCTATTGATTGCTGACAGATTTGTGCTCAACTTGTTGTGATTTATGCCTTAATTTGCCTCACTAAGCTGAATCACCTCAATATTGCAAGCTGTTATATTTAATGTCTGGATGGATCATCAAAATAAATCAAATCACAGTGCACTGTGAATAAAACAGTAACATATTAAATTAGTCAGTTATGTTCTATCTATTGCAGTTCCAGGAAAGGGGAGTAATGCCTGTAAATTCCTACCCTAACCTTATTTGCTGCTGCACTCATTGATTCACTCAGTCACTTCCTCTCAACTTATGGTTATCCATTACACTACAGGACCAAGTCTTTTGAAATAATTGTGACTTGATTAAGCAAAGAAAGGACTCATTGTTTAATTATATTTGGGTATAGAGCATTTTTAGTAGGAAGGTTTATTTTTATTTTGCTGTTTTATGGCTTAAGTTTAATGAGCATCATCGTGAAGCCACAGAGTTTATGGCTTGCTCATCACCACAGGACAAATGAACCAATGCTTTTTGAAATAGATACAGTTCTTACTTAGGACACAGTGCTGTGTATTTTAGACTGGTTTAGTTTTGTAAATTAATTGGTTTAAAAACAAAATGTTGAAGTATATAAAAGGCCTTTGGATATGTATGTGTGCATATGTACACATATTACATCGGTGTTAGGTTCTACAGTGAGCATTGTCATCTTGTAGTTGTGACCTTTTAAAGTGTGTTGACAGAAGATACAAGATAATACATTCAATGCGTATTCTGTTATCTCAGGAATAATCAATGTATTAAAACGATCTAATTTATTGTGTACATTGCGTCGATTTTTAAGTAGGAGTAGCTTGTACTCTTGTCAGTTTTAGTTAACTTGTCTTAAGTACCAGATTCATGGTCAAGTCATGCATTGACAAATGGTTCTTTCAATTAAAATATATTGATAGACTTTTGGTGTTTCAATAACATTAAGATGTATTTTGTTAGGACATCTGAAACTAAATAAGTCACTGTGAGTTGACATTGCATACTCCAGGGCAGACACAATTGGCTTAATTGGCACCACGTTATCTGTACGCAAAAAAAAAAAGGCACGCCAAGCTGCTGACTGATATGGACAAGCAATTACAAAAAGGATGTTCTTACAAAGTGATGTGTATGTTAAAGAATAAATCAAGAGACAATAGGAAGAGATGTCAGTAAGATGGCCATTACTTATAAAGTAACAAATCAGGAATTGGACATGGTGTATAGCCAACTTGAGATCGATCAAATTACTATTCATATATTAGCAAGATAAGGACAGGAAATCTCTGATCACAACAAGGGGCAGTGGCCAGCAAGAGTTAACAAGAGGTGGTGTTTTTAATGTTTTAGTGTACAAGAAAGATAGAAGAACTTCAATAAACGAAAGAAACTTTGCCCAGTCAACCTGTGTCACAAGCTGATGTCCTGAGTACGATTGACTGAAAAACTTTTGTTTTTATGAAGCATCGTGTATTTTGCACTTAAGATAAATGTAATAAGCTCTGGATATCTGTGAAAACATACATGTACCTGTAATGAGTCATGTAATTAATCAGAATTATTAAACCTCTAAATTGGCCCCCTCAACTGTCTGTAATTGTAGCTAACTTAAGTCTTAGCAGTTAGAGAGATCCTGAAAATGTTATCACTGCCTTGCATTATAGCTGTATTCTTTACAGTCATAGAGTCATACAACCCAAAAACAGACCCTTTGGTCCAACCAGTCCATGCTGATCATAATCCCAAACTAAACTAGTCCCACCTGCCTGTGTTTGACCCATATCCCTGTGAATGTTTCTCTTCCTGGATGTGTCCAAATGTCTTTTAAAAGTTGTAACTGTACCCACATCCACCACTTCCTCTGGAAGTTCATTCCATACATGAACCACTCTGTGTAAAAAAAAAAGTCCGTCATGTCTTTTGTAAATCTATCTGCTTTCATCTTAAAAGTATGTCCTCTAGTTTTTAAATCCCCACCCTAGGGAAAAGACACCCGCCACTCACTCTATCTATACCCCCCACCATGATTTTATTAAACCTTGACAAAGGTCACCTCTTAACCTCCAACACTCCAGTGAAAAAGGTCCAAGCCTATCCAGCACCTCCTTATAATTCAAGCCCTCTATTCCCAGCACACTCCTGGTGATTCTCTTTTGAATCTTCTCCAGCTTAATAATATCCTTCCTGTAACAGGTCAACTAGACATTCGTTTCCACTTTCAAAATCTCCTGCTCTTTCTGTAGCATTCGATTCAGCTCTCGCCAGATGATAATTTTATTTTTTATTTAGGCTTCCTTTCAATGTGTATTAATACTTTTACAGTGACAGTTCTATTGCACAATACTGCCATCTAGAAGTGAAATAATGGAACATTTTAGCCTTGGGTTTCTTCAGTTCCATTCATTTCAACAGATTTATTCAGCTTGCTACTTCTGGCTTTCTGTCCCAAACCGATTAGTTCAATAAATTGGATATACAGCAGAGATACCATAAAACAACAGGAGCAGAATTAGACCATTTTGCCCATCAAATCCACACTGCTATTCAATCATGATTGACTTGTTTCTCAACCCCATTCTCTTGCCTTTACCCCATAATCCTTAATCCCATACAAGTCAAAAGCCTATCTCTATCTTAAATATACTCAATGCCAGATAAATGCGAGGTGCTGCATTTTGGGAAAGCAAATCTTAGCAGGACTTATACGCATAATGGTAAGGTCCTAGGGAGTGTTGCTGAACAAAGAGATCTTTGAGTGCAGGTTCATAACTTCATGAAAGAGTCGTCGCAGGTAGATAGGATAGTGAAGAAGGCGTTTGGTATGCTTTCCTTTATTGGTCAGAGTATTGAGTACAGGAGTTGGGAGGTCATGTTGCGGTTGTACAGGACATTGGTTAGGCCACTGTTGGAATATTGCGTGCAATTCTGGTCTCCTTCCTATCGGAAAGATGTTGTGAAACTTGAAAGAGTTCAGAAAAGATTTACAAGGATGCTACCAGGGTTGGAGGATTTGAGCTATAAGGAGAGGCTGAACAGGCTGGGGCTGTTTTCCCTGGAGCATCAGAGGCCGAGGGGTGACCTTAAAGAGGTTTACAAAATGAGGGGCATGGATAGGATTAAATAGACAAAGATTCCCTGGGTTCAGGAGAGGGCGTAGGTTTAGGGTGAGAGGGGAAAGATATAAAAGAGACCTAAGGGGCAATGTTTTCACACAGAGGGCGGTACGTGTATGGAATGAGCTGCCAGAGGAAGTGGTGGAGGCTAGTACAATTGTAACATTCAAAAGGCATCTGGATGGGTATATGAATAGGAAAGGTTTGGAGAGATATGGGCTGGGTGCTGGCAAATGGGACTAAATTGGGTTGGGCTATCTTATGCAGCAGCCTTTTGTGCAACACCTTGTCAAATGCCTTTTGGAAATCTAGATACACCACATCTGAGTCCCCATTGTCCACTATGCTCATAATGTCTTCATAGAATTCTAGTACATCTGTTAAGCATGACCTGCCTTTTATGAATCCATTCTGGGTCAATTTCTATCTAGATGCCTTGCTTTCTTTGATAATAGACTCAAGCATTTTTCCCACTACAGACGTTAAACTAACTAGTCTATAATTTCCCATCTTTTGTCTACCTCCTTTGTAAACAGTGGTGTCACATTTGCTGTTTTCCAATCCACTGGAATTGCCCCAGAGTCTGGTGAATTTTGGAAAACTACCACAAGTGCATATGCTATTTCTCCTGCCATCTCTTTTAGCATCCAAAAATGCATTCCATCAGGGCCAGGGGACTGGTCTATCCTTGCCCAACACTACTTCTTTCGTGATAATGATTGTTTCCAGATCTTCACCTACCTTGGTCTCTTTGTCACTTACTGGCATCTTATTAGTGTTCTCCACTGTGAAGACTAACACAAAATACCTGTTCAATGTCGGGTTCATTTCCTCATATCCCTTTACTAAATCCCCTTTCTCATCTTCTAAAGAACCAATGTTTACCTTAGCCACTCTTTTGTTTTATATATTTATAGAAACCTTTTGCTATCAGTCTTTATATTCTGAGCTAGTTACTTTCACAATCTATCTTACTTTTTTTTAATAGCTTTTTTGTGGCTTTCTATCGATTTCCCAGTCTTCTAGTTTCCCGCTGGTCTTTGCCACTTTCTGTGCCTTCTCTTTCAATTTGATAGCCTCCCTTATTTCCTTCGACACCCATGGCAGATGACCCTTTCTCCTACAGTCCTTCCTTTTCGCTGGTCTATACTTTTGCTGTGCACTTTGAAAAATTGCTTTGAAAGTCCACCATTGTTAGTCAATTGTCCCAGCATAAAGTCTTTGCTTCCAGTCTACTTTAGCCAACTCCTCCCTCATCTTATTGTAATCTCTTGTTTAAACACAGGACCCAGGTATTGGATTTTATCTTCGCACTTTCCATCTGCATTCTAAATTCAACCATTCTGTGATAACTCCTTCCAAGAGGATCCCTAACTATGAGGTCATTAATTATTCCTGTCTCATTACACAGGACCAGATCTAGGATAGCTTGCTCCCTCGTCGGTTCCATTACATACTGTTCAAGAAAACTATCGCAAATACACTCAACAAACCCTCCTCAAGGTTACTCTGACCCAGCTGGTCTGACCAATCAACATGTAGATTAAAATCCCCCATGATAATTGCCGTACCATTTTTACAGGCTTTAGTTATTTCCTTGTTTATTATTTGGTGGCCTATAGACTACATCTATCAGTGACTTTTTCTTCTTAGAATTTAATTTTCATCCAAATGGATTCAACCGTATTCTCCTTAGGACCTATGTCATCTCTCAGCACCGCCCTGATATCGTCCTCGAATATCAGAGTGACACCCCTTCCCTTACCCTCCTGTCTGTCCTTCCGAATAGTCTGATACCCCTGGATATTTAACTCCCAGTCATGACTATCCTGTAACCATGTCTCTTTTAATGGCTACTAAATCATATTCATTCACAATTATATGTTTTGTTAATTCATCAACTTTGTTTCCAATGTTACAAACATTCAGGTAAAGTGCCTTTATGCTAGTTTTTCTGAATTCTAGAATCTCCATTATTAATAGATTCAGAGTTATCCTTCCTTTTAACTTCTTTCATAGTCTGCCTTGTACTTAAACCCTCTTGCACACACGCTAACCTGCTGTTTTCCTTTCTATTTACCATCATACTTCCTGTCATTGCCCCTTCCCTTCCCTCGCCCCGATTCACTCGTTGAAAGTCCGAGTGACCACCTTATTTATCCTTTTCCCCCAGAAGGGAGCTTCCAGGTTGTCTCTATCTGAACCAGTCTTATCAGTACAGATCCCTCCTGTTCCAAATCTGATGCCAATGCTCCATGAAATGGAACCCCTCTTTCCCACACCACTCAGTAAGTTTCAATGAGATTTCCCACTCATCCTTCTAAATTCCACTGAGTATGGAACCAGAGTCCTCAACCACTCCTCGTGTGGATGAGCTCTTCATCCCTGAGTCATTCCTGTAAACCTCCTGTCGACTCCTTCTAAGACAGCACATCCTTCCTTATATATGCAGCCTGAAACTGGTCACAATATTCCAAATGTACTCTGACCACAGCCTCAGCAGTAGATCCCTTTCATGTTCTCGTCCTCTCAAAATGAATGCGAATATTACATTTGCCTTTCTCGCCACCAACTGAACTAGCATATTAACCTCAAGAGAATTCTGAACTATGACTCCCAAGTCCCTTTGTGCTTCAGATTTCCAAAGCCTTTACCCATTTAGAAAATAGTCCTATCGCTGTACACAAACTCACACTTTCCCAGTGTATTCTACCTGCCACTTCTTTGCTCATTCTACTAGCCGTCCAAGTACTTCTGTAGCATCCCTGCTTCCTCAATACTACCTATCACTCCATCTACCTTTGTGTCATCTTCAAACATTGCAACAACGTCCTCAATTCATTCTTCAATTTCATTAATGTATAACATGAACAATTATAGTCCCAACACAGACCCCTGCAGAACTCCACTAGTTACCAGCTGCCATCCTGAAGACGATCCTTTTATCCCTACTCTCTGCCTTCTGCCAGTCAGCCAAATCTTCTATCCATGACAGTACCTTACCTCTAACACCATGGGCTCTTATTTAGCAGCCTCCTGTGTGGCGCCTTGTCAAAGACCTTCTGGAAATCCAATAGATTGCATCCACTAATTTTCATTTGTCCAAATTGCTAGTTAACTCCTCAAAGGAATTCTTACCAGATTTGTCAAGACATGACCACATCTTAATGAAGCCGTGCTGACACTGCCCTGTCTGACCACATACTTCTAAGTCCACTGCAATGTCATTTTTAATAGAGGATCTAAAATCTTACCAATGAGAGATCAGGCCAACTGGCCTAAAATTTTCCCTATTCTGCCTTCCTCCTTTCTTAAGCAGGTGTGTTACATTAACCATTTTCCTAACCTCTGGAACCCTGTTGACTCCAACGATTCCTGAAAGAGCACCACCAATGCCCCCTCCAACCTCCATCAGAGTCCAGGTGATTTATCCACTTTCAGACCTTTCAGCATCCCCAACACCTTTTCGATGAACACTCACTTCTGCTCCTGACTCTGGAAGTTCGGACATGCTAATATCTTCCACCATGAAGACATATGCAAAGTACCTATTCAGTTCTTCCTCCATTTCTTTTGTTCCTCATTACTTCTTCTCTGGCCTCATTTCTCAGCAGTCCAATTTTGCAATCATTTTTTCAATTACTAGCTAGTATGTCCTCATATTTCATCTTCCCCCATTACTGCTTCTTCAGTATCCAATGCTAGTTTTTAAACACTTCCCAATCCTCTGGCATCCAAATAAAGATTGTATGCTCTTTTTCATTTGCTTTCATGCTGTCCCCGACCATCCTTGTGAGCCACGGTTGCCTGGTCGTCTTCTGAGTAAGTTCCTTCTTTCTTGGGATGAATTTCTGCTGTATGCCCCAAATTACTCCCCAAAACTTCTGCCATTGCTGCTCTTCCCAGCTCAGCTCTCCTTCCAATCAATTCAGGCCAGCTCCTCTTTTGTCTTTGTAATTACCTTTAAAATCAATTGTAGAACAATTACATCTGATTCAAGCTTTTTCCTCTTAAATTGCATGGTGAATTCTATCATAATATGGTCACAACTTCTAAGTGTGCATTTAGCTTAAGCTCCTTAATCAAGTTTGCCTCATTACACAGATCATAAAGTGACCACTTGCGTGCAATCATGCATGTGGAATGCACTGCAAATACTCAGGTTTTAAAAAGCCAACTTTAAAAAAAAAAATCCACTTTACCCATACTACTCTTCCCCTGTCAAAAAAATGGACTCCTTGGTCACCTGAGGAAAAATAAAACGTCACATTTTCAGTTTTATTCCTGGACATTGAAGAACTTTTATGGTCAAGTTCCTGTTATATCTTCAGCAATTTCTCTTTCATTAAAGTGTAAATTTATCTTGTTGTACTAGACAACTTGGCTCAGGGAATGGAGTCATTATAGATGGTTATAGCACAGAATATAATTAAGTCGGTTTTGTCTCTGCAGTTTCTCTGCAACAGCAACATAGCCGGACTCAATCCTCCATGATTTGCCCACAATGCTGCAAATATCTTTTTTCTTTAGGTGTTTATCGAATTTCCTTTTGAAAGCTAAAACTGAATGCTCTCATTCACTATGTAGATTCCACACCATAACCTCCCTCTCCCCATAATCTGTATGTTGGGCTTTTTGTCATTAATCTTAAAATGGCAATCTCTGTTCTCAAACCTTCCCATGTCTAGACTCCTTAAGTTTTATGATATCTCATTCTCTGTAAAAGGAACAATGTCACCGTCTCCTGTCAAGCCATCTCACTGAAATGATTTAGAAGAGAACTAAACATTAAAAACCTCCAAGTTTGCAGACCACATAAAGCAGAGGGGGAGGGTGAACTTAAGAATGCAGAAATGCGTCAGTGTAATTTGACCAAGTTGAGAGTCTGGGCAAATCCATTAACATACAAGAGTCTAAATGATGTTAAATGTTGCAAAAGCTTTGGTAGCAAAAACAGGAAGGCAGATTATCTGAAGGGTGACAAATTAGGAAAGGGAGACATGCAACAAGACCAGAATGTCATCAAGCACTAGTCACTGAAGGTAAGCATGCATGTGGAACATGCAGTGAAGGCAGCAAATGGTATATTGGTCTTCACAGTGAGAGGATTAGAGTACAGGAACAGAGATGTCTGGATGCAATTCCATAGATCATTTGTAAGGTCACACTTGGAGTATTGGTTTTGGATTTCTTTTTGTTTATTTATCTGTAGATGGATAATCTAGTTATGGAGGGAGTGAATTGAAGGTTTATTAGACAAACTCCTGGGGTGGAGTATTAAGACTTTGGATTGGTTAGGACTGCTCATTGCAGCTTAGACCAAGAGAGATTCTCACAAAAATGATAAAATTCCAACAGGACGAGATTGGGATAGAAAGCAGTCGAGACCAAAACTTGTATGTTTTCCATAAGAAGCTAGATATGCCTGCTCATTCTAAAGAGAACTAAAGTGTATAGAGAGAAAGCAGGAACAGGGGATGGAGTTGGATGATCAGCCATGGCCATAGTGAATGGCCTGCTCCTATTTTCTATATTTCGAGATCTCACCTCCGTGGAACCATTCTTGTAAATCTTCATCCACCCTTGAGCCTTCATATCCTCCTCAAAGTGCAGAGATCAGAATTGGGGACAATAGTCCAGTTGATGCCAAACCTGTGTTTCCTGAAGATTCTTCGTAACTTGTGTTATTGTGACAATGCTGCTCCTTTAATAAGGTTATGTTGTCCTTGGTTTTTCCCCCAGAGTTGTCATAAAGTCATGGGTTCCATGATGTCTGGGTTTATCGACTTGAAGCTTTTAAGTTTATATATAAAAACACTTGTACAATGAAAGGGGAGGGGCCAGATCTCCTGGCTCAGCTTTTATTCTGGTTTGTTTTGGTTTTAGCAGTTTGGCTGTTCAGGAGCTGCTGGTCAGTTAAAGCTGGGGAATCCAAAGGGACAGTGACAGTGGAAGGAGGTACCATGCACAATCTCTCTGACATCTCCCTCCTGATTTTACCTTTTTGCCAAGGGTGTGTTTATGGGCACTGTTGCAGGCATTTGGAATAGCATCATTAAGTTTGGATAGTCTGTTGGGTTTTCAGACAGGTTAAGTTATTTTGTCTTATTTAATTCCTTACTCTATGTAAAAAAAAAATGTTTTGCTTAAAACAGAGGGATTTTGACCAGCTGCATCACTCCTGAAATATCCATCTACACCTACTTAAAACAACTAGCAAAGTTAGGGTCTGGGCTTCCTTCTTGAAATGTTTTGAGGGGGTCTGGCCTCGTCCATAACACTTGCTTTAGGAAAGATGCTGTTAAAGTTGCAATGTGCAGAAAATATTTGAGCTATTTGGGACATGCTTAATAAGCTGGAGCTACTTTCCCTGGAGGATTGGAGGCTGAGGGGGTGACCTTATAGAGGTTTATAAATTTATGATGGGGAATGGATAAGGTGAAGGCTAAGATTTTTTCCCAGGATAGGGGAATCCAGAACTAGAGGGCATGGGTTTAAGGCAAGAGGAGAAAGATTTAACTAGGGACCTAAGCGGCAATGTTTTCATGCAGAGGGTGGTGCATGTATGGAATGAGCTGCCAGAGGAGGTGGAGGAGGCTGGTACAATTACAACATTTAAAAGGCAACTGGACGGGTATATCAATAGGAAGGATTGAGGGAAATAGGCCAAATGTGACTAGATTCATTTAGGATATCTGGTCAGCACGGACAAGTTGGACCAAAAAGGATCTTTTTCTGTGCTGTACATCTCTATGACTATTTAAAAGACTATTTCAAAGTTTGGGAGAAGATTTGTAGCTCGGGTACTCGTTGTTGTTGTGGTTCTGTTCGCCGAACTGGGAATTTGTGTTGCAGACATTTCGTCTCCTGTCTAGGTGACATCCTCAGTGCTTGGGAGCCTCCTGTGAAGCCTCCCAAGCACTGAGGATGTCACCTAGACAGGGGACGAAACGTCTGCAACACAAATTCCCAGCTCGGCGAACAGAACCACAACAACAGAATTGCTCCTCAACCTATCCAGCCACTTTCAATCATTTGGTGTAAATATAATCTGTTTTAATTTATATTGCCTCCCCTTGTTCTTCATACAAAAACATATCATTTCTCTACATTGAATTGCCTCTGCATATGCCCAATCATTCCCTCGGTCAGTTGATCACTGTCCTTCGTTATATCTTTAAGTGTTATGTGGACATTTTGGAATTATGTCCAACACACAAGTCTCCATAATATTAAGTAAAGCAGTAGTCTTCGTACAGATGCCTGGTGAACTATGTTCTCAGCAATGTTTCTTCCTGGTGCACAAACTTCTGAGGACAAATGAGCAGCAGTAGTATCCAGAGTTGGAAATCAATGCATTGTCATGTCCATTGGCATGTGTGAAACTTCTGACAGGCTGTGTAGCTGAGAGGGAACATCACAGATCAATCCCAGTGTTCCTTCATCCAGTCCAAAATCACTGCTTCACTAGTACCCCATTTCCTGTCACTCAACCACCTTCTGAGCCTCCTCCTTTTTATTTAACCTAGCTGGAAGCATGTTCTATGCTATTTTATCAAACATTCTTTGGAAGTTCACATACTCAAATTCTCATTCAAGTTTGTTAAATACAAGTGGTCTTTAACAAATCATGCTGGCTTTCCTTAATTGATTCACACTTGCTCAAGTGATTGCAAATTTTGCACTGGAGTAACACCCCAAAGATTTCCTACAATCAAGGTTAAACTGAGTTTCTGGTTACGCCCAATCTGTACACACTTTGTTGAACAACTGTCCAAAGTTTATAGTTCTCCAGTCTTCTGGCACCAATCCTCAGGAAAATTATAAGCTTATGATCAGTTCCTCTGCAATTCTTACCCACACCACCCTGCGTATCTTCAGAAACATTTCGTCTAATCCAGGGGAACTTCCAACTTCTAATTACAGCTGACCTTTCTAACGTGTCGTGTAAAGGTGAGCAAGTATGCATACAAATTGAAGACATTGCATTTTAAATGTTTACTCACAGGAGAAGATCCAGGGAACAAACTGTCATTAGATTAACCACCAAGAGATTGGACTTCAAATCCCCAAATTTTGAACCCAGTTTTTAAAAAAAAGTAAAAGGTGGTCTCTGCAAGGGGCCAAGATGTCAGTTTTTCACAAAATCTCAAAAAAACTTTTAGCGAATGAAATCTGCCACCATTGTCCAGTCAAGGTTATATGTAACATACTATAAAAAAATGTGGTAGATTCCAAATTGCTCAAAGAAGTGGCCTAGAAAACAAGTATATCAAACTACTAAGTGCATTCACCACTTGGACTAGTGGTTTGGGTAGGTGATCCATAACTATCTTTCTAAGTGAGGCATGGGCAATGAATTCTGGCATTTAGGATAATATATATTGAATCGTTAATTACCATGGATCTAGGAAAAGCTTTACACCATAGATAACAGGTGAACCGGCTAGAACATAGATGTGGCTTGAAATTCAGAGACATGAGCAGCTTCTTTGTGCAGGAGTGGAACCAGTAGCAGGCTGTTTCTGATTATAAAAAGTATTTATTAACAAAATACAGTTTTAACAACAACAACAAAAAAAGAGCTTTTAATCACTATCCAGGTACAACGTAAATGATATATGTTTAAAACCAGCATGGAAGGCTGGTATCTGAGCTTTCATCTTCGTGTCTTTAACATTTCATTGAGCTGATGCTACAGGATAAAAGCAAATGCAAATTAGAATATTGCATACTTATTTTACACCTTTTTGCCCAAACTCCACCTATGCACTCAACAATACTACAATAAAGATTTCTGTTAATTTTGTCATTCAATTATAGAAACAGTTATTGAAGTTGTTCATTCTTTGATATATATGTGCAAGTTACAATATATTGCAGCACACAGCTTAGCAAATCTGCAGGGAATGATGAGAAGGGGAAAAAGTGGGGGGGGGGGGGGGGGGGAAGAATCTTCATGGTTCTAATAAATGACCATCTGAAGTTCTTACTCTTTAAGGGTAGTCCATTTTACACTTTGATACGTAGAAATCTGATGTTTTAAAAGCAAGGTCCAGTAATAGAAATTGCTAAATTCATGGACTCATGCAACTCAGAAGTAATATTTCTTTATATAAAAAGAGTTGATAATGGGTCACTCTTTTTAATCTCAGAATTCCCTGAAGTGTGGAAAAACTAAACTTTACAGACACCCAATTGGAAAATATTTGGGTTCTCAAGAACTTTAATTTCAACAGAGCAGATATTTAATATTAAGACAGAATTGTTCCAACCCAAAACACAGGTAACTAAACAAACTACAGTGAAAGCTTGTTAGAACATGGTTGCAAGGGTCTGGAGGACAAGACCGTGTTATAGTTCAACAAAGGATGAACGATCTCATGCAAGATCAATAAATACAAGAAAAGTGAGCTGATGGGTGAATTGGGGCCAGTGAGAGTGAGTGGTGGGAGAGTGAGTGAGCGAGAGAGAAGTTGAGGGTGACTATAAGGATCTCATCTCCCAAAGGCGATGGGAGCACTCACGTTGGTAAAAATTTACTTCGAGGAGCCACGAGACCCACATGCTACATACAAATTCACAGTAAGCCAAATACTCAGCCAAACAAAATACTTACAGAGAGTTGCTCAAAACTTTTAAATGTCTTGTCATCTAGTTGACTAAAATCTGTATTGTTTATTTTGCTGGCCAGAAGTTGGATATTCTAAAACATAGGAAAAATGTAATTCAGTCTTCACGAGAACCACAGGATGCTAAAAGCTCTCATTTACAGATTGAGAAGCTGTTAGAGGAATGATGTCAAAAGTCTTCAAGTCATATAAGCTCACCTGTCCATCCTGAGTGGGGATGCTGATGGTCACTTCTTTGGGTTCAGAGAGTGGGCTTCCTGAAAAGCTATATACACGCTCCCCCACTTTTCGTAAGCGCGTTGTCGTCTTTGGTAATCTATGAACCGTTTTACCAGATTATCTCAACTACATGGTTATGTTTTTGAATGCTTTTGTACTAAAACAAATCTCACAGGGAGGGAGGGTAAAGGAATATTTCACATCTTACAATTACAGCAATATGTCAAAAAATAACTTTTCTTTCACACCAATTTTTTCAGTTTGGATACCAGAAGATAAAGTTTTTCAGTTTGTGATTCATAGAAATTCAATATTTCTGTTAGATATTGTGAACTCTTAATAAACTGACCTTGAATCAAATTTAGGTGTTATCAGTGGCGTGGGTCCCCAGATATCACCGTTACTTGTAGAACGTAGGCCCTTGGTTCGGCTGTTCCTGTACAATTGAACAAACAATATTTTGTCAGAAGTCAAATAGAAGGAAAAAATGTTTACCCAATTCCAGATAACCAAGATCTTGTGCTTAACAGAGAGGAAATCCAATACTTTCACATTCTAATTAAGATTTCATTAGAAGTTCTTCAAAGTTACACTTTTTGTTTAGAAGATGGGAGAAAAATCAGCAGTACACTGACATGACTGAGTATTGTTACAAAGATGTGTGTTGCTTTTTCAACACAAACCAAAGCTGGTGTCAGTTATAAGGCCAAGTCATTCCGTTGTTCAATATGATCACAGCCAACTCCACTTTATGACACTATTACAATTCTTTGACGTCCTTAATGCCCATAAATCTATAAACTTTACTTTTGGAAATAATCAGTCGACAGTCTCTGCTGCCTCCAGAAAGTCCTGACCTTGGAAGGAAGAAATTTTTTCAACCCAGTCCAAAATAGCTGATGTATACCCTAAAATGACAACATCCTGCTCTAGACTCTGTAGCCAGTGGAATCAGCTTATCATCTTCTTACCTTGCAGGAGATTGTCAATAATGAAATGGACATCAGAACTTTTATTCAAACTTAACTAGGGTATGATGACACATTTTTCTCTAACCTTCTTCTCAATTCATCATTCTCTATATTTTAAGTTTATTGCCCTACCTTAATCTCAACCATCAGAGTTCCCAACACACATGCATGGCCATCACCTTTGAACTTATTAGTCTCTGGCTATTCCACTTGGTAGTTTTCATCTCTACTCACAAATCCAAGGGTGCAAGACTTGAACAGAATTGATCTGGAGGACAATTGGTTTTGTCATTCAGATCTGGCTGGACCATATAAAATATGATTGGATCTTGCTCTCATTAGCCAAAACTGCTAAATATTCCAGGATCATCTCAGAATGTCAAGGCTTGATCAACTAAGACTAGCACTTTCCTTCCTTCCTTTGCCTGACTCTCAGCCACACTTTCTTGACGTGTCTTCCAACCCTACTCAAACTCAATCATCTTCTTAGTTCTCCCATCTTTATGTCCTATCAGAGTTCAGATTTCTCAGCATGACTATGACTAAACTATTCCCAAGCTTCCCTTTCTGGTTCTAGCATTAGCTGATATTGTGAATAGGTCTCTCCTTTAAGGTACTGTCTTCTGCTCTGTCAAATCTGTTATTGTCACCTATCTCCTTAGAATATCAAAGGGTTTTTTTGTAAAATTAATATCCCATATTCAATGTTCTTTTTCTCTTGAAAGTTTTGATTGTACTGTCACCTCTAGATGTATTGTTAGAATCTCTACAGTGTGTAAAACAGGCCATTCGGCCCAACAAGTCCACGCCGAGCCTCCGAAGAACATCCCACCCAGACCTATCCCCCTTCCTGATCCCTGTAACACTAGTTGCAAAGCTGGGTACAGTACTTGTAGATTGGGAGGCAGTAAATTAAAATTTGGTGTTTGTAAAGTGCTTGGGGCGGGGGAATTGCATGGCACCTTTAAAAGATTGTGCACTTTTTCTGTGCTTAGAGATTTAAAATGGATGTCTGTGAACAGCAGCTTGAAAGTTTGCAAGTACACAGAGAGCACCTGAATTGAAATATTAGCATCAAAAGACCGTACAGTTAGCAGGACAAACAGCAGTTTTTACCAAGACAACAAGCTTTTGAATTTAGCCAATTGATTTGAACCAGGTACTTAGACACTAAAAGCTATTAAATTGAAAACTGATGGTTTTGACAACATAGGACCAATCCTGTAGGAAGAAATATTGATGTTATCAAGTGTTAAAAAAAAAGTGGCAGTTGGACAACAGTCCAGAACTAGTTGCCATCCAGAGCTAACAGCCCCTAGCTCTGAGAATCACTGACACTCACAGCCTCCTCAATGTCTTAGAGAGAGCACCATCTAAGTAACAACAGTACCATTGGCACAGTTCATTAACATTCTTGTGTGAAGAATTGACAGAAAAAGCACAGAAGACACGGCTCTAATTTCGAGAGACTAATTTTTAAAAAAATATGAATGGGACTTATTTTTATTGGAAAAACACCTTCAGAATTTTCTTTATTCTGCAATAGCTAGTAATTCGAAGGGATTTATGGAGTTTGTTAATAGTTTAGT
The DNA here is from genome assembly GCF_004010195.1 of Chiloscyllium plagiosum. Taxonomy (NCBI): domain Eukaryota; kingdom Metazoa; phylum Chordata; class Chondrichthyes; order Orectolobiformes; family Hemiscylliidae; genus Chiloscyllium; species Chiloscyllium plagiosum. Next base: position 39,245,359 of record NC_057736.1, on the reverse strand, counting down.
TAATTTGTTCACTGTTAGATAAATAAAGTATCACTTGTTGGATTTTAAAGTGAATGTCAGGGTTTTTTTTAAAGATTAGATTACTTACAGTGTAGAAACAGGCCCTTCGGCCCAACAAGTCCACACTGATCCGCCGAAGCGCAACCTACCCAGACCCATTCCCCTACATTTGCCCCTTCACCTGACACTACAGGCAACTTAGCATGGCCAATTCACCTAACCGGCACATTTTTTTTTGGATCGCGGGAGGAAACCGGAGCACCCGGAGGAAACCCACGTAGACACGGGGAGAATGTGCAAACTCCACACAGAGTTGCCCGAGACGGGAATTAAACCTGGGTCTCTGGCGCTGTGAGGCAGCAGTGCTAACCACTGTGCCACCGTGCCGCCCACTAGAAGTTACTGAAAAGCAGGTTACACCACTTTTCACATTCGGTTTTAGATTGTGGGGTGAGGTGCTCCAGTTTTAGATCTCCGCTTTGTAACACCTTACATTCCTCACGACTAACGCATCTAACCTACACATCCCTGAACTCTACGGGTAATTTAGCATTACTAATCCACCTAACTTGCACATTTTTGGAGTGTGGGAGGAAACCGGAGCACCAGCAGAAGCCTACACAGTCACGGGGAGAACGCGCAAACTCCACACAGATAGTCACCAGAGGGTAGAATCGAACTGGGGTCTGTGGCGCTGTGAGGCAGCAGTATTAACGACTGAGCCACGGTGTTGCCCATTTTCTTATTCTATTCCTTTATTACCAAAATCCATGTACCAATCTCTCCAAATCAGATTATTAGCCAGTGTTAAGTTGCCTCTTAACCTGTGTGACTCTGATAAGTCAAACTATCTCAAGTTCTTCACAATCTTTCTGCAGATCTTGATATAGCTGACCACAGCTTAATTTTAGCTTCATTCCACTGACTCGCAGAGTGGCATTATTGAATTATACTTTTGTAACTAATTATTCTTCTGTAAATAATGCAGGGTATCTATTCTCTTCCTGCTTCTGCAGGAATCATTTATTCTTGTAAACTTCTGGCTGGTCTTGCACATTCTACCCTCTTCACAATTCAATGGAAGCTAAAACTCCACTGCCCCTATCCTAACTCGCATCTTTCCCCTTCTGATCTCTAATCTCTTCCAGAACTACAACTATGGACACCATTTCTGGCCTTTAAACACCTTTATTTTAATTGTTCCACAGTTGTTGGTGATGCCTACTATTGTAAAGGTCCCCAAATCTAGAATTCCCTCCTTTCCCCTTTTAATCTGCCCATGTTTCAGCAGTGAATACAGTTCAACAAGTGATTCATGAACTGCTTATACATTTAATATGTACATTCATGAAAAAACATTGGATAATTGCACATCTTTAAGACTGCTCTTAAAATATGCAAATAATGCAAGTAGCATGCTGAAATGTATTGCAAGAGGCATAAAGTCTGAGGTAAAGATGTTTTGCTTCAATTGCATGAAAACTTAGTGAGACAGCACCTGGAATAGTGTGCAGTTTTGTCTTCCTTACCCAAGGAAAAATGTGTTAGCCACAGAAATGTAAAGTGGAGATTCATCAGACACATTCCTGAGATAATGGGACTACCCAAAGAACACAGAGGAAACTAGGCTTATATTCCAATGGATTTAGAAAAAATTAGAGGTCATCTCATTAAAACTGACATTAAAAAGGCTTTGTGAGAAGCAATGGTATTTTTGCTGGCTGGGTGAAGGGGATTCTAGAACTAAAGGATACAGTTTCAAAATAAACAGTTATCTATACAGGACTAAGATAAAGAGGAATTACTTCAATTAGAGGATCTTTGGAATTCTCAACCCTAGAAGGCTGTGGAAGTTCAGTCATCAAGTATGATCAAGATGGACATTGACAGATTTCTAGACACTGAGATACAAGGTATAGTGATAGCACAGGAAAACGGCATAGAGATAGATGATTAACTATGAGCTAGAATATCAATGGAGACTAGAGAGTCTGAAAGGCTTACTCCTATTCTTATGTCAAAAAGTGTGGCACTGGAAAAGCACAGCCAGTCTGGCAGCATCAGAGAAACAGAATAGTCAACATTTTGAGCATAAGTTCTTTGTCTTTCCTGATGAAGAGCTTATGCTTGAAATGTGGAGTCTCCTGCTCCTTGGATGCTGCTTGTGCTTTTCTAGCACCACACATTTTGACTCTGATCTCCAGTCCTCACTTTCTCCTATTCCTACATCTCTTCGAAGCCATCTGCCCTAATATCTTGTGGCTTGGTGCCAGGTTTTGCTTTGCAATGCTTCTGTGAACATGTTATTACATCAAACTTTTTTTATAAATAAGAGATACAAATACAAGTTGATTTTCACCATTAAGTTATTGCTTGTGTATCATAGAAGATTGTTGGATTTATGAGGAAGTACTACACAGCCAATCATGTCTCTGAACTTAAACTAGTTGGATAAGGTGGCTGAAATTTATTAACATTATGAGTTTATCACTCCACATCGTCGAGAAGATTCACATAACAGACATGTTGAACTGCCTTTGGCAGTTCATTATTATTGAATTATATAAAAATTGAAGAGGCTCCTACAAAAGTGAAGTATCTTTGTTGCCAGATGCTAGAGTGTAACAACTATATCTTACGGCCTGATCTTACAAGATTATTAACATCTTTCATTCCAACCCACTTGTATCTTTATATATGTATATTTCAATAATAACCAAGACACGCTTACTTACGTATCTATAGCAGTTTTGAACTAAACAAACCTTCATTTTGTTTAAGCATAAAGCTGTGCTGTTGGTTGTTTTTAAAATCAAAATAGACAAATCCATGACAGGTTGGTGCAAAGGATGGATGTGCAATAGGTAAAATATAATGCCAAGTTAGTCACTGCTCAGTTGCTGGCATACTTGACCAAAGGATCCAGATTAAAGTCCCAATAAATGGCTTGAGCATATAAAGAAGATTGACATTCCAGTCAGGTGCTGGGTGGGTGCTGTACTGACAGAGGCACAGTCTTTCTGATAAGATGCTAAACAGCTACCTCATCTGCCTTCATACGTGTCACATTGGTACTAATGACATTGCTGTGACTAGAAAAATTGTTCTGCTGGAAGAAATTTAAACAGTCTAGAGCACAGTTAAAACACAGTCTCCAAAGTAAATTTCTGGATTACTACCTGAACCTTGGGAAACTTGCATAGGGTAAATAAAGTTGAGGAGTTAATAGTGTGGCACAAAGACTGGTGTGGGTGGAATGGGTTTTAGTTCCAGCTCATGGGTCACTGTCAGTACTGGCGCAAAAGTGAGTTGCTCTGGTGAGACAAGCTTCAGTTGAAATGTGCTGGGGCTGGCAGCACAGCAAATCAAAAAACTCTTACTGTAAAGAGGTCTTTAAATTAATTTGGACAGCAGCAGTGTTGCATGCGTGACAGTTGAATGTAAGAGGAGAAACTGCTAAGTAAATGTGTATGTTTATTATGGCAGCAGTGCAGATCATCATTTGCATAACAATTCCCTGGGTGGAACAGGAAAGCTCAGCAGCGAAAAAAAAACAGCAGTAAATGGTCCAAGGAGGGGAAAAAATTGTAAAAAGGCAAAATCAATGGATTTGCTTCTGCACGTATAGTATTTGGAACAGAATAAACAAATTAATGGCACAATGTTAGTGTAAAATGCTAATGAGTATGAAACAGGTAAGGAGGAAAGACTGGTTGGGTAGCTATTTTAGTACAGGAAGAATAGTATAGCAAGAAACAACCTTAGATCAGAAGGTGAAGAATCATATGGGAAGACATTTAAAACAAAAAAAAAGGATGACACCACTGGTGGGAGTAATCAAAAGGTCTTCTAACAGTAGCTATGATAGAACACAAAATACTCAGGAGATAATGTGGGCATGTAAGAAGGTAGTTTATTAATTGTGGATGACTTTAATCTTCTTATAGTTAAATTGGCGGAGAAAACCATGAAGGAGGAGGCAAAAAACACTAGAGAGAGAGAGTTTCCTAGAATATTACATTGTGGATCTAACCAGGAATCAGACTATTTTGGTTGGGTACCGTGCACATAGATAGTTTCAATAAATGATGTCAGAGTACAAGATGCCCTCCAAACAGTGACCATAACATAATAGAATTTAGTACAGGTAGATAATCCTTCATCTGAAACCCAAAATCTCCAAATTCCGAAGGCTTTTCATCAAGTTTTTAATCTCAGTTACAAGGTTGTTTGGCCTGCTGTTACCCAACTCCACACCCGTTCAATGCATGTCACTCAGATGTGACGTGAGGTCGGGGGGGGGGGGGGCGGCATGGCCCAGTACTGGCAGGCCTCAATTCCTGTCTCAGGGCCAATTACTCAGTGAGTCTGCTGTTCGCTAAGATTCTTTTAAAATTTCACCTTTGAACCATCATTTATTCCAAAATTCAAAAATTCCAAATTCTGAAAACCAGCTGGCCCTGAGTGTTTAGGATAAAGATAGTATACCTGTATTCAGTTAAAAAGTGAGAAACTTGGGTAGGAAACAATGGTGCTAAACATAAATAAGGGCAATTACAAATGAATGAGGACAGAGTCAGCTGGAGTGAATTTAGCAGCAAAGGTAATTGAGGAACAATAGCAGAATTTAAAACAATCATTCATGACTCAAAGCAAAGGCATATCCCAGTGATAAAGAATTCTAGGAAGAGAATAAAACAATTTATCATCAAGAGGTTGAGAATAGGATCAAATTGAAAAGAAAAAAACTTGGTAAAAATTAGTGGCAAGTCAGAGAATGTTTTAAAAACCATCAAAAGATGATCGAAAAAAATGAATAGAGATAAGAAAATACTTTGGAGGGTAAACCTGCAAGTAATATTGGGACAAACAAGATCTTCTTTAAATATATAAAAATCTTAGAGCAAGACCTTTTAAAAGAGATAAGGAGAAACATCTTCAGCCAGAGTGTGGTGAATCCATGGAATTCATTGCCACAGAACACTATGGATGCCAGGTCATTGAGTATATTTATGATGGAGATAAGTAAGTTCTTGATTGTCAAGGGGATTAAGGGTTACTGAGAGAAAGCAGGAGAAACTTATCAGCCATGATTGAATGGCAGAGCAGACACGATGGGCTGAATGGCCTAATTTCTGCTCCTTTGTGTTATGGAAGACAGATGCCAAAGTGAACATAGGTCCTTTAGAGAAAGAGGCTGAGAAAATAAAAATGGGGAACCAGGAAATGGCAGAGGGGCGAATAAATATGAAACAAGGGACAAAGACGGAGGAGGAAGTAAACAATAATTATCATCACAGAAACAAAGGGGCTAAAAGTAGAGTTCCATAAACCTGTGCGATGCATCAGAGGATACTAAACAGAATACCTTTACAGATCGTGGATGCACTGATATGGATCTTCAAAGTATCCTTTACTCTGGCAAGTTCCAGAGAATTGGAAAACTATCAAAGTAACATTCTTATTTAAAACAGAAGGGGACCAAAAGCAGGCAATTAGCTTACATCTGTTATAGAGAAAATGCTAGAAATGTATTTACAAACTGTGATAGCAGAGCATTAGAAATACATAATATGATTAAGCACCGTCAGCATAGCTTCAAGAAGGGGAAATCATACTGGACTAATTTACCAGAATTACAGAATAAATAAAACATAACATGGTGATGTAATATTTCTATTTCCAGAAGATAATCCATTAAGGTACTACACACTAGGCTACATAAGAACTCACAATGTTGGGGATAGTATATTAAAATGGATAGAGCATTGTCTAGCTAAAAGCAGACAGACTTGAGAAAAAGAGGCATTTTTAAGATGACAACCTAGAACTAGTAGAGTGCCATAGGGATCAATGCTGGCGTCAAATTTATTTACAATATATATTCATGACTTAGATAAAGGAAATTAATGAACTATAGACAAATTTGCAGATGACACAAAGACAGATGGGAAAGTATGTGGTGAGGATGCCAAAGAATCTGCAGTGGGATATGGATGGGCTAACTGAGTGGGCAAACACCTGGCAGCTGGAATAAGTGGGAAAATGTGAGGTTATGCTAATAAACAGTTGGTATAATGGGGCAGTTTCAAGATAGCAACGTTGTAACTCATGGTGCGACACAGGGATCAATGCTGGGGCAGCAATTATTAACTATATTTATGTTAATGACTTAGATGAGGAAGGTGAATGTACTATAGGCAAGTTTGCAGATGACAAAAATAGGCAGGAAGGCAGGTGGTGAGGGTGACACAGAATCTGCAGAGGGATTATAGACAGGTCAGGCCAGGCCAGGCAAAAACTTGGCAAATAGACAATGATGTGCTGAAATGTGAGGTCATGCACTTTGGCAGGAAGAAGAGGGGATGAATACTGTCAGCAGAGGAATACTGCGGAAAGCTGTGGAACAAAGGAATTTGAATGCCCTTGCCCATGAATCGCAAAAAAACTAGCATCCAATTTCAGTGGGCAATAAGGAAGGCAAATGAAATATAAAATTCAGAGAGTTTTGCTAAAAGTATACAAGTCACTAATCAGACCACAGCTGGAATAGTGTGAACAATTTCAGGCCTCTTATCTAAAGAAAGGTGCACTGGCATTGGAGGCATCCGGAGAAGGCTCACTAAGCTGATAACAGTTATGGAGGGGCAGTCTTCTGAGGAAGACTGTACTCATTGGAATAAAGACAACTGAGAGGGAACCTTATTGAAACATATAAGATTCTTAGGGGAAATCGACAGGTTGGATACAGACAGTTATCTCCCCTTGAGGGAGAGTCCAGCACCAGAGGACATGGTCTCATAATAAGGGTTACCCATTGAAGACAAAGAAGGGGAGAAATTTCATTCTCAAAAAATATAGTGAACGTGTGGAATTATTTAGCACTCAGGGCTGTTGAGGTTGGGTCATTAAGTATATTCAAGGTTTAGACAAGTATTTTAAATCAGTAAGGGAATCAAGTGTTATGGGAAAAAGACAGGAGTGTAGAATAGAGGATGATCAGATCTGCCACATTCTCACTGAATGGCAAAGCAGCTTTGATGGGCTAAATGGCCTTTTTCTGCACCTATGTCTTACGACCTTTGACCAGAGGAAGTGTGGAGCTAAATATCATTGAAATGCAGAAAGATTGCAGAAAGCTACTGCACTGAGATATATGACCGTGTACATATAATCAAAAAAAACTAGCACACAAATTTAGCAATTCATAAGAAAAGCAAATTAACTATACACTTTTATTTTAAAGGGAATGGAATATAGAAATAGGGAAGTCTTGCTAAAACTCAAGGTAGGGCACAAACAAAATATCATGCTCCCCTTATCAGGATTTGCTGGAATTGGAGGCTGTCCAGAGATATTTCACTTGGGGTATGCAGGGACTTTGAGTAGGTACGGCCTGTACTTATTAGAATCTGTAAAAATGATAAGTGACTTTATTGAAATATATAGTGAACATTTTATTAGCTGGCACCTCTGGGACCAGGAGTGTGCTGGTTGATCAAATATTCCAGATAATCAAGAGAGAGATGCATAATTTCAGCAAATCCTGACCAAGTGAAGCTTTGAGACATCAGCATCCCTCAAAAAAATCTATGTAAAAACATCAACATACTCTCCAAAATCAATTTTAAAAACACACCGTACGTAACAGAAACATAATGCAGAGGTATATGCATCACCTATATTTCATTTACAGCCTAAATACTTACAACATCGCGATAGATAGCAGTATATAATTTTTGCCAGTTTATCAAGAGTACCAGTTAATAAAAAGTCTGCTCTACAAGGTGTTACAGGGTAGGCGCAGAGATGTTGTTTCCCCTTGTGAGTGTGTCTAGGATGATAGGGAATAATATCAGAGTAAGGGTCACCCAGTTAGGGCAGAGTTGAGGAGGAAATAATTTTCTCAGACGGTAATGTGGATGTCTTTATCACGTACAGCTCCAGAGTCTGGGTTAAGTACATTTAAGGCTAAGATTTTCAAATCAATAAGGGAACCAAAGCTTTATGGGAAAGGCAGGAAAATAGAATTGAAGCTGATTAGGTCAGTCATGATCTTATTAAACGGTGGAGCAGACTCTGAGTTGAATGGCCTGCATCGGGAGGTAAAAGGGATGGAGGAGTTGCATTACTGGTCAAAGAGGATATCAAAGCCGTGCTGAAGGAGGGCACTATGGTGGACTCGACCAATGAAGCAAAATGGGCAGAACTCAGAAATAGGAAGGGTGCGGTAACAATGTTGGGGCTGTACTACAGGCCTCCCAACAGCGAGCGTGAAAGAGAGAGGTACAAATATGTAGACAGATCAGGGAAGATTTGGGAACCACAGGATGGTGGTGACAGGAGATTTTAATTTTCCCAACATTGACTGGGATTCACTTAGGGTTAAAGACCTAGATGAAGCAGAATTTGTAAGGAGCATCCAGGTGATTTTCTAGAGCAGCATGTAAATAGTCCAACTCGGGAAGGGGCCATACTGGACCTGGTGTTGGGAATTGAGCCCGACCAGGTGGCTGAAATTTCAGTAGGGGATTGCTTTGGGAGTAGTGATCACAATTCCCTAAGTTTTGAAATACACATGGACAAAGATCTGACTGGTCCTAAAAGGAAGAGTGCTAAATTGGAGAAAGGCCAACGACATCAAAATTCGGCAGGAGCTGGGGAATGTAGATTGGGAGCAGCTGATTGAAAGGAAATCGACATTTAAAGAAAGGTTGATTAGAGTGCACGGCAGACATGTCCCTGTGAAAATGAGGAATTAGAAATGGAAAGATTAGAGAACCATGGACGACAGGTGAAATTGTGAGACTAGCTAACAGGAAAAAGGATGCATACACAAGGTCTAGGCAACTGAAGACAGATGAAGCTTTGGAAGAATATTGGAAATGTACGACCAATCTAAAACGAAGAATTAAGAGGGCGAAAAAGGGTCATGAAATATCTTTTGCAAACAGGATTCAGGAAAATCCCAAAGCCTTTTATTCATATATAAAGGAGCAAGAGGATAACTAGAGGACGGGTTGGCCCACTCAAGGACAAAGGAGGACGCATGGATGCATGGATACAGAGAAAATGGGGGAGATTCTTAATGCATATTTTGCATTGGTATTTCCCAAGGTGAGGGATAAATGTTTGATTTCTCTAGCTCAAGTTGGCATAAGGAGGGAGGAAATGTTTGGTATTCTAAAAGGTATTAAGGTGGGCAAGTTCCCAGGTCTGGATGGGAGCTGTCCTAGGTTACTGAGGGAAGCGAGAGAGGAAGTGGCTCAGGCCTTAACAAATCATCCTTGAACATGGGTGAGGTCCCAGAGGACTGGAGAATTGCTGATGTTGTCCCCTTGTTTAAGAAGGGATAATCTAGGTAGTTATAGACAGGAGAGAGTGACGTCAGTGGTAGGGAAACTTCTGGACAAGATACTGAAGGATTTGATCTATTCCCATTTGGGAGATAGGCAACATGATTTTGTGCAGGGAAGGTTTTGTGCAGCTTCCTGATGAAGGGCTCCTGCCCGAGACGTTGATTTTCCTGCTCCTCAGATGCTGCCTCACCTGCTGTGCTTTCCAGCACCACTCTAATCTTGACTGATCTCCACATCTGCAATCCTCACTTTCGCCTGTCAGGGGACTGTCAGAGAAGACAGCAGAACAGAGATAGATTGGAGAATTGGGCAGAGAATTGGCAGATGGAGTTCAAATGCGTGGTAATCATTTTGGAAGATCCAATTCAAGAGCAAACTATACAATAAATGGAAAAGTCAGAGTCATGGAGATGTACAGCACGGAAACAGCCCAACTTGTCCATGCCGACCAGATATCCCAACCCAATCTAGTCCCACCTGCCAGTGCCCAGCCCATTTCCCTCCAAACCCTGCCTAGATGCCTTCTAAATATTGCAATTGTACCAGTCTCCACCACTTTCTCTGGCAGCTCATTCCATACACGTACCACCCTCTGAGTGAAAAGGTTGCCCGTCAGGTCACTTTTCTATTTTTCCCCTCTCACCCTAAACCGATGCACTCTAGTTCTGGACTCCCCAACCCCAGGGAAAAGACTTTGCCTATTTACCCTATCCATGTCCCTCATGATTTTATAAACCTCTATAAGGTCACCCCTCAGCCTCCGACACTCCAGGGAAAACAGCCCTAGCCTATTCAACCTCTCCCTATAGCTCAAATCCTCCAACCCTGGCAACATCCCAGTAAATCTTTTCTGAACCCTTTCAAGTTTCACAACATCCTTCCGATAGGAAGGAGACCAGAATTGCACGCAATATTCCAACAGTGGCCTAATCAACGTCCTGTACAGCTGTAACATGACCTTCCAACTCCTGTACTCAATACTAACCAATAAAGGAAAGTGTACCAAACACCATCTTCACTATCCTGTCTACCTGCGACTCCACTTTCAAGGAGCTATGAACCTGCACTCCAAGGTCTCTTTGTTCAGCAACACTCCCCAGTACCTTATCATTAAGCGTATAAATCCTGCTAATATTTGCTTTTTCCAAAATGCAGTACCTTGCATTTATCTAAAATAAACTCCATCAACCACTTCTCAGCTCATTGGTCTATGTGATCAAGATATCGCTATAATCGGAGATAACCTTCTTCGCAGTCCACTACACCTCCAATTTTGGTGTCATCTGCAAACTGCTCACATCAAAATCATTTTTATAAATGATGAAAAGTAGTGGACCCAGCACCAATACTTGTGGCACTCCAGTCTGAAAAACAACCCTCCACCGTCTTCCAAATGGCTAGTTCTCCTTGTATTCCATAAAACCCAACCTTGCTAATCAGTCTCCCATGGGGAGCATTGTTGAACGCCTTACTGAAGTCCAGAGATCACATCTACCGCTCTGCCATCATCAATCCTCTTTGTTACTTCTTCAAAAAACTCAAATCAAATTTGCGACACAATTTCCCACGCAGAAAGCCATGTTGACTACCCCTAATCAGTCCTTGCCTTTCCAAATACATGTGCATCCTGTCCCTCAGGATTCCCTCCAACAACTTGCCCAACACCCGACGTCAGGCTCACTGATCTACAGTTCCCTGGCTTGTCCTTTCCACCTTTCTTAAACAGTGGTACCACGTTAGGCAATCTCCAGTCTTCTAGCACCTCACCTGTGACTATGAATGATCCAAATATTTCAGTAATAGGCTCAATCATTTCCTTAGTTTCCCAGAGTTTTAGGGTCCACCTGATCAGGCCCTGGGGAATTATCCACACTTGTGTTTCAAGACATCCAGCACTTCCACCTCTGCAATATGGACATTTTTCAAAATGTCACCATCTATTTCCCTACATTCTACATCTTCCATGTCCTCTTCCACAGTAAATACAGATGTAAGATACTCTTATTATCTCCCCCATCTCCTGCAGCTCCACACAAAGGTCGCCTTGCTGATCTTGGAGGGGTCTATTCTCTCCCTAGTTACTCTTTTGTCCTTAAATGTATTTATAAAAACCCTTTGGATTCTCCTTAACGCAAATGCCAAAACTATCTCATGTCCCCTTTTTGCCCTCCTGATTTTCCTGTTAAGTATACTTTTACTGCCTTTATACTCTAAGGATTCATTCGATCTATCCTGTATACCTGACATTTGCTTCCTTCTTTTTCTTAACCAAACCCTCAATTTCATTATTGATCCAGCATTCCCTATACCTACCAGCCTTTACTTTCACCTTAATAGGAATATACTTTCTCTGGACTATCTTTACCTAATTTCTGAAGGCTTCCCATTTTCCAGCCATCCCTTTACCTGCGAACATCTGCCCCCAATCAGCTTTTGAAAGTTCTTGCCTAATACCATCAAACTTCAACTTTTATATTTGGTCTATCTTTTCCATCACTATTTTAAAACTAATAAAATTATGGTCAGTGGCCCCAAAGTGCTCCCCCACTGACACCTCAGTCACCTGCCCTGCCTTATTTCCAAAGAGTAGGTCAAGTTTTGCACCTTCTCCAACAGGCACATCCACATGCTGAATCAGAACATTTTCTTGCACACACTTAAATTCCTCTCCATCTAAACCCTTAACACTATGGCAGTCCCAGTCTATGTGTCACCTGCCCTGCCTTATTTCCAAAGAGTAGGTCAAGTTTTGCACCTTCTCCAACAGGCACATCCACATGCTGAATCAGAACATTTTCTTGCACACACTTAAATTCCTCTCCATCTAAACCCTTAACACTATGGCAGTCCCAGTCTATGTTTGAAAAGTTAAAAACCATGATGATTGGCAATTAAGTGTTCCAGGATATAGGCGCTTCAGACAGGACAGGGAGGGAAGTAAAAGGTGGGGGCGGTGGAGTTACATTGCTGGTCAAGGATGATATCACAGCTGTGCTAAAGGAGCACACTATGGAGGTCTTGGGTAGTGAGGCATTATGGGTGCAGCTGAGAAATAAGGGTACAGTCACACTATTGGGGCTGTATTACAGGTAGAAGAACAAATAGGTAAACAGATTATGGAAAGATGTAGAGGCAATAGGGTAGTGGTGATGGGAGATTTTAATTTTCCCAACATTGACTGGGATAGACTGAACGTCAGAGGTCTGGATGGGGTAGAATTTGTCAAAAAGCATTTAGGAGAGTTTTCTAGAGCAGTATGTTAATAGTCCGATGAGGGAAGGGGCCAAATTGGACCTATTACTGGGGAACTAGCCAGGACACGTGGCAGAAGTTGCGGTGGGGGATTTCTTTGGGAACAGTGACCACAATTCTGTAAGTATTAGAATATTCGTAGATAAAGAAGAGAGTGGTCCTAAGGGAAGAGTACTAAACTGGGCCAAGGCCAATTATATCAAAATTAGGCAGGAGCACTGAAATGTGGATTGGACACAGCTATTTGAAGCAAAGTCCACATTTGAGATGTGGGAGGTTTCCAAAGATAAGCTAAAGATAGTGCAGGATAGGCATGTCCTGTTGAAGGCTAAGGATAGGAAGGGCAAGATTCGTGAACCGTGGACGATAGGAGAAATTGTACGACTAGCCAAGAGGAAAAAGGGAAGCATACATGAGGTCGAGGCAGCTCAGAACAGAACAGGCCCCGGAAGAATATCGGAAGAGCAGGACAAGTCTTAAATGAGGAATCAAGAGGGCTAAAAGGGGTCATGAAATAGCTTTAGCGAGCAGAATTAAGGAGAATCCCAAAGCATTTTATTTTTATATAAGAAGCAAGCGGGGAACTAGAGAAAGGATTGGTCCACTAATGGATAACGAAGGAAGGCTGTGTCTCAAACCTGAGAGAATGGGTGAGATTCTGAATGATTACTTTGCATCAGTGTTCACTGAGAAGAGGAACATGATGAATGTTGAGATTTGAGATAGAAGTTTGATTATTTTGGATCATGTTGACATAAGTAGGGAAGAGGTGTTGGGTAGGCTCAAGGTTATTAAGGTGGACAAATTCCCAGAACCGGGTGGGATCTATCCCAGGTTTCTGAGGGAGGCGAGAGGGGAAATAGCATCCTTAAATACAGGTGAAGTGCCGGAGGACTGGAGGGTTGCTCATGTTGTCCCCCTGTACAAGAGTAGTAGTAGGGATATTCCAGGTAACTACAGACCAGTGAGCCTGACATCAGTGGTGGGGAGGTTGCTGGAGAAGGTACTGAGGGATAGGATCTATTTATATTTAAAAATGAATGGGCTTATCAGTGATAGGCAACATGGTTTTGTGCAGGGGAGATCGTGCCTTACCAACTTAATAGAGTTCTTCGAGGAAGTGACCAAGTTGATAAGTGAAGGAAGGGCTGTTGATGTCATATAGTAAAGTGTTTGATAAGGTTCCCCATGGTAGACTAATGGAGAAAGTGGAATCATATGGTGTGCAGGGTGTTCTAGCTGGGTGGATGAAGAACTGGTTGAGCTGCAGGAAGCAGTAGTAGTTGAAGTGAGTTTCTCGAACTGGAGAAAGGTGGACCAGTGGTGTTCCACAGGGGTCAGTGTTGGGGCCACTGTTGTTTGTGATATACATAAATGATCTGGAAGAGGGCACTGTTGGTACGATCAGCAAGTTTGCAGATGACACGAAGATTGGTGGAGTAACAGAAAGCATAAGGGACTGTCAGAGAATACAGGAGGATATAGAATGGACAGTTGGGCGGAAAAATGGCAGATGGATTTCAATCCAGACAAATGTGAGGTGATGCATTTAGGCAAGTCTAATTCTAGAGCGAATTATACAATGAATGGAAGAGCCTTGGGAAAAGTTGATGGGTAGAGAGATCTGGGAGTGCAGGTCCACTGTACCCTGAAAGTTGCTGCACAGGTGGATAGAGTGGTCAAGAAGACATGTAGTATGCTTGCCTTCATTGGGGTATTGAGTATAAGAGCTGGCAAGTCACGTTAACATTGTACAAGATATTGGTTCGGCCACATTTAGAATACTGTGTACAGTTCTGGTCTCCACATTACCAAAAGGATGTGGACACTTTGGAGAGGGTGCAGAGAAGGTTTACGAGCATGTTGCCTGGTATGGAAGGTGCTAGCTATGAAGAAAGGTTGAGGAGGTTAGGTTTATTTTCACTAGAAAAAAGGAGATTGAGGGGGGACCTGATTAAGGTTTACAAATTCATGAAGGGTATAGACAGGGTGGATAGAGATAGGCTTTTTCCCCCAGTGTGAAGGATTCAATAACGAGAGGTCACGCTTTCAAGGTGAGAGGTGGAAAGTTTAAGGGGGATACACGCAGCAAGTACTTCACACAGAGGGTGGTGGGCATTTGGAACGTGTTGCCAGCAGAGGTGGTAGAGGCAGGCACGGTAGGTTCATTTAAGATGCGTCTGGATAAATGCACGAGTAGGTGGGGAGCAGATGCTTCGGAATTGACTGACCGGTTTAGACAGTACATTTGGATCGGCTCAGACTTGGAGGGCCGGAGGGCGTGTTCCTGGGCTGTAAGTTTTTTGTTCTTTATCCCCTACCAAAACGACCCTATTATTCTTACAGATAACTGAGATCTCCCTACAAATTTGTTTCTCAGTTTCCCTCTGACTATGAGTGTGTCTGTAATACAATTTCAATAAGGTGATCATCCCTTCCTTATTTCTCAGTTCCACCCAAATAACTTCCCTGGATGTATTTCCAGGAATATCCTCCCTCAGTACAGCTGCTATGCTATCCCTTATCAAAAACGACACTCTCCCTCCTCCCTTTCTATCCTTACTGTAGCATTTATATTCTGGAACATTAAGCTGCCAGTCCTATCCATCCCAGAGCCTTGTTTCTGTAATTGCTAGGATATCCCAGTCCCATGTTCCTAACCATGCCCTGAGTTCATCTGCCTTCCCTGTTAGGCCTGTTACATTGAAATAAATGTCAGTCCTACTTTGTTCTCTGCTTTTTCCTTGCCTGCTCTGTTTGACTCGCCTTTGTTCTCAACTGTACCAGTCTCAGATTGATCTCTTTCCTCACTATCTCCCTGGGTCTCACCTCCCCCCAACCGTACTAGTTTAAATCCTCCCAAATCTCCCTGTCAGTATATTAGTCCCCTTCCAAATTAGGTGCAATCCGTCCTTGTACAGGTCACCTCTACTCCAAAAGAGATCTCAATGATCCAAAAATGTGAATCCTTCTCCCATACACCAGCACCTCAGCCATGTATTCATGTACTCTATCCTCCTATTCCTGCCCTCGCTTGCCCGTAGCATCATAAGTAATCCAGAAATTACTAATCTCGAGGACTTCCTTTTTAAACTCCTGCCTAACTCTCCAAGCTCCCTTCAGAATCTCAACCTTTTCCCTTCCTATGTTGTTGGTTCCAGTTCCTGGGGAACACTGATATACAGAGATCTGGGTGTTCAGGTCCATTGTTCCCTGAAGGTGGCAACGCAGGTCAATAGTGTGGTCAAAAAGGCATACAGCATGCTTTCCTTCATTGGATAGGATACAGAGTACAAGAGCTCAGTGATGTTACAGTTGTATAGGACTTTGGTTCGGTCGCATTTGGAATACTGTTCTTGTCGCCACATTACCAAAAAGGATGTGGATCTTTGGAGATGGTGCAGAGGAAGTTCACGAAGATGTTTCCTGGTATGGAGGGCACTTGCTATGAAGAGAGGTTGAGTAGGTTAGGATTATTTTCATTAGAAAGACGGAGGTTGAGGTCTTTAAAATCATGAGGTATAGACAGGGTGGATAGCAAAAAGCTTTTCTGCCCCCAGAGTGGGGACTCAATTACTAAGGGACACGAGTTCAAAGTGAGATGGGAAAAATTTGGGGAGATATGCGTGGAAAGTTCTTTGTGCAGAGGGTGGTGGGTACCTGAAATGTGTTGTCAGTGGAGGTAGTAGAGGTGGGCATGACAGCATCATTTAAGATGTATCTAGACAGATACATGAATTGCAGTGAGCAAGGGAATACAGACCCCGAGAAAATAGGAGACATGTTTAGATAGAGGATCTGGATCAGTTCAGACCTGGAGGGCCGAAGGGCCTGCTCCTGTGCTGTAATTTTCTTTGTTTATTTGCTTCTGTCTCTTATGGTCCAATAAAAACACAGGAAATTATTGGCGTCCTGACTAACCTTTATCCCTTAACCAAGATTGTATGAAAAAGAAGCCCAGTCTCTTTGTGGGAGATTCTGCATAGATTAGTTGCCATATTTAAAAATAGACCAGTGACTGCACTTCAAAAGCATACTAGTTGGCTGCAAAGCATTTAAAATGTTGTGCCCATGAAATAAAAACTACTAACAAGTCTTTCTTTCTTGTTAGAGAGGTGAAGCAATTCATTTAGAGGGGAAGAATGAAGGGCAAAACAGGAGTGAAAACATTTTTTGTTTTTAAATCTTGGAAGTAGTTAGGATCTGGAATAGACTACCCGAGAGCCTGATGAAGGTAGATCCAATTGTGACAAAGGAGAATCAGATTACCAAAAATAAACTGCAGGGCCACTCAGAAAAAAAGATAATACTAGAAGAACCATCTCTTGCTGAGAGTCAGCAAAGAGACACAGGGCCAAATGGTCTTTTGATCGATGACCATTCTATAATCAACATTGCCATAAAGCAATAACAAGGTCATAAAGATGACAAAATAACCAAGATGCACTTGTGATTGGATAAACTCTCAGCTGTATTGATCAGGGCATTAAGTTATTACTCTTACGTACCAAGAATAACCATCTTTGGAGACAAGTGCTTACCTTTTAGTCCGAGTACCAGTGGCGCATGCTGATGGAGGTCTACATTTAGCTGACAGGGTTACAGTTTTTTTACCCTGTTAGGAGAACAATATAACAAAATGTTAGTTCCAATCAATACTCCAGTCAGATTTGGGCCAACAGGTAAAAGGTTACATTTTCCTCATCCAAATTACAGAAAATGATCTTTAATGCAACTCAACTCCCTCTCCAATCTTCAGTACCAGCAGTGATGTAATCACCGCTGACTAAATGTTTAGCTGTAGCAATCATGTTCATGCTTTTGGCTACAAACACACAACAGAAACTGGGTATTATAAGGCTACTGGCTCATTTTTTGATCCTTCCAAGACATGTCAGCAGCTACAAAGTTTAAGCCAGGAATCAAAATCAAATACCTACCAGGATGGCTGCAGTCCCTAATATTCAAGAAACTCTCTCATTCTCAATGAATCAGACAACTTGACTGGATTTCCCATCATTGAAAGCATTATCCATTTACCATTAAGATCATAGCTGCAACATTATTTAAAGAGTACATTGTAGCAACAATACAGCATAACATCACTATTGTGGTCAACAATCTGGTATTTCATATCTAATGCTATGCTGGGAACACTTGTAGTGCACAAGATCTGCTGGGGCTCAGGGGCAGCCTTCAGAGGACAACTAGGATTGACCAATGGAAGTATCTTTAGCAGAACTAACAACTCCTCTAAAGTTTACCAGTTTTAATCCTTGTTATTTCAGAATTACTAATGCAGCTAACTTTAAAATTGTCATTGCCTTGTCAGTAAGAAAATAAAATTAAAACGAATCAATAACAAGTAGTGTCATAGACTCAAAGTGCAGAATCTGTGTGGATAGAGTTGAGGAACTGCAAAGAGGGGAAAAAACCCTGATGGGAGACATATACAAGCCTCCTAGCAGTAGACAGAATGTGAGGAAGAAAATAAATTAGAGGATAGAAATGCACTATTACAATAATCATGGTGGAATTCAATATGCAGATCAACTGAGAAAATCACATTAGTAGATTAGATTAGATTACTTGCAGAGTAGAAACAGGCCCTTCGGCCCAACAAGTCCACACCGACCCGCCGAAGCGCAACCCACCCAGACCCATTCCCCTACATTTACCCCTTCACCTAACACTATGGGCAATTTAGCATGGCCAATTCACCTAACCTGCACATTTTTGGATTGTGGGAGGAAACCAGAGCACCTGGAGGAAACCCACGCAGACACGGGGAGAATGTGCAAACTCCACACAGACAGACAGTCACCTGAGGCGGGAATTGAACCCGGGTCTCTAGCACTGTGAGGCAGCAGTGCTAACCACTGTGCCACCATGCCGCCCACGAATCGATAAAAGGAATTTGTGGAATGTCTACAGAATGGTTTCTTATAGCAGCTTGTTGTAGAGGGAACAGACAATTCAGCATTTGGTCATTGCTGTGAGGCAGACTGATTAGTAACCTTAAGTTAAAAGGAACCCCGAAGGACTATGGCCATAATATGATAGAATTCACCCTGAAGAATCAGGAATCTGATATAACAGTACTCAAATTGAGTAAAGGTAACTGCAAAGACATGATGGAGGAACTGGCCAGAATTGATTGGAAGGGGATCTGCAATAGGGAGGATGGTGGAGCAGTGGCAGGAGTTTCTGGGGGTATTGTGGGAAGCACAGGGGAAATTCACCCCAAGGGAGAAGCAGCATATCAAAGGGAAGAATGAGGCAACCATGGCCAACAAGGGAAGTCAGAGACAACATAAAAGCAAAAGAAAAAACACACAATGTGAAGATTAGTGGGAAACACAGGATTGTGAAACCTTTTAAAAACCCACAGAAGGCAACTACAAGAAAAGTGTATTGTGTGTGTATGGGGAGTTTAAAGATGAAATAGAAGGGTAAGCTTCAGAGTTATCTAGGGGGAACAACTCATTGAAATTGCTGAATACAGAGAAGCCTGAAGAGAGTGGACACGGAAGATGCTTCCATTAGTAGGACAGACCTGATCTGAAGGCACAACCCTTTAGAACTGAGATAACACGAAGGGCTATGGAGGGCAAGACATTGAGATTATTCAAGACACATTTAGACAGGTTATTGATTAGTGAGGGGATCTAAGGTTATAGGGAGGAGGCTAAGGAATGGGATTGAAAAACTTAGCCATGATTGAACGGTGGAGCAGACTCAGGTCAAATTGCCTAGTTTTGTTCCTATATCTTAATGGCATAACAGTAAGAGGAAGTTTCTATTTTAACCTGTTTAAATAAGTACTGAGTAGGTTGCTCTAAAACAATACCCTTATTGAAATAATTTCTTCTCAACAGAGGGTCAAAGAACCCAGTGTGTTTGTGAGCATAAGCGTACATTTGAAAAGAGCTCATCTTTCTTAGAAAACCATGCAATAGTAATACTTACTGCAACAAGTATTTTAAGGCTAAAAGTGAAATTGGTGATGGCTATTAATTGATGCCTGGATATATAAAGGAGAACTGAGAGAGAGAGGACTGTTGTACTGGTATTATCAATAAAATCTCTTTGTGCAGAGATTATGTCTTAGTTTCTATTTGAGCAGCCTCATCAGAATGTGTTAAATCATGTCTCCAATATGCACCAGAGGAAAACAAAGACGTCAAAACAGATCAAACCCAGGAAAACGCTTATTTGAAAGAGGCGATTATATGAATGCAGATCACAATTTGTTCAACTTTAGGTTTTAGGTGATCATTAACACTAATCTAGCTTGAGTAGTGTACACAAGGGAAGTCCAACCTTTCTCCAGCGTCCCTTGCACCTATCGCCCTCAGTCTTGTGATTAAAGTAACCAACAAAATGGAATTTTCTTTGTGGAAAGTGAGATTTTTAGTTGGGCAATGGGTAGCTCACTTACAATTGCACAAATTTTCATCCACTTACTGACTACAATTCATCTGTTCAACATAAACAAGTAACAAGATATTTTTTAAATAAACCAACCTTTCGGAACATTTTGTTAGAAGGAGCAAGATTTTCATCTTCACTTGCAGCTCCATCACCATCATTCCTTGCCTTGATTTTACCTGCGGAGATAAATTAGATTAAATTACTTAGTGTGCAAACAGGCCCTTTGGCCCAACAAGTCCACACCAACCCTCTGAAGAGCAACCCTCCCAGACCCATTCCCCTACATTTGCCTCTTCACCTAACACTACGGGCAATTTAGCATGGCCAATTCACCTAACCTGCACATCTTTGGATTGTGGGAGGAAACCAGAGCACCCGGAGGAAACCCACGCAGACACAGGGAGAATGTGCAAACTCTACAGACAGTTGCCCGAAGCGGGAATTGAACCCGGGTCTCTGGCGCTGTGAGGCAGCAGTGCTAACCACTATGTCACCGTGCCGCCCCATACTTTTCAAATTAATTGCAACATTTAAGCATCTGCTTACTTACATACAGTGAGAAGAGGAATGCATAGCTGGGCCTAATCATTGCTCACTATCAATTAATCCACTAACTGGCAACACTTCTAGTTCTTGAAATGCTAGATATTGGGGGAGACAGGACAAAGACCAAGCCATCCTGCAAAGTAACTCAATTTGCATACGTTTATTTTCTGCTGGTTAGTCTTGTTTAGAATACAGTGGATCTTAAGGTGCAGAAAGAATAGCTTCTCTCAGTGCACTGAAGTTCAACATTTATATACCAAAGGTGTTAATAAAAGCAAATTGATCCATGAAGGTTAATGGCAACATGCGGCCCGAGATTCAACAGTACATAAGTATTTTTGTTGACCGAGTAGATAATTTTGGAAATTTTTGAGTCAAGGGATATGGTGAGTTACACATTCACCTTGTACTGGTCCAGAAAAACAGTGGTTAGTACTGCTACCTCACAGTATCAGGGACTTAGGTTCAATTCCAGCCTGGGTGCCTGTCAGTGTGGACTTTTCACCCGTTCTCCTTGTGACTGCGTATGCTTCCTTTGAGAGCTCCGGTTTCCTCCCACAATCCAAACATGTACAGGTTAGATGGTTTGGCCATGTTAAACTGCTCATAGTGTCTTGGGATGGGCAGATTAGGTGGATTAGAGATGGGAAGCTCAGCGTTACAGTAATAGTGTAGGGTGGGGTGTGTCTGGGTGGACAGTCATTGTGGACTTGTTGGGCCGAATGGCCTATTTCCACACTCGAGGGATTTGATGAATTCCTTTCGCACCACACTGATTACTAGTGCTATCATGTTCCCCTGCATAGCATTCTTCTGTATGATCGTTAACCACTTAATAGGTAAATAAAAAGAACTGGTGATCTAAAGGAAGTCAAGCATGAAGACAGCAAACACTTAAGTGGAGATGAGCCACAGGATGTGCCATCTTATTGAATGGCAATACTGGCTAGAGAAGCCAAACAGGCTAGTCCTACTTCCATTTCTTGTAATCATACACATTTCATGTAAATAACCAAGCACTGCCAGAGAAAGTCCAAAATGAGGAGCCTGCTTTGAGACAATTTGCTCATCAGTCTTTCACGCAAGTACTAAACAAAATACTTTCCGGCAACAGTGAAAAGAATTATAACTATAATAGCACTCTGGGTCAATGGGACATTTAAAATTCAATTCCTTGGCTTTCTTTCTGAAAAATGTTGAGACAGTAAAAAGTCATCCATATACACTTCTGTCACAATATACTGGCCCATTCTTGAAATTAGTAGTCTGAAATGCTAAATATTTTAGGCAAGATATTATTTGCTCGTTAGTACCAGGCCTCCTGCTTTCCAAGGTGCTGAGGACAAGCTACTGTCACTGATGGTACATGTTTCCTTCCATAGTATCTGCAAATGCAGAAGGTCGTTGACATATTTATAGATCTAACATTGCTAAATAAACAAGTGCCAAAACACATTTAACAGTAGATAGTTAAATCATTTCAGCATTCAAGTTATAAACTTACGTTTCTTAGTTAACTTTAGCAGTGCAGCATCTTTCAAGATTTCAGATTCTATGGCTTCAACTTCCAAGCAGGCTGCATCGAGTCGCTTCTGTAACAACAACACTTAGTGGTTAAGGAGAACATTATCCAATTCTTAGCCTCCTTATCCTAGATGATGTTTGGACACAACATTAAGTATTTTATCTGAAGAGTAATCTTTAAGATAAATAGCGGTTTTGAAATGGAACAATGGCCATTTTTATTTAACAGACTAAAATTAGAATAAATCTTGTTTTAAATACAGTTTTGCACGGATAGAAAGAATGTGTATGTATATTGCATTGCTTTCAAATGAATAAAATAGGCAATAGTCACCCTCTGGTTTGTTCCTCAATGCACCAACCAAAATCAACCAACTTGGTTAAAATGTAAACCAAGCATGGCAATTAACAGTCAGCCATCACCTAACTAGTGCATAGTCCACGGCTATGCCTTGATCAGAGACCAATTGTCTACTATGCAATCAATATTTTTCTCAGACATTTTGAAAATGTTGTTCTCCTTTACACTGGCATTCGTAAAGTAGTCCTGATGAAGGTAAGTTGAAAAGATCTGACAAAATGTATTTTTTGTCAGCAATGCAACTTTAGATTTCTTGAAAGTCATTCAGGATCGAGCACCACATCCACCAACTTAAAACAGACACTCCCACCACTACCATTGCACAGAGGTCGCAACTTGCAGCATTCATAAGATACATTGCAGCAACTCCGATGCTCCTTCGACAGTAAACTTGCAACTTCTGCCACGAAGAACAAGGGCAGCAGATGCATGGGACTATCACCACCCACACGTTCACCCAAAAGCCTGACTTAGGACCACCATTACTTCGCAATTGCTAGCTCAGAATCCTGAAATTTCTGTTCTTAACGCGCTAAGATGCAGTGGCACCAGTTCATCATCACTTTCTCAGAAACAATTAAGGATGGGAAATAAACATGAGCACTGCCAACAACGCCCATTTATAATGAACATTTTTAAAAAATCAGTTTAAACACTTCAATTAGCTCATCCTTCCACCTTGTCAACACGAACAAAGACACGGTTTGCAACTTGCATGCCTTTCCTCGCCAGTTTTCACACCTCTGGTGAATCTACATCGCCTCCAAGACTACAAGGTGTTTAATGCTCAAAGTTAACTTTTACCCCAGAGAGTCTGACCAAGATGCTGCACAACTTCACCTTCTGATGCAAGAAACCATAAAAGGTCATAATTTAACAAACTAATGAGTTGAGGGACAAATTGTATTATTCGTTTTATTAATTGGGTTAGGGTTTCTTATTCAGCACAGTAGCACACAGTCGATTTCTTGCCACTGACAGGTGCAGGTGAACACATCAAGCTGGATACTATTACATGCCACCTGTACAGTAGAAACTGCACAATCGGTGTCACAACTACTATTCAAAAGAATATAACACTTTCAAATGAAAACATGCTACCCGAGATGTCACTTGCACATTTTCACAGAAAAGAATCTAGCTTTGTCATTCTCTCGCATATTTATCAGACGGTTCACTCACAACAGCATGCTGCAAACCTGGAATATTCCTCAAGTATCGCCTAGAAGGTTAATACTAAACCAGAAAAGTTATTTACTTAGTAATCCACCTGGAGTCTTTAACACCGTTCTTTTCTGGAAAGGCCATATGATGCATTAAGATTTTACTTTATTCTAGCACCCATAGACAACATTTCATAGATGATTAGGAAAAGGAAATGAATATTCACCTTCCAAGTGACATCTACAATTCATGAACAAATTAAAAGGAAAACCCCTTACCTGCTCAACCTCAGCCACGGCCTTTGCGCTGCCACCCATGGCTTTAAAGAGAACAAAAAACGTGATTAAATAGGCTGAAACTTGGACAGAGATTACTGACAGTCCCAAATAACAGATGTGAACTTTCTTTTGATGTCAGATAGTTGGTGCTTTTCTGTCTGCCTTTGATAATTTCTCAACTTCGGACAAGCTGGTGCACAAGGCACCAGTGGGTGAAAATAGATTGTGTGCCATGAAAACAACTACAATCGATCCAATCTTTCCACATACAACCCACAGGTTTCAGATATCAATCCAGAAAAACTGTGTGGAGTTTGCACATTCTCCCCGTATCTGAGTGGGTTTCCTCCGGGTGCTCCGGTTTCCTCCCACAGTCCAAAGATGCGCAGGTCAGGTGAATTGGCCATGCTAAATTGCCCATAGTGTTAGGTAAAGGGGTAAATGTAGGGGAATGGGCGGGTTGCGCTTCGGCAGGTCTGTGTGGACTTGTTGGGCCAAAGGGCCTGTTTCCACACTGTTAGTAATCTAATCTAAAAAAGCTCCCTGAATCAACTCCATTCCAATTAATTTACATTCTTCTTGAATAGTGGTGGTAGTGAGGGCTGCAGATGCTGGAGAAGTCAATGTTGATAAAGTGTGGTGCTGGAAAAAGAACACCAGGTCAGGCAGCATAACGTTTGCTTTTGTATTCTTCCTGATGAAGGGCTTTTGCCCGAAACATCGATTTTCCTGCTCCTCGGATGCTGCCTGACCTGCTGTGCTTTTCCAGCACCACTCTAATCTAGACTCTAGTTTCCAGCATCTGCGGTCCTTGTTTTTACCTTTGCATTCTTCCTGCCAAGTGAACATCTTCACATTTTGCCACATTACATATCAGTGTCCAGATTTTTGATGACTCACTGCACCTGTCTATATGTTATCTTGACAATATAGATTGTCATGTGCAAACCATGCTACTGGTCCCCACATCTGGATATTTTGAACAAACTTGTTCAGAGACGTTGACACGGTTCTGGAGCAAGTGGGACTTGAATCCAGGACTGCTGGCTCAGAGATAGGGGCACTACCACGGTGCCAAAAGAGCCCTTTGCTCCCCTCAACTAAATCATTTGTGTAAATTGTAAAAATCTGAAGCTCCAGCAGACTCCTGTAGGCTTCACAATAAAAATCCTGCCAAGCAGGAAAAGACCTATGTCTGCATTGTTCCCAATTTTCTATCCAAGATAACGTGTTACCTTCTGTACCATAGGCTCCCTTTTCTGTGCAGTACCCTTTTATGTGGCAACTTGTCAAATGCCCTTTGGAAATCCAAATCTACAGGCTCTCTATCTTCAGCTCATGCTACTCCTTCAAAAGAATTGATTATACATGATTTCCCTTTTTCAAAACCAAGCCGATTCTTCCCAAATCCCTAAAGATTTTCGCAGTGCCCCATTATAAGCTGCATAATAGGAGATTCTAACACCTTCCCCATGAAGGAGGTCAAAACAACTGCCCTTCTGTTTCCTGTTTTCTACATTTCTTCCTAACAGGAGTTATATTTGCTACTTTGCAGTCTAATGAAGGCTTTCTGGAGTCTAGAGAAGCTTGGAGAATTAACACCAACACATCTACTACCTCATTAACCATCTCTTAGGCTCCAGCATGAAGTAAATCATGAGGACTTAGAGTTTCAGACTGCCTTGTCTCCATTAGTTTGATAGGTATGCAGGTAAGCCCTGTGTTTCTGGTCAATGTTTTGCCAAGCTCAGGATCGTAAGATGTTCATAGTGGATCCTGAGCGGCTGAAATCTGAGCATCAAATGTCTAACCTTCCCCATCAATTTCAGCATACATCTGGGCACCAGGACCTAAGTGGCTGCCTGATGTACATTTCCGAACTTATATCCTATTAAACTAAAGACTGGAAAATTTATATTTGCTCTGTTAATTAAATTGTTACATCTAGCAGGGTTTCATTTAAAAGACCATAATTTTGCAAAATGTTGTTAAACCACACATTGCAAAGTAATATTACCCAGCAGGGAAGGTATATGTTGGATCGTAACAGTATGGCATTTAGGGTTTTTTTCCCATATCGTTGGTTGAGGTAACCTAACTGCTTGAAATTTTGTCCTTGTAGGGTAGTCCTCATGTACCAGAGATTCGCCTATTTTCATTTTAAACGATCTGAGGCTAGCCTGGTTCTAGTTTTTAATGTTTCTCTACCCCAGCTTTCTTCAGATCCCTTCCATGACTGAGCTCCTGGACCAAAGGGTGATGAATTTTTAGGTGTTTTCAATATTACATTTATTTATCTCATAATGGCTGAAAGATGTCAATTGTAAAGAAACATTAAGGATGTGGATGTGACTGGCTAGGCCAGCATTGATTGCCCGTCCCGAGCTGTCCTGGACCGCCTTGAACAGCTGCAGGTACTCCAATGGTTCTGAAAGGATTTCCAGGATTTTAACCCAGCAATGAAGGAGCGGCTATAAAGTTTCAATCAGGATAGTGTAGGACTTGCAGGGAACTTGAAGATGGTGGTGTTCCCATGCATCCACTACCCTTGTGCTTCAAGATAGTAGAGGTCATGAGTTTGGAAGGCTTTGTCAGAGAAGCCAATACACATTGCTTCCACTGTGTGTCAGTGAAGAGGAGACCAAATGCTGAAGGTGGGATGGGCTGCCAATCAAACAGGCTGCTTTGGTCAAGAGAATGTTGACCTTCTTGAGTATCATTCGATCTGAATGAGTGCAACCTTTCTAATAAAGTAAATTAATTGGCAGCAGATATAAATAAATAGTTTGACCAAGTAAGCACCACAGAGACAAGACAGCAAGGTGACCAGGGCTGGGATCTGAACATTGAAAAGCATTTGATTTTTCGAAAAGATAGAAGCTCAGAAATAGGTGGAGCAGCCCTGTTAATTAAGAATGCTTCCAGTACGATAGGATCATTTGAAATCACAAGCTTTCAGAGCACTGCCTCTTTGTCCTGACGAAGGAGTAGCCCTCCAAAAGCTTGTGATTTCAAATAAACCAGTTGGACTATAACCTGGTGTCATGTGACTTTTGACCTCGTCCACCCCAGTCCAACACCGACACTTCCACATCATGGCCAGTATGATGGAGAGATATATCTTGGAAGTCAACAGAACAGGATGTTCTAAAACAAAGGTAGCTATTCCTGCCCAAAACGTCGATTTTCCTGCTCCTCGGATGCTACCTGAACTGCTGTGCTTTTCCAGTACCACTCTGATCTAAACTCTGGTTTCCAGCATCTGCAGTCCTCACTTTTGCCTAAAACAAGGTAGTACAGTTTAAGAATAAGAGATCACCCTTTCAAGATGGGGTCAAGGAGAACCTTTTCTCTCAAAGGGTTGCCTGTCTGTAGGAATCACCACCTCAGATACTAAAGGGGATGCCAACAAATGAATTTAAAACAGAGCTGAACAATTTATTTTATATTAACGAAAGGAGTAAAGAGCTGTGAAGGCAGGCAGGAATGTAGGCTTGAGATCACAACTAGATTAGTCGTGATCTCATTGAATTGAGCAGACTCTAAAGAACGAATTGCCTAATCCTACTCCCGAGTACTATGTTCCTAATTTCCAAATGCTTTTTAATTATTCTGTTCACAGGAGATCAACATTTCACAGTACCTATTATATATTTTGTACTTCCAAACGATGCAGAAATCACTTGTTTCTAAGTGTGTAACAGGTTTTACTCAATGCTTTGCCTTGTCTGCTTCAAGTTAACATTAACTTGCAGCTCTTTCAGCAGCTATTTTATTTGTCCACACCCAAGCTTAATGATTTCAGCTGTGAGCATCAAGTCAATGCATCCAAAGAATGAATCAACTTGACAATACTTTGAGAATAAAATGGCAATAGGTTCATTGATATAATGTGGGTTTAAAGTTCAACTTCTGAGATTGTATACCTAACTTGATTGCTTTTCTCCCCATAGATTAAATTAAACCCTGAACAATTGTTCTATTCCTTCAGGATTATGCAGTCAATTTCTTTGTTAACTGAAGATCATTTGCTTCTATGGTTGAATAGGCTGTCTTGTTCCTTCATTGACTTAAAGAACCTTTGAAAAATAAACACGAATTTTCAATACCAGTTTCCACAGAATGACTCATGTTCTTTCTAAATTACCCCAATGTAGGAAGCACATAAAAAACAGGTATGCTTGTCATTTGAAATTCTTGGAAATGGTGATGCTTTTAATCTATACACTGGAACCAAAGTAACGGGTTCAGGGCAATCTAAAAAAAGTACGGAGCAGGTGGGTGGCTTTGTTTGACCACTTCTTTGAGGACTATAAAGTCTATACTCTGTCTCCTTCAATAATTGTTGTAGAATTGGAACACCGTTTTAATCAAGTTAATAACTTAATTGCTTCCATAATATTTGCTTGGAGTCACTGATATAAAATCCAGCTGACTTGGACTTGACCAGATCACGTTTTTTTTTATCATTTCTGTTAAGAAATGGAGAGTATGGAACTGTTACTTCTCCAAATGCTCACATTTTTTGAGGAGCTCCATGTCCACTGATTTAGCAGCATATGCTGACTTATTGCTAAATTATTTTTTAAACAAAGTAAGCATTGCTCCAAATGAAAGTAGTCTGAGGATTTAGTAATGGAGGATAAAGAAATGACAGATGAATTGAAGATATTTTGTACTGGTCTTCACAAGATGATATAAGCAGCATCTCAGAAATGGCTGTAAATCAGGAGTTGGGAAGGAAGAACACAAAAATATTCACTACCAGAAAATAGTACTGAGTTGGAACCGAGTTGATAAGTCCTCAGGTCCTGATGATTTCATCCTAGGCTCCGAAAGGTAGCAAATGCAATAGTTGATGCATTGGTTTTAAATTTCCAAAATGCATTAGAATCCGGGAAGGTTCCTTTAGATTGGAAAAATAGCTCATCGAACTCCTCAGATTACTAACTTTAGTCAAAAAGGGGAGTGGAGGCAGAAAGCAGGAAAGTATGGGCCAGTTAACATCAAATATAGAGAAAATGTTAGAAGCTATTATTAAAGAAGTTTTAACCTGGCACATGGATAAGTTTAAAACAGTTAAGCACAGCTAATCTAGTTTTGTCAAAAGGAAATCATGTCCGACTAATTTATTAGAGTTTAAGAAGTAATTTATGCTTTGGATTAAGGGAACCGTTGGATGTGTCAAAGGCTATTGTAAAAAATAAAAGCTCATGATGTTGGGATAACACTTTGGCATGGATAGAAGACTGGCTGGGTATTTTTCAGGCTGATAGGATGTCACTAGTGGTGTGCCTCATGGGTCGGCTTTCTCAGAGATGAGGAAATACTTCTTCTCTCAGATGGTTCAGACTTCAGCATTCCCTTCCTCAAAAGGCATTGGATGCAGAATCTTTAATTTTAAGGCAATTGTAGATGGATTATTGGTTACAAGGGGGTTAAAGATTGAGGATATACAGGAATGTAGACTTGAGGTTAAAATCTGATCAGTCAAAATCTCACCGACTGGCAGAGAAGGCTTGAAGGGCTAAGAGGCCTACTTTGTTTTTCTTGGTCTAACGTGGTTTAGAACATTCAAAATTGTTTGAACTCTAAACCACAAGGGTAACAGTTTAGCTGTTGAGATGAATCAAGTTCCCTCAGTCCTCTGACCTTAGAGGGAAGCGCTGTCAGTTTGGCACACTGCCCTTTTTCATTTCATCCAAGGTGGATTTAATTTCAGTCTCATTTATTTCTAATTATTACTATTTGCCGCTTTAATGTACTCTCAATTTACTTGCATCAGCTGCATTGCTTAGTTTTTCTAACATATTCCCAGCTCATTACATGAGATACTACTGGGTTAACTGTCTCCTTCCCACTACCCTCAATGCGTTAGCTGCAGCACCCAGAAAAAGGAGGGTTTAAGACAGTGGTTTGCACGGTGTGAATTTACCCCAATTAGGTTGGCACCCATCTGTTCAGTTACATTGCCAACATAGCAGCCCTGCCATCAATAGAAATGGACATGAATTAGGAAACCCAACGAACCAAAAATGACAAAGTCATACCCAGCTAGCAGGGACTCAATAAAACACATCAAATCCCTTATCAAGTGTTTAAAAAACAGCAGGGGACACAGCTGAATATTGAATACCATGCTTATCCCGATTACTGCACAAACAATGCCCACTTTGAAATGAGCTGTTTCAAATTACCGATATAATTGACGCTACCTTTAAGCGAAGGACCCTACATTACTGCAAGCCAATTGTCTTCCAGACAGACAAAGTCCAAATAAAACTCAAATTAAAGGGATTGGCAATTCTGGATCTGAAGGTGATTCTTTTTAAAAGAAAACAGTATAACCAATTTGCTGTTAGGACATTTATTAGCATTCCAATGAAATACTTCAGGAACTATATTCCTGGGCAAACATGGAAACTCACCAACAGCCTCAGTTGAGGGATAACATATACATCTCTCCTGAAGAGCTCTCCTTACCTTTAAATGGTATAATGAATGGAATGAGCTCCCAGAGGAAATGGTGAAGGCTGGTACAATTGCATCATTTAAAAGGCATCTGGATGGATATATGAATAGGTAGGGGGACATGAGCAGGGCTAGAGGTCATCTAAAGTAACCACTCTCTCAGTATTGCACTGAAATGACATCTTAGATAGCATGCTCTCGTAATGGAGCAAGATTGGGGCTCATTGAATGCACGAACAATGATTGCTAAATGTTGTGCTTCTGAATATTTGAACACTCTGCAATCACACTGTAGCGAACATCAGAAAATGTAGCAGCATTGCATTAGATTATAAGAGACTGAATTAACTTGTACAATGTAATAGCTTCAAAAAAATATACACAGACATGCACTGAAAATAAATAATTAATTCAAATTGCAGCATATTTTGTAAACTTTAAAAAAAAGCCTAAATCTTGATTTATGACATTATGGTATTTTCAACATTTTACAAACATGAGCCTAGAACAGAGGTCTCCAAAGTGGGATTGAGCTTGGAGGCTGATGTGGAGCTTCAATCCAGCTTGAACTGTCATCCTCCTGATTCAACAAGCCGCTGCCCTCAAAGCACCCCCCAAACCAGTGCATAGCAGATACAGTGGGAGCAATGTCTTACCAAGGTATTCAAGGAAATCCATCTGTCGAACAGCCACTGGGAGTTTCATAATCGCACGGCTGTAATAAGCATCTACTGTGATGAGAAGACTGTTCATTGCTTTCTCCATCTCTCTCTTTCGGCGTTCAACTATAAGAAAAGCCACAGTTCAAACAAGCAAACATTAATAGAGTGGCAATTCTACCATTTACATTCAGAAGTTAGTTATCAAGGCAAGGAGCTGTTACTCTTTAAAAAAAAAATTTAAAAAGGAACAGAATGAGAAGTTAACTTATTGAAATGTAAAAGATTCTTAGCAGACTTGACCAGGTAGATGCAGAGGTTATTTCCTCTTGTGGGAGAGTCTAGGACCAGAAGATTGTTTATTTAAGGGCAAGGGGTTCATCCAATTAGGACAGAGATGAGAAGGAATTTCATTTGCGGGTAGGAAATTTGTAGAATGCTTTCCAGCAGAAGACTGGAGAATCTGGGTCACCAATACATTCAAGGTTCGGATAGGCAGATTTTTAATCAGTAAGGGTTACAGGGAAATGTCAGGAAAGTGGAGGATGATCAGATCAGCTACTGAATAGCAAAGCAAACTGTACAGGCTGAATGGTCTGCTTCTGCTCCTTTATCTTACAATCCAGAGAAATAATAACTCTGCAAGAAGAAAAGGGCAGAGTCAGAGAGCTGTACAGCACGAAAACAGACCCTTCAGTCCAACTGGTCCATGCCGACTAGATATCCCAACCCAATTTAGTCCCACCTGCCAGCACCAGGCCCATATCCGTCCAAACCCTTCCTATTCATATACCCATCCAGATGCCTGTTAAATGTTGCAATTGTACCAACTTCCACCACTTCCTCTGGCAGCTCATTCCATACACACATCACCTTCGGCATCAAAGAGTTGCCCCTTAGGTCTCTTATATTTTTCCCCTCTCATCCTAAACCTATGCCCTCTAGTTTGGGGCTTGCACACCCCAGAGAAAAGACTTTGTCTATTTACCCTATCCATGCCCCTCATGATTTTATAAACCACCAAGGTCACCCCTTAGCCTCCGAACCCCCAGTGAAAACAGACACAGCGTATTCAGCCTCCCTCTGTAACTCAAATCTCCAACCCTGGCAACATTCTTGCCAACCTTTTGTATAGATTAACTAGTTTAAACAAAAAACTTACTCAGAACTGAAAAATAATCCACACAGACTTTGTTAACAAAATAATATTGTATAGTTAACTGAGTTTACTACCTTCAATGTCAAAATCCTTCAGGAAGGCTTGAAGCTTTTCATATTTCTTTAATTCCAGGGCATTCTTTTTGCGACCAGTTGTTTTCCGTTTTGCAGGCATTGTTTCCTGAAAGGAAAAGAATGGAAGCAATTATTCTCAAATAAACAAAGTGTAGTTCGAGGAAAGGCTCAGATTTACCTCCCTCGCACCACTCAACACATTTTTAATTTTAAAGTTTTATGACAGTAAGCCTTCTACTTTAACCCAGGGTCTTGAAAGATTATCAACACTATGACTGGCTGACAAAAATAACGGCTTTTACAATTTGCTAACATTATATGATTTAGCTACATTCCATTAGACATTTTTGGAACAAATGGATGTACTAGCTTCTTCCTTTATGGAAGAAAAGATGAAGCTTGTTGGCTCAACAAGTGAAGAACAGACAATTATGTACCGGTACAAAAGGGTCTCACTAATAAAGGCTCCAACTAGATTCTTGCCTTTATGAAAAATAAACATTACCAAAAGTAGCTAGGGGACACAGTCTTATTTGCAACATGATTACTTCTTCCCAGCCTCGTGCACCTCGAAACTGCAAAACAGCCAACTCACTGCTGCAAATGCCCTTTTACAACTCCAGAGTTTGCCTAGGATGAGACGGAGATGCTTCCAAGAAATTTCCCACTATCAATCAGACTATGGGTCACTTTGTTGAGTCTAGACCTTGGGTGAGGGACAGATTGGAATGCTACACTGCCCCAGTTTGCACATCTGTCTAGACAATCTTTCTCCGATGTAATGAATGGAGTAAATTAAGACCAGGTTGTTTCACCAATGAACAGAATGTAATTACAGCATCACTGCCAAACTATCTAATCATGGGCAAATTCCCCTGTCCCAATCATACTTCCATATTCTGTCTCGTATCACGTTCCCTGATCTAGATCACAAGTGATGTGGAGGTGCCGGTGTTGGACTGGGGTGGACAAAGTTAAATATCACACAACAGTTATAGCCCAACAGGTTTACTTGAAAGTACAAGCTTTCGGAGCACTGCTTCTTTATCAGGAAGGATTTTTAACTGAGATTGTGTGTGTTGTACTGTTGGTTATCCAGCAACTCAGATAGGAACTAGCTTTATAAAATCAGGGTATTCTGATCTTTTTTGGAGTCTGATGGTTCCATCAAAGACTTCAGCATGTAGAGAGAGTGGTTACGTTATTTAGGCTTATACTCACTGCAGTTTAGAAAAACAAGAAGTGATCTGAGAGCCATAAAGTCATTCAGCATGGAAATTGATCCTTCAGTGCAATCTGTGCAAATCAAAGAGCCCAAACTGATCCAATTCCACATCCTTATAAACCCTTCCTATTCATGTACCCATCCAGATACCTTTTAAATGATGTAATTGTACCCACCTCCACCACTTCCTCTGGCAGCTCATTCCATGCATACACTACCCTCTGCGTGAAAATGTTACCCCTCCCAGGTCATCTTAAAATCTTTCTCCACTCACCTTAAACCTATATCTCTAGTTTTAGACTCCCTTACCCTGGGGAAACAACCTTGGCTGTTTACCCTATCCATGTTCTGTATGATTTTATAAACCTCTATAAGGTCACCCTTCAGTGTTTAATGGTCCAGGGGAAAAAGCCCCAGCCTATTCAGCCTCTCCCTGTGGCTCAGGCTCTTCAGTCCCAGCAACATCCTTTTAAATCTTTTCTGCGCCCTCTCAAGTTCAACAGCATCCCTCCCATAGAAAGCTGACCAGAATTGTACGTAGTATTCCAAAAGGAGCCTCAGCAATGTTCTGTACAGCCACATGACATTCCAACTCCTATCCTCAAATGTTCTGACGAATGAAGGCAAGCATTCCAAACACCACTTTCACCAGCCTGCCTACCTGAGGCTCCACTGTCGAGGAATTATGCACCTGCACCCCTTAGTCTCTTTGTTCTACAAAACTCCCTCAGGAGAAAGTGAGGACTGCAGATGCTGGAGATCAGAGCTTAAAAATGTGTTGCTGGAAAAGCGCAGCAGGTCAGGCAGCATCAAAGGAGCAGGAGAATCGACGTTTCGGGCATAATCCTGAAGAAGGGCTTATGCCAGAAACGTCGATTCTCCTGCTCCTTTGATGCTGCCTGACCTGCTGCTCTTTTCCAGCAACACATTTTTAAACACTCCCTCAGGCTCAACCATTAAGTGTTGAAGTCCTGCCCTGGTTTGCCTTACCAAAATGCAACACTTCACATTTATCTAAATTAAACTCCATCTGATCAAGGTCCCATTGTACTCAGATAATAATCTTCACTGTTCCCTACACCACCTATTTTCATGTCAGCTATAAACTTATTAACCATAACTCCTATATTCACATCCAAATCATTTATATAAGTAATAAAAAGCTGTGGACCCAGCACCGTTCCTTTTGGCATACCATTGGCCTCCAGTCTGAAAACCGGCCCTCCAGCATCACCTCAGTCTGTCTCCAACTTCAAGCCAACTTTGTATCCAATTGGCAAGCTCCCCCCGGATGCCATGTGATCTAACCTTACTAACTAGTCTATCATCCTGAATCTTGTCACATGCTTTGCTGAAGCCCATGTAGACAACATCCACGGCTCTGCCTTCAATCTTATTTGTCACCTCTTCAACTCAACCAAGTTCATGAGACAAGATTGTCCATGCACAAAGCCATGCTGACTTATCCCTAATCCATAAATGAACATAAACCCTGTCCCTCATAATCGGATCCCCTTCATGGCAAATGGTCAAATTTGGTTTCAATCAAAAATCTGTAATAAAAGTTTTCTAATGGTGACTGTATCAGTCACTGGACAAAAAGTTAGAAATGGACATTTGGGAGCTTGATCAGATGGGACAATAGGACGAGGAGTGACAGGTGGAGTTTAACTTAGATAAAAAGTGAGGTATTGTGTTTTGGTAGGGTAAACCAAGGCAGGACTTGTACAGTTAATGGTAGAGCCTGAGGGAGTGTTGCAGAACAAACAGACCAAGGAGCACAGGAGCATAATCCCTTGACAACGAAGATGATTAGCAACTGTCATAAAAACCCATCTAGTTAATTAATATCCTTCAGTGAAAGAAATCTACCATCCTTATCAGATTTAGCCTATTTGACTCCAAGCCCACAACAGTCTTGAATTGCCCTTAAGGCATTTCGGGATGAGTAACAAAATTAGCCAGTAGGTGCATCCCATGAATTAAAAAAGCTTGCCTTTTGACAGAGCTAAATAAACAATAAACATTGAGATGATGCATGGTGGAGAGGACAGGGAGTTTGAAAATACCTTCAGTATGTTGAAGTCATGACAACAAAGTGAGGAGAGGAATAAGAATTAACACTGGTCACTTCCCAGTTTTTAAGCCTTAAAGACACAGGTCACAGAAACAGACTCTTAGGTCCAACTCATCCACACACTATCCCCAACTAAGCTAGTCTTGTTTGCCAGCATTTAGCCTGTATCCCTCTAAACCTTTCCTACTTATGTACCCATCTGAATGCCTTTAAATGTTCTAATTGTACCTGCCTGTACCACCTCCTCTGGCAGCTTATTCCATAAACACACCACCCACTGTGAAAACATTTATCAGGTCCTCTTTAAAGCTTTTCCCTCTCATCTTAAAGTTATGTCTTCCAGTTTTAGACTTCCTTATCCTGGGACAAAGACCTTGACTATTCAATTTATCCATACCCTTCATGATTTTATAAATCTGTACAATGTCACCCCTCAACCACCGACGCTCCATGGTGGGACTTCAAATAATTCAGTTTTTCTCTTTGATAGTAAAATGACTCCGAACCAAAATTTACTTTACTTAAATGCCTTATCCCACTATCAGTAAAGCCGTGGTCACCTACAAAGATAACTTATAATCCTTAGTAGTTCACACCTCTTCTCTTATACCCACCACCGCCACACAAGACAGGATTATCACACACCCCCCTTCAAGATCAGATGAATAGTTATAAATCCCAAATATTCACTTTTCACCCAGTGACAACATACCCAGGCTATGCTACTCTACAAAGAATTCAAGATGAAAAGCTAAGAGTTTCTCAAATTTGCTCTTATCCAGCTCCAACATGATCGTTAATTTAAGGTTAGCTAGCAGTACTCTTATAGAAAAAGTGAGGACTGCAGGTGCTGGAGATCAGTCAAAAAAGGTCACTGAAAAAGCATAGCAGGTCAGGCAGCATCCTGACTCCCCTCCTTGATGCTGCCTGACCTACTGTGCTTTTCCAGCGCCACACTTTTTGACAGTACGCTAATAGACTTGTGAAAACATTGCTCAATACAGGGGCATTGGCATTATTTTCAGTGTGAAGGAGGCAGCCAGGAATGATGCGGTGCGGTCATACCAAAGTCACATGTCCGCCTTGAGAGGTCTCCACTCTGGAGTTCAGCAGTGAAAATGTAGGCTTAAGGTGTCATAACTTTTGTTTTCAAGCCTTAGTCCATTGAGAGCATGAAGAATTAAAAACTGCTCAGGTACTACTTTACACTTGTAGAATTAAGTGCTCCTGGATGCAATGCCAAGGAGGTCATACATTAATAT
This sequence comes from Chiloscyllium plagiosum, assembly GCF_004010195.1. Lineage (NCBI taxonomy): Eukaryota > Metazoa > Chordata > Chondrichthyes > Orectolobiformes > Hemiscylliidae > Chiloscyllium > Chiloscyllium plagiosum. The sequence goes on along the minus strand of NC_057736.1, from coordinate 39,208,514 downwards.
GTGGGATGACAACGAACATAAACTCCAAAGAATCTGGACTTCACAGATGACCCATTCCCTTGTCAGGATTAGAGTGGTGCTGGAAAAGCACAGGAGGTCAGGCAGCATCCGAGGAGCAGGAAAAATCACCTGGTCCACGGATGCTGCCTGACCTGCTGTGCTTTTCCAGCACCACTAATCTAGACTCTGGTTTCCAGCATCAGCAGTTCTCATTTTTGCCATTCTCTTGTCAGCTCACTGACAAATTCAAAGAGCTATGCAGTAAGGCTGGAAAGAGAGAGCAGGAAGAACCAGAGCCACTTTGCTCGAGATGACATATTTACTCAGACAAACATAACACCTTACACAGATGAGTATGAATTCCCTTCACTTGGAATGTTCTGTCAAAAGCTGACTAGACTCAAAACGTGAATGTTGCTTTCCCTCCAGGTCTGCGGAGATTCTCGAGCAATTTCTGTTTTTGTTCCCCTCCAACTAAAGTCTGGGAACACTGAGGCATCAACTGCAAACCCTCTGAAAGAAACCTGCACCATTACCAATTGTTGCTGGAGAATCATAACCACAAGCTTGAACTCCGTAGACCTGACCACAACAGAACACACACACTCATTGTGTCTCTGTTACACCCAAACCCTGACACTACCATGTTGTGCTGGGTAAAACAAAGACCCATCCTGGCAGTGTAAGGTGGGGGGGG